>NC_045598.1:174201114-174504144 GCF_009762305.2 Zalophus californianus | reverse complement strand
TTCAAGGGTCAATGGTGTGTGTGTCTGTGTGTGTCTGTGTGTGTGTGTATGCATATATACAATATATATATCATACAGCCAGTAAAGGAAGAGGCATTATTTGAATCCAAGCTGAAGAATCTAATTCAGGGTTTGCTGTTTAAGTAGTCTTTCTCATTCCCACACCTTCAATACATGGATCCTCTTTCCAATCCAGTCTCCATGGACATTCTACAGGATATTCTAAAAAGGATATTCTCCTCTTCTTTCTTATTCATTATAGTTTTTGATACTGATTAAATATCCCACAATGAGCATGTATTACTTTGAGCATAGAGGAAAACAACTTTTTAGAAAGAATGTGATTTAAAGATGTAATAGAAGTTTAAAGAGGCAACTACCCATCGTGGTCCCCATTAGGACTTCTTTCTTGAGATTGACACGGTTATGGGTGGGCTTGATATTGTAGCAATTTGGGCCCATATGTTAATCTCTTCCACTCAGTTTTAAGTACTTGGAGGCCAAGGAACAGACCATACTTTGTTTTGTTTTTTTTTCTTGAGATTGTTCAGTTTTATTGAGGTGTAAATTCACATACCATGCAATTCACCCATTTAAAGTGTACAATTCAATGTTTTTCAATATATTCACAGATATATGAAAGCATCATCGCAGTCAATTTCAAACATTTTCATCACCTCAGAAGGAAACCTCCTTCCCTATTAGCTATTACCCCCCTACCCACCACATCCCCACATACTACCTTCTGTCTCTATAGATTTCCCTATTCTGCACCTTCATGGGAATGGAACAACATAATATGTGGTCTTCTGTGACTGGCTTCTTTCACTTAGCATGATGCTTCAAGGTTCATTCAAATTGTAGCATGTATCAGTACTTCATTTCTTTTTCTGGCCAAATAATACTCCGTTGCATGGATATACCACATTTGTTCATCCATTTGTCCATTGATGGACATTCAGGAAATTTCCACCTTTTAGCCATTATGAATGATGTGGCAATGAACATTCGTGTGCAAGTTTTGTGTGGACATTTGTTTTCATTTCTCTGGAGTATATAGGAGTGAAATTAAGGCCATACTCATTCCTCTTTCTGCTACAATGCCTAGCACCGTGCTTCATGCAATGTGAGGCCTCCGTGGATATTTGTTGAGTGAGTGAGAAGAACACAATTCTCCACAAGACTTTAAAAGCGAAAGCATCCATCTAGGTTCCACCAAAACCTCTGACCATGGCCCTAGCTTCCTGAGAATTGACTAAAATCAACCTCCATCTTCTTTCTTGTTCACTCTTGGCCTCGTTTCTTTCTCCTGCTCTTTAGGAACTGATGAAGCAGCCATCATTGAGATGTTATCAAGCAGGACATCGGATGAGAGGCAACAAATCAAGCAAAAGTACAAGGCATTGTATGGCAAGGTGATCCGAAGGGTCCTCGCTAGCAGGCACACAGACTTGGCCTAGGCGTTCTCTGCTTTCTCTATACTCCCAAGGCAGCGGAGAAGATCTTTAAAGCTTTACTGAGTTAGCTCAAGAGAAAACAAGATGAAACTACTCTTCGCAATTTTAATTGATTACAGAGAAACTGAAATTGCCTTGTTAACTCAATAGCCTACAAAATCAATATTCCTTAACTCCTTTTGAAAATTGACTTCCTTTTTCTATTAATCCCTCTGTCATTTTTCCACTCATTTGGACCAAGTCTACATATTAACGTACAGATAGGCCAGTGACTTGAGAACCAGTTTTCACAGGTGGGTCTTTCTTCATACAAAAATTCTTCATCTATTCACTGGCCCTCAAGAATGATACACTCTTCATAAGTGATTGTGACAGAAAACTACCAAAAAAAAAAAAAAAAAACAAGCAAACAAAACACAAACCTCCATTTCTTTAAGCATGAACACTTGGTTTTCTTTCTTTAGATGTGTCTTTTCTTTCCTTTTTGTTGTTGCTGATGGTGTTATGTATAGAAATCTTTAAGTATGCATTAAGCTTTTTATTTTCTTTATTAATATATGATGAACACAATTTAACCTTTTCTTAATGTCATGAGAATTATTAGCATGCAAAATGAATATGAATTGTTATGCTGTATTCGAATCCATATTTACAAAACCTTTACAGTTTCAGTCCCTCTGTGTATAAATAGATACAGACATGGGTTTTCTTACTTATTTGACACTGGGCAGGCAACAATCTCTTTAGGCCCTGGTGTCCTCACACACAGAATGAAAATGGTAATTTACCTCCCTTCCCAGGTTGCTGAGAGAATCAAGCAGGCTAATGACAGCACCTATCAGTAAAGGGAAGCTATCCTAGGTTTGACTCTTTCCATTTTACAGAGAGGAAACCTGGAGCTCCTCTCTGTACATGACTCATGCAAAATCACACACTTAGTAAGAAAAAGAACCAACACTTCAATTCTAGTCTTTTGACTCCAGGGCCAGCATCCACTCCTGAAGAACCCATTGCCATGAGAGGAGCTATTTCTTTTCACACTACAAGGCCCAGATAGCTGTGCTTTTATAGTTTCCCTGCAACTCTCCTCACAGTCAGGCTTGTCAGTGTCGTTCCTTGATGACATTGATGAAAGTAAGTGAATCTTCAGTTCACCTACATGGAACTGAGTTGAATGACATTGAACTTTCATCCTTGTCAGCGTGCCTAACTATAGCAGCCCCTCAAGAGCTATGTCTACCCCCACCCTACCCACGTGGAAAGTCAGAGCAGGCTTCTTAAGCCTGAGGGTAAAGCCGAGTAAATGAGCTCGAGGCAAAGACTTGGGGGCTCTGCTAAAGGTCAAGTGGGCATTTCCAGCACCAAACTTTGCAACACCAGCACATGCCCATCCTTTGCTTACACACCAGTTCACAGCTGTTTCAGACAGCCGGGACTGCCAAGGAGACATTGGCAAGGGACAAATCTAGGTCCCCATATCAACCAAGCTCCAGAGAAAACACACACCCTAAGGTGACACAGCTAGTGAACAGGAAAACCAGGATTGGGGCTGAGATCTCCTGAGCCGGCTTCTGTGTCCAAACAGAATGAAAACACACAGGGATTTGTTTTCATGCTTGTGGCCTGGAAGAGTAGGCAGCTGGGAGTTCTCCTCCCTACAGTTCTATACAGTGCCCATCCGACCCGAAAAGACATGTCCAATCTTTGGGTGGATCCACACTGTGGGGCACTGACCGCCGGCCTGCCTTCACTGGATGCAGCATTCGATGGAGAAGCTGCCTTAAGACGGAGGCAGTAATAGCACAGCCCCCTCATGAGACTGCAGATCCCCCCTCGTAAGGCAAAATCTTCCGGGTTTTTCTCCCAGGCTCAGAGCTCAGAGGTTCATGTGAGAAAGAGTTGGTGATTAGACCATTCTACGAAAGTTCCTTTCAGTATGAATGATAATAATACTCACTTACTGAACATTTAAAGTGTGCCAGGCACTGTGCTTGGGCTTTATACGGATTGTCTCTGCTATTTCTCCCAAAAACCCTAAGAGGGGAGTCTTATTATCTCCCCAGTTTTCAGAGCAGGAAACTGACAGTTGGTGAAAGTACATTTCCAAGGTCACACAGCTGCTGTGACCATGTCGTTAGCCACATTGCCACGTCGCCGAGGGGCCAGAGCCACTCTGTGCTGTGATTTGGGTTCCCAAGATGCTTCCTGCTCCAGGGGGTCCCTCCCTGCCCCCGTCTGACCCACAGGGGGCCGTCTGGACATGAAGGGCCTGCTTGGAGGTCCTTCACTGAAGTTGGGGACATTGGCGACTCTAGTTAGACGGAACACCAGTTCTTGTCCCTTTCGTCATTAACCCATCGTGTCAGAGAGACACAGGTAGGAGAAGGCAGTGTACCTATAATAAGAGGCACTTGCCAGAAAACATCCATGATGATGGACACTTGCTAAAAACAGGTGCCAGTGGGCATTTCCCATATGCATTTCTTCTCCCTACCTGAGTGCTTTCCCATGTGTCTCCCTTTCCAGACTGAACAAGTTAACCAAAGCGATTGCACATCTGGTGTGCCCAGGATGGTCCCCGTTTATTCCTGTTTTGCCCTGAAATGATTGCTACTTTATTATTGCCCCTTTCATTCTCAAACCCATTCCCATTCCCATTCCCATTTGGATGACAAATGATCTGATCCCCCTAGAGACAACAAACCCATAGTTCAGTCCTTTCTCGTCGAGCAGGTGTTTGGGGGCGAGTCCTTCATTTTTCTGAGGTCAATAAATGGGAATAATGCCAATCTTTCTCCTGCCGGGGCTGTTCTGAAGATCGGTGAGAAGGCTCTCTGAACCCCAAAATATCCGGCAAATGCTGGTTGTTACTGTAATTCATTTTGGGGGGTTTTCAGCCCTGAGCAAGGGATCTTCTCTGCCCCTCTGCCAGTCTAGGGAGACGATGGATAGGAAGTCTCTGGCCAGGAAGGTGACTACCACCAGTGTCCTCCAGAGCAGGTCACTCAGGCCAGTAGAGCTCTGTCCCCTCACCCCGCTCCCCCAAGTTGTCCATGGCGGTTTTCCTGTTGACCCCAAGGCCATGCAGTGGGGAGAGCAACACTTGTCCCTCTGCTTTGGGCCATTCCCCAAGCAACAGTCAGGGCTCTTGCTATCTTCCTACAGGACCTGGAGGAGGTGTTCAAGAGTGAACTGAGTGGGAACTTTGAGAAGACAGCCTTGGCCCTCCTGGACCGCCCCAGCGAGTACGATGCCCGGCAGCTGCAGAAGGCCATGAAAGGTCTGGGCACAGATGAGGCAGTGCTCATCGAGGTCTTGTGCACAAGAACCAATGAGGTTAGTTCCAGCCAAACCCCCAGCCCCAGGCCCTGAGGGAGCATCCATCCATATGCCCGTCAGAGACGGTTACAGCAACCAGAAGGAAAACTGTTCCCCACATTCCACTAAGGGGGTGAGCAAGCCTCTGGACAGAAACGTATCTGCTTGGCCCCATGCAGGAGAGATCCCTCTCCCAATCTTCTGGCTGTCAATTCTGGTGTTGCTGCTCTTGGCTTGACAGAACAGACCCTTCCTGAACAGCTGTGTCAACGCAGCTTTTGTTTTTCTAAAAGGAATGCACAGTTTTATATGCAGGAGGCAAGACTCTACTTTCCCCTTCCCAGCCTGACTTTGCGGGTCTTCTGCACGAATAAGGCAATGCATGGTCTGCGCATGTTTGTGCAGCTGCCTTGTCCACGGCTGTCATCTGGCATAAAGTACAGGAAGGGCTGCAAAGAGGCATGGAGGTGGGTGGTGCCCCTGGGGATCCCAGGGACACCCCTCCCGGCTGCTGGCGCCTTCCTGGAGGTTTCCCTCTGCTTCTCTCAGCAGACCTCTACCCTTGTCCCTTGGGCGCACGCTGCCATTTCAGGAGCTGAAAAGAGCCTTTGTTAAGGCTTTAGTAGGAGCCCATTCGTCTTTGGTTCCAGAAGTCTCGAGGCCCAAGGAATTCATCAAGAGTAGAGGGGGTCCACGAAGCATTATTCGGAGACCCCTTCCCTCTTCCAAAACCACTCATCATGTAGGATGGGGAAGTCCAGCAAGGAAAGTCCCAGAAAGTCCCAACATTCTTGAAGCCTCCAGGTAGGACACAGAAGCAGTGTTTGGAGCAGACAGCAAGGAAAAGCTTCGACAGGACTCTGATGCCAAACTACTGTTTAAAAAGCCTCGCGTGCAGACGACCCTGGGTGGTTTCTGCTCAGCCTGTGCTGTCCAGCGTATTTCTTGAAGCACTGCCATGCTCCAAGCTGCAGCCTAAACCCCAAAGACCCTTTCCTAAGCATCCCAGGACTTCTCTTCTTTCCCCAAGAGAATAAAAACCCTCCATTTCAAGGAGTTTCCATCCAGGACTGGGCCGTAGGGAAGGGTCAGCAAAGGAGGTTGGCATCAGTTTGGTCCAGCAGGTATACAGTGTTCCTGACACAACATCCCCCACCTTCCAGAAACACTGCAGTCCCAGCCAGGAGGCGTCCAATATGGGGGCAGTTGGCAGCCGGCCTTGGCAAGAAGGTTCTGGTCATTATTTTTCTCTTATTTGACCACATATGGCTCCTCCTCAGTCTAGTGTCCTTCAAGTCCTGCTCCCAAACAACAAACAAGCTCTTTTTTCTCCCCCCAATCAAATAGATCTGACAGTAGAGAGAAGAAAATTAGGGAGAGAGCAGCCCTCAGGTTCAGGCAGATCCTGGTGGTGGGTTGAAAGGAGGAGAGCGGAAGTAGATGCATGGCCCCAGGTGGTCAGCCCCCACCAGTTCCCACGTCCCCCCACACCCCCCCCCAGGCTCTTCACCTTCCCCTGTGCCCCCCGCCCCCCCACCTGCCCACTGACTCTTTTAAACAGCTTGACGCTCTGGGGAAATGCCTGCTCTCAGATACTGCTTGTTTAAATGTAAACTGAGGCAGGTCCTGAGGGGGCCACTCAGCGCAAGTCATTGAAATACAAAGCCCTTCTTCCCACTACACACCCTAGAGAGAAGCCTGCACTCCTGCACACAGCATACTGTTTACTGAATGAAGCCTGTTTCAAGTAGAGAAAAATTGGGAACAACCTAAATGTCCATCCATCGGGAGGCTGGCTGAATACACGGTGGCTTACTGGGGGATGGAACATTTTGTATCCCCTTAAAAAACACTGTGACAAGGTATACACAGAGCTGGATCTCCAAGGCATCTTAGTGAGTAAAAAAATAAGTCAAAGAACAACATATACAGTATTCCACTTTTCTGACAATTGTTTTCTAATTGTTATAGAAAACAATTCTATGTATTTTCGGTAGCACGTCTATCTGTATACAAAGGTGAAGACGAATATTTAGGCAGATACTTACTGAACCTGTGGCACGGGCCACCTGAGTGAGGATGGGGATGAGGGATGGCGTGAGGCGGTGGTCAGATGGTAGCTTGGCACTAGTAGTTTTGCTTTTAACGAAGGACAATGTCTGCACGTGTTACTTCTGTGGCCCGGAATGTTTGAATGGAGGGGCTTTTTCACACCTCCAGGGACCTGCTTGAGGCCCAGGCCCCGAGCCAGAGGGTGGCCCTCTCTGGGGGAAGTTACGGAGCCATCCTGTGTCCAGAGACAGGCTCCGGCTGCTTCTCTCTCCGTGGTTCCTACTGATCAACCCCACCTGGGAGTAATGGTTTTTCTTTTTATCACCCTTCCTAGGAGATCATTGCCATTAAGGAAGCCTACCAAAGGTGTAAGTGACTTTTTAATGTTCCTTTTCGGGGCACCTGGGTGGCTCAGTCTTTGGGCGTCTGCCTTCAGCTCAGGTCATTATCTCTCAGGGTCCTGGGATCGAGCCCCGCGTTGGGCTCCTTGCTCAGCGGGCAGCCTGCTTCTCCCTCTCCCTCTGCTGCTCCCCCTGCTTGTGCTCTCCCTCCCTCCCTCTCTCTCTCTCTCTCTCAAATAAATAAATAAATACTTTACAAATTAAAAAAATATTTTAAAGAATGTTCCCTTCAAAATACGTCTGGGAAACGAAATCATCTGCTTTCTCCACCCCCCCGCCCCCCCCCCCCGGCCCCTTTTTCTCCTTCGAAAGTATTTGACAGGAGCCTTGAATCAGATGTCAAAGCTGATACCAGTGGAAACCTAAAAAAAATCCTGGTGTCCCTGCTACAGGTAAGATCAGCCCCACCAAGGGGAACATCTCTTTTGATCAACTCAACTAATTATAGACCTTAATTACATCTGTAAAACCTTCTTTGTATCTTAACATAACACCATCATGGGAGTGACAGCTTATATTCACAGGTCTTACCTCCACTCAAGGGAAGGGGATCATGCAAGGGCTGGGGCTGCTCGGGGTCATCCTAGAACTCTGCCTGCCACAAAGGGCTTAGGCTAGACTTACTTCCAGAACTTTCCAGGACCAAGTCTCAGGGTTCTTCAATACCGGGAAGCTCCGAGAGGTGAAATGTGGAATTTTGAAAGGAAGATTATTAGCTTTCCAACGGAGTCACTCTAGGGGACATCAGGGGGTTGCTCTCAGCCTGCTTCGAGGTCCCTGGGGTTTGTGAGTGACCCTGGTTTGTACAAGAAAGAAGGCCCAAGTGCTGTCTCAGAAGCTACTCTGTTTCTCAGTTGTGCCCTAAAGATGGCAGCAAAGAGCAGCCCCTCTGAGATCAGCCCCAGCTTTCCAGGACTTTCTCTTTTTGTTTTCTGTGGTCAAGCAGTTAATAACAATGTGTCAATTTTTCAAGGCTAATCGTGATGCAGAAGAGGACGTGGACAAAGACCTAGCTGGTCAGGATGCCAAAGATCTGTATGAAGTAAGTGCACAGACGTGCCAGTCTCAGCAAATTCTTTTTCTCTCTTTAAATTTATTAGTGCTACTTCCAACAAACGTTTCTTTATTTCATGACAATGGGAGTGACTTGAGAAATAAGTATGATCTTTAGAAGATTTCTTCATATATGCGGTCTTCGTGAACCTCTAAGAATTGTTCCTACTCTTGCATTCTAGAGCTGACCACTTCAGATCCATTTTGGAACAAGGGAGGGCATAAATGATATAAATAAATGTGGGAAGTTTACTCACGGGTGGAAGCTTAAAGTGGTCAGTGGATCAATTTGACTTCTATTCAGTGCATATTTTGTAATTTCCTGCCTGCCAGTAGGCCTGGTCACAGAACAAAATATTCAGTCTTTTTGCAAAAGGCTTTTTTTTTTTTAAATGTTTGCATTTGGCCCACAAGGCAGGGGAGGGCCGCTGGGGCACGGACGAGCTTGCCTTCAATGAAGTCCTGGCCAAGAGAAGCCACAAGCAATTACATGCCACCTTTCAAGCCTACCAGATTGTAAGTAAACCAGTACTAGGGTAATGGAGTTCACACTAAAACTGTGTATTTCCAAAAGAAGTCAAGATCAGGGATCAGGAACTACGGGTGTCTTTGACAACAGTTGTGCTTAATCAGAAGTGACTTAGCTTCTCCTCTACCTCAAGGGATATTCGATAACGTCTGGAAACACTTGGGGTTGTCACTTGGGTGTTGGGGAGGCCGTGCTAATAGCATCTAGTAGATTGAGGCCAGGGATACTGCTAAACATCCTACAATGCACCACAACAAAGAATTATCCAACCCCAAATGGAGTGCCAAGGTTAGGAAACCCCGCTTTCCAACCGAGACTGGGAAAGCCGAGGAGAGCCAAGGTGAGGAGCAAAGCCCTAGAGTCAGCGTCCAGGTTGAAATCCTGGTCTGTCCCTGGCAGGTGACCCAACCTCTCTGTCCTCATTTGTAAAACAGGGACCATAATCCTTATCATCACACCCTCCCAGGGTTCTTTCAAGAGTTAAATAAGATACATGTACGAGGCTCGGAATAGTACCTGGCATGCGGTAAGCACACAAAGGTTCTCTCTCATTATTATTCCAATTTACAGCTGGGCTAACAATGTGCCTATCACTCCCACAACAGATGTCATCTACCTCAGAGACAGACTCCTGAAAAGACGTGTATAAATTACTTTTATACAATTATTTTTTATGTAATGATAATTTTAAGCCAAGAAGATGAGTCCGTTATTTCAAGGCATTTAGTGGTGAGCCCTGCCTTGAAAATCAGTCTTTAATTGCAAGAAACCTTTTGGGGAGTATCTGATTTTTTTTTACTTTAAATTTTTTTATTGTTATGTTAATCACTAGACATTACATCATTAGTTTTTGATGTAGTGTTCCATGATTCATTGTTTGCGTATAACACCCACTGCCCCATTCAATACGTGCCCTCCTTAATACCCATCAGCAGGCTAACCCATCCCCCCACGCCCCTCCCCTCTAGAACCCTCAGTTTGTTTTTCAGAGTCCATCGTCTCTCATGGTTCCTCTCCCCGTCCGATTTACTCCCCTTCATTCTAGGGAGTATCCGATTTTTTGTCTCCCATTGTTTATTTGTAGAGTGCTTTTAACTAGTCAAAGCACTTCTGTGCCCTGTATCTCATTTCAGTGCTCCAACAATACAGTAACGATAATGTAGGCTGAGCCGCTGTTGTTACCTACGACTGCCGGACGAGGAAGTCTGTTATGAGTAAGGCGCCATCTGTAACTTATCAGGACCACACAGCAAGCCGGTAGCGGAGAGTGGATGAGAATTGCAAGATTCCCCAGCTCCAGCCTCTCCCTCGGCTGGAGCTGGCCGATCCTCACTCGAAATAGTGTTTCCTCTGTATTGCCAGCAGATGAAAAGACAATAAAGCTTAGGAATTTTATCATTACTGTATATAAGCCTTGAGGGCCCTCTGCTTTCAAATCGTGCCCAGAGTCATGATCAAAGCCAGCGGACTCTGCACTCCCTTGGCCTCTGCTCCTAGAGCTGTGTAGACTCTGAGCTGGAAGACTTCTCCATGACCTACACCCTCTTCCCACATGGCTGGGGCCATGGGTGGAGTTTCAGGGGATGGCTGCCGTTGGTGATCACTACGGAAACACATACATGTGAACGTGTGTGTGTGTGTGTGTGTGTGTGTGTGTGTGTACCGGCCACCTGCAAGGATACTCTCCAGGCCAACTGTTCCCCAAAATTAATCCCCAAACAGCAGCATCAGTATCACTTGAGAACATGTTAAAAACGAAAATTCTCTTATTTAAAGAGAGAGAGAGAGAGAGAATTCTCAGCCCCCACCCTCGACCTACTGAATCAGATTCTCCGGAGTTTGGGTCCCACAATGTATGTTTTAACAAGTCTTCCAGGTGATTCTCCTGCATGTTAAAATTTAAAAGGTCTGCACTAGACTACTAGCCATATGACCTTGGGCAAATTATTAAGGATTCTGCGCCTCAGTTTCCCCAACCGTAAAACAGGGATAATAATGGTACCTGCTTCATAGGGTTAGTAATTAATTAATGAGTTAATAGAAGTAAAGGGCTTAGTACCTGGCATGCAGCAGGTGCTCAGTAAACACTAACGACTGTCAGTTGTCTCCCTATGTGAACCAACAGTGTCCAATAAAGCTCAAGTGGACAATAAGATAATTTATTGATTTAATGATTCTTTACATGAAACTAGCTCTAAAATACTACCTAGTCATCATTCCAAAAGCTTTCCCCGAACATCATTCGTCTTGATCTTTATCACTGATTTTTGTGAGTTTACCCTGGTCTTAAGACCCTGGTTCATAAGTTTTCACATGGGTCTCTGGCTAAAAGCAATAAACTGCCAGCATGAGATCACAGGAGTATATTATGTGGCATAGGTTGTCCTGGCATAGAGTTGAATTTTTATTTGGGCATGAAAACTTAGGGTTTTGCCCTTTATTTGCCCTCCAAGCCTGAGCCTTATCTACTGACGCTCTCAGAAATCCCTGCCAAGCAATAGAACTTTCCCCTCTCTGCTACACCACACAAGAATATCACAGTCCCAAAGTTGACCAAACATGAAAGGCTCGTATAGTTAGAAAGGTGAAGTAATGGGCACCTGGGTGGCTCAGTCGATTGAGCGTCTGCCTTTGGCCCAGGTCATGATCCCAGGTCCTGGGATCAAATCCCACATCATCGGGCTCCCTGCTGAGCAGGAGTCTGCTTCTCCCTCTACCTCTGCCCCTCCTCCCCTGCTTGGGCTCTCTCTCTCTCTCATGCTCTCTCTCAAATAAATAAATAAAATCCTTTAAAAAAAAAAAAAAAGCTGAAGTGAGTTCCCTACACAGGGCTCAGTACAAATCGTAAGCACACTTCCCACAGCCTAGGCACATTGTGTCCCCACCACACCTGTCACCACCTCTCCCCTCACCTTTATGTCTTCCTAAGCTTGTTCCAGAGCCTTTAGCCCTGTAACCACTGAGGCCAAAGTCAGAGGGCACAGGGTTCTGCTGTGGGAATCCTGTCTCTTTGGGTGAATCGGTTTTAAAAGAAAGAAATGTCTTCCCTATTCTTCTAGTAATCTCCCTACAGGCAGCACTACCTGGAAACTCTATAGAGGCCTTGGAGGCTTATCTGGAATCCACCCCGGCAATGGGTTTTGTACTAAGATCGGAAAACCTGATCTGTCTCAAGAGACTCCTAAGAATTAAGTGTTCCGGTAACTGCAGTGAAAAGCCTGCCATTTGCAGAGGAGATTCACAATAGCTTGGGCCAGTCCATTGTTTTCCGTTTGTGTTCCTGAAGGTGCCTTGGTAGCTCCCAGGAGGGGGATGTGGGCAGGAGAGAGGTAGAGAAGAGGGGGCAATGTGAACAGTGCCCCCTGGAGTTGTGTGACGAGAAGACTGGGAGAAAGCAGAAACCCGGCAATACAGCTTAGGGTTGGGGTTCCGAAGCCCTCTCCCCCGTCCCTGGAACAGCTGCTTTCCTGCCTTGATCTGTTGTACGACTGAGATTCAACAGAAAATCTAACGCACTGTTCTGGCCCAGCATTAACAATGGAAACAGAAAGCAGTTTAACGTGAGGATTATTTTTTTAGTAAACGCAGACCTGTGTGAACAAGATGTCCTCTTGAAATGCAATCTCAGTCTACAGAACAAGAACCCCGTTCATGGGAAAGTGAGGCCAGTTCTCCCTTTTGAAATACCAGCTCCCACGGCAAACCCAAGAGAGGCTGGGAATAGGGACAGGACTGAAAGCCCCCCAGCCAATCCCCATCGTCTAGGTCCATTTACCCACAGCGGACCTCTAGATGTCAAACCATGACAAGGCGATCAAGCACCAGGGCCTCATTCAATCTCGAACCTCCTACCCTCTCCCACACGACTGTGCTTGCATTGCAAAGAATATTTTGTCCACTTATGTTTTCGGGAATAAACATATGCACTCCACTGGTGTGTCCCCAAAGGCCCCAATTATTTATGGAACCACAATTGTGTCATACCCTCAAAAAACAATTTCTAAGAAAGAAGTTTCAGTATTCTTAATGCTTAACTGCATTTCCCCAAACCCGACAAAGAGCCCTCTTCGCTCTTTATATGCCTGCCCTGAGTTTGGCCCAGGTGGTCCTTGCATGAAACACAGTCACCATCTCCTCTGAACTTCAACTTCTGTAAATATTTGGAAAGAAACCTAACGCGGAATGCTGTGCAGAGTGATATGTGAGCCGGTGGTGAACACAGGATCATATGGAATCACCCTCGAGTGAAGGAAAGTGACATTTTGACGTGGTCAGCCCCTGGCTCCCAGCCCATGCAGCCCCAGTCTATCAGAAACATTAGACCAAATCCTTGGCATGAACTTCACAGTCTCTACTTCTTATTTCACCCAAACTATTATATAGATGTAAAGAATTGTTGTTACAGTATAGATTCATTGTTCTCCCACTCCCAGTTTTACAGATGAGCATACCAGGCCAAGGGAGTGGTTCTCACTGGCGTCGAATCCGACCCCGTAGAGGTCAAAAGTCATCAGCCATGAGAGCCCCCAGTCAAAGGGGGGGCCATCACCCCCAGCCATGTAAGGCATGGGGCAGGAGAGGCTCCTTAAAGCCACATGACCAAATCTGCAAGAATTCCATACTTTTTGTAGAGAAATGACCCCAAGAGTACCAAAGCCAAAAGCAAAGCCTGGAATAACGGCTGGCCTTCGGTTTCTCTCTCCAGCTCATCGACAAAGACATTGAAGAGGCCATTGAAGCAGAAACGTCAGGAGATCTGCAGAAGGCCTACTTAACTCTCGGTAAAGTAGACCGTGGAGTGTCCCTGCCTTAGGTCGGGCTCCCTGCAACCACGCTTGGAGTCAGAGGCTGGCGTGTGGGAAGATTTTAGGGAGTAGTTTGGGAACGGCACCTGGAAGCAGCGTTGGGTAAGGGAGAGAGTGAGCGTGATGCAGCTGCAGTGGGAGACTTGCTGGTCCCCCACGGAGCCCTGGAGCCGGGAGGCCAGGGGGCCAGGTCTTTGCACCCCACAGCAAGCAACAAGTGGACACTGGCTGTACCCTGGGAGTATGTGCAACCCTGGGGAAGGCAGCTCCTGGGGCGGGGGGGCATTCCTGGGGAGGGACTCAGCTGTGAGCAGCCAGGAGGCAACAGTTGGAATGAGTGCCTTGGTCCTGAAGAGGGCATCTGGGGGCCACCTTGGCATCCATGACAGTCGCATTCAGATGGTGGGTCCTCAAGAGCATCGGTGAACAGCCTGGGACCATTGTCTAGTCTCAGGGAGCACGATGTGGTTCAGCTAGGTTTCCAATCCGTGAACAAGTTTTTGCACATGCCTGATGGCTCGAGGGTGTTCTTTTCCATTTGGTTCCCTTCAACATTTAGAATGAATGAGGTCTCTTTAGCAAGAGTGGGGAGGGAGATCAGATCTTTCCTGTGCCAAGCAAACACCACAACCTTCTCTCCAGGTATTGCCCATAGGCAGGAAATAGCAGAATGATGGGCATGGCGCTATGTCTGGCAGGCTCCTTTTTCCTTTCTACAAGGCCTGGAATGAAGGTATTGTCCATTGTCCATGCTCCTGTGGCGAGGAGTCGAGGGCACCATCCCAAATAGCACGAGAAATGGAAAGACAGATCCCCAGCAGAGGAAGAACTGAAAAAGCAGCCCTGGAAGTTAAAAAATGTGCTCTATCTGCCAAACTTCTTGTTTTGGTTTTTTGTGGGGCTTTTAAAAAAATTTTTTTGAACAATGTCAGCAATTGATTTTTTTTAATCCATCCTCATTTTGCATTCAAATTAGCAGGACCTCTGATGTAGAGAGGCCTAAACATCCCTAGGGTCACTTCTGACCCACACTGGACCCACATGGATGACTGTCCTTAGGGCTTCAAAGATGAGTCTCTTAAGGGGATGGAGAGGTCCACTCACGGCCTGACGCAGAGGCTCCAAATCCTCTCTGTGCTTGAACCAGAGTTCTGTCAGGAGATTATATTAATCTTCATTAATAGTAATTATTAATGGCAATAAGCCACTATCCAAATTATTATTAATAATAAAGCCATTCCATTCTTTAACATTTAGTTAGCACCTAACCCAGGCTGGAGGTCGTGCTAGGTGTGGCGATCAGAGGTAAATAGGCCCAGTTCCTGCTCTTAAGAAGCTCAAAGTCCATGGTAGATACTCACAAACCAACAGATCAGGTGACAGTAAAGATAAAAACAAAAACAACCAGCGTGAAGAGGGCACAGGGGAAGGAAAGGCCGCATTCCTGGAGATGGGGACCATGAAATGCCAGCCTCTGGGGCAGCACTCCTCCAGCGGGCCCCACGGACCGCCTGCTTCAGAATCTTCTATGGGGAGGTGCGGGAAAATACAGTTTCCTGGGCCCCATTCCAGGTTACCTATTAGAATCTCCAAGAGTGGGGCCCAGAAGCCACACTTCTACAAGCTCCCCCAAGGGACTGTCTTCTCCTCGCAATGGCTGGCTACCCTGCCTTCTACATGGCACGGCTCTAGCCCCACGGTTTCCTTGGCTAGCCCCATCCACACTCCTGAGCGATTCCTGCTGCTGCTAACAACAGTCGTTGTTCACCAGGCGTCGACGGTATACAGTAGAAACGTTGAGGATTCTCTTCCCAGAACATCAGGAAGAGGAAATGTCAGGGTAGAAGACACCTATGAAGGGTTGGAACACCCTGACGTTAGGCAGACAATCGACACGCATCAATGAGTCCTGCACCGGGAAAGGTCTTAAGTGAGGCTCAAGTATGCTACTCCCCAAATTGACAGGTTCTCCCCACAACTGCCACCAATCCAACAACTTTTGGATTGTTTTCAGGATAAGGAGGTCAGACACCTGAGGCTGGGCTTTTCTTTTCCACTGAAACTCTGGCGGATTCCACACGGCCTATAAAAGAAAGAAACAGACCCCCTCCTCCCCCAACCTAGGCACTGCTTCCCTAACCCTGTTCCTCTCCAGTGCTCATAAGCATCAGTCATAGAGGCAATTACCTAGACAACAAGAGTTCTCATTACAGGACATATTAAAGACGCACATTTCACACTTATGCTCAATGGATTACCTGTTATTGATCACTAACATCAAAAAATGTGAGGTGTTCTAGGTAAATGTCATCGCCTAAAGAGTATTTGGTTCATTCCCCCAAAATGTTTGTCACGATGGGCCACCTGGGAAGTGGGGAGAGGAGCAATGATTTCTCCCCAGGAGTAGTCCGGCACTCTACAGCCTGTCAGGTGAATCAAAACTATTCTTCACGAATCTGTGGATTAGATCAAAGCTGGCACGCAAGGAAGGGGACAGAAAAGAGCAACGAGCAGGAACACAGGAAGGTGGTCCGTAGACGGCATTAAACATTCCATCTGCCGCCTCCCAGATGGAGAATCAAGAAGAATATGGGGCACTTAGAAAAGATGCTGAGATGAGGCTCACAAAGCAAACCCAGCGAGGAAAAACAAAGGACGGGGAGGTGGTTTAGCACGGGAAAGTAGGCCACGGTCCAGGGGAGTGAGTCTTCAAGATTATGAAGTTTTATTATAGCAGCATCGCCAGCCAACCCGTGTTTCCCCTCTGAGTCCAACGCCAGCATCAGAGATTTCATTTAGATAAGAAAAGTTACTTCTGCTGGTGAGAATCATGAACTCGGCAGGGAAAGCCTTCTTCCTCCTCTGAAGGGTCTTCAGGGACCAGCAGAGGGGCTGCTGAAGGGGTTTTGACTCAGTTCTTGGTTGAGGAGCCCAGAAGCCCTGAGCCAGGGGAATCTTCCAGATCCCATTAGAGTGTGAGGTCGGCCCCTTTCAAACATCTGTCTCACCAGTGAGTCAGCACCAAGGGCAACCAGGTGACACTCTGGGTCAGCTCTGTGCCTTCAGAGGGTCTGCATGTTATGCAACATATAAAAGCTTCACCTTTTCTTGTCCCTCGTCCCGGCCAGTGAGGTGCGCCCGGGACCAGGAGGGCTATTTCGCTGACCGTCTGTACAAGTCCATGAAGGGTGCAGGCACTGACGAGGAGACACTCATTCACATCATCGTGACCAGGGCTGAGGTAAGACACCCTCGACTCTGAGGACGTGGGCGGCCGCTTCTCTGCTGGCCACAGCTGATGTCATCCACAAGTAGTCTTTCTTCAGGGTCTATTTACAGAAAAAGTAACACAGAGACAGCCCTTGCCTTCCCAGACTTTGTGGAAGACACTGTGCCATGCTTCAATCTGTTTCTTTTTATAAAAATACAATAATGATAGTTGCTTCTATTTTTGCTCTCTGTGGCTCCGGAGAGCTGGTGGCCCATGCAGAGGGGACCTGGCGGAGCCGTTCTGGGTGGCGCAGCCATGCTAGGCTCCATTTTAAGGGAGACAAAACAGAGACAAACGAGGTCACCCAGCAGCGGGGTCGATGAGCAAATGACGGCCTAACTCCCCAGCTGGGCCTGTCACAGGAGCTACCTCAGTACAAGACAGTATTTCTCAAACTTTTTTTTTTTGTAATTATCATTCGTACAATACATCATTAATTTTTGATACAAGAAGCATGGGTCACTACATCAAAAACTAATGATGTATTGTATGGTGACTAACATAATAAAATAAAATTTAAAGAACAATAATAATTATCACTCATCCTACTAAGAAGCCTTTGGGACCCAGTTTCTTCCTCATCACCACCCCCCCCAAACCATGAACATCACAGTAGACTGTGTATCTGTTTCGGTTCTATATATACATATTCTGCAATGTTCTGTATGTATATATTGTGTTCTGTAAATACACATATATTCTGTTATGTTCTTTTTTTAAATTTAAAATCAATTAATCAACATAAAATCAATTAATCAATTAATCAACTGATTAATACAACAATGAATCAACATAATTTAAAATCAATTAATCAACAATCTTTTTTTAATTTAAAATCAATTAATCAACATAGAAACTAGTATTACTAGTTTCAGAGGGAGAGCTCAGTGATTCGTCAGTTGCATATCACACCCGGTGCTCATCACATCACGTGCGCTCCTTTATTCCGTTATGTTCTATGTATGCGTGTGTGTGTATACGCACTTTTACATAAAAGGATCAAGGTTCTTCTCGCCCTCTTAAGAACGCACTTCTGCCATGTTGGGAGTAGCGAGCGATATCACCCCACCTTGAGAATGCCTGAGTGTAAGAAAGAGAGAGATGAGTAGCCCAAAGCTTGAGGGCAACTGTCAGGATTCCCGGTGGAGGCTTTGGAACAAGGGGCCACAGAGTGAAGGCGGGACAAAATGAAGGGGACATGGCACTGCGTCCGCGGTAGGAGAAGCCCTTACAGAATGAAGTGTAACTGAGCCCTTGAAAAACCACAGACATCTTCCCTCAAAAAATTGTTAATTGAAGGGGGATAAATCCCAACCCAAACCCTGGCCCATGGCTTTTGACAAATAATACTTAACATCTGACACCGTTTTAAAATATAACTTAGCAACAAGATCGTTCTTTCGTTTTTATTTCTATTCCTGGAATTTCTCCTCCTCCTCCACTATTCAGTTTTCTTCTAGCTTCCAGTCCATTTGTCTTGCTCCCCCCTCCTTCCCTTCCCTAGTCTCTCTGCCACTCTCCTGAGTCTCTCTTTCTCCTCCCCTCTCTCTCCAAATCTCCATGGTCTCTGTCTCTCTGTCCCCAAGCAACTCACCCTCCAACCCACCCCACAAAGTCTCTGAGATCCCGAGGCTCAAAGGAGGGGCGCAATGGAGCAGAGCGGGGATTCTGAAAGACCCCGGGGGACTGGATCACTCCGGAGGGCTCACGGGGGCTCCACATTCACTGCAACGTGAGCCATGGAATGATTATTCCAAGATGCTCTGTCCCATCTTAGGATTGGCCACATATCCTGGATCATTTCCACATATGGATCATTCCTTCAGAATGCTTCAGGCCCAGTGAGACATACTGGCTGGATCCCCTAATCCCCTAAAGCTGCTTGGTACTAGAATGGAGCCCCAGTGTCCCCCACCCCACCCAACCCCTCCCCCGACTCCCACCATCCTGCCACTCCCCCAGCCCAGTAGAGGAGCCGGGGCGGGGGGTGGGGGGTGGGCAGGGGACACACAGCATCATGCTTGAGTCTCCCTCCTGCTCAGCATCCACTTCACACAATCCCTCATTCTCCTGCCTTCTGCTCTCATCTTCTTTCTCTGTTAGTTCATCCCTCCAATTGAGGCAGGAGGAAAAAGAACCAGAAACCTAAGTGATGGTTTGTGAATCTGTCTAGAATGCACGGTTGAGTCTAAATTTTTAAGAATTAAAAAAAGAACAAAACTCCCTGTTAAGGAAAGCTCTGTGCTGCTTTTATGAGACACGCTGTGTTCTCTCTGTACTTCCATCTTTTCTGGTGCAAGTATTGTCTCCCTTACTAGGTTCTAAGAGTGTTTGGAGCAGAACAATCTTTTTATTTGTTTTTCTTCTGAGTCCTCATGCCCATCTCCAGCGCCCAGGTTTTTCAAGCTATCAATGAGTTAGATTCAAAATAAGTCCTGCAAATTGATATTGATTTGAATTTTGTTGATTGGCACTAATAGCCTTACTGATCAGGGTACAAGAGAAAACAAAAAGCTTCATCTCAAATTCAAATCTCTGTGTTGATAATTTTCTTAACCCTTTACCATGGGTCAGCAAATTGTGGCCTGCAGACCGACCTGTTTTTGTACAGGCTCACTACCTAAGAGTGATTGGTTTTTAAATGACTGTAAAAAACTCAAAGGAAAAATATTTTGTAATACATAAAAATCAATGAAATTCAAGTTTTGATATTCATAAATAAATTTGTATTGGGATATATATATATATATATATCCCTAAAGGTTGCAGAGGTGAATATATTCCAGCAGACTGGACTCTGCTCTCCGTTTCCCATTCATGAAACAAAAATAATAATAGCCCGTATTGCAAAGGGTTGTTTTGAAGCATAAGTGAGCGAATGAGTACAATTTATTCAGAACAGTACCTGCCTGCATTCACAGTGAACACGCTACAAATGTTCTTGTCCTCATTGCTGTTGCCATTTCTCCTACAGGTGGACCTTCAGGGGATAAAAGCAAAGTTCCAAGAGAAGTATCAGAAGTCTCTCTCTGACATGGTTCGCTCAGACACCTCTGGGGCCTTCCAGAAGCTGCTGGTGGCCCTCTTGCACTGAACCGAGCCAGGAGAGTGGGAGCCCAGGGAGGAGCCATCTTTGTCAAGAGCCCATTTCAAACCAGATTTGTAAATGTGACTCCAGCACATAAAGTACTGAAAAGTCCTGGCTTATTTTCTTGGCAGCTTGAATACTGTAGCCGGGCCAAGCTGTTTAGGCGAAGGGCAACAACCTCAAAACACTTGGGCAGCTCACGCTGAATGCTGGCTTAGCAGGTACCTGAGCTGCCTTTCGTCTTTCCTTTAGCATGGAGAACTGAATGCTTTCTGAACACAAATGAAACCAGCCGTTGATGAAAGAAACTACACTTGTAATAAAACATTCAGAAGAATATGTATCACATAGAGGTGGGTAAAGATTGAATGGTTAAGGTACAGGGAAGACAAAATTAACCAGTTGATCAATTTTCCTTCTGTGGGGGCACCCGGGTGGTTCAGCCAGTGAAGCGTCTGTCTTGGGCTTAGGTCATGATCTTGGGGTCCTGGGATCTCACCCCATGTCGGGCTCCCTGCTCAGCGGGGAGTCTGTGTCTCCCTCTCCCTCTGCCCCTCCCACCCCCCGCTTGTGCACACATGCACTCTCTCTCTCTCTCTCTCAAATAAATAAATAAAATCTTAAATTTTTTTTTCCCTCTGTGTGTTCAATTTCAAATCCTCAGTGGTAATTAAAGTGGGTTATGCCCCCATCAGCTGTTTTTCCAAAGACTGGGTTGATTAGTTTTGGCTCTTGTCCTGGAAATATAAGACTTGTGAAATTCAAACATATGTGGGAAATGCAAGTAATAACCCTTATTCATAATCACCAAAGACAGCAATCAAGGATAGCAGCAAGGAAACAACTGAGGTGCCCATGTGCAATGTAAGGGGTAAAACTCACTAACCTGCTACCTGGTATAAATGGTTCTTCTTGCTGCCCTAGACTTTTAACCCACTTGATTCTTAATTCTGATCTCAGATACAATTAGGCTGGGCATAGTGCCAACAAGATCAAGGTCAGTGGGCTGACTCTCAAATGGATTGGTCTCACACCAATAGAATCTCTGTTCAAAATGTTTGTCTCCTAGCCATATGTTACTAGACATAGAGGGGTCTGTCAAGAGAACATGGACAATTTGATCCAATCATTCCAGTTATCATTCACTGGGTGATTATTTTTGTCTGGCGCTGCTCAGTAGCACACTTTCATGTTTAATCCTCTCAACAGCCCCATGAGGTTAATATTACTCCCATTTATCAGTTGAGGAAACTGAAGAGTTCACTCCCAGGCCAGTCATGTAGACTTAGGCGTCTGTATTCAACAGAACGCTGTAAGTAAATTAATACAGGCACATTAACATAGGCACGGCTCTCTGCCCGTGAGCAGAGAGAAGCTCTGCTTGAAGGAATTGGGGAATGCTTCACAGAGATGCCTGTGTGCTGGGTTTTGAAGAATGTATGAAAGTTCTCCAGAGAAACAAAGTAAGAAGGGCAGAGCAGAGGCTCAGAAGCATGAGGGAGCAAGATCTGTTCAGAAAGTGGTGAAATCCATTCTCCTGCACATGGATGCGGTGAAGGGAAGGAGAGGGTTGGGGACGCAGGCCACGAAGCCGTTGAAAAGTATGTTTGGATCACATTCGCAATGGTTTTTGCCTGCCAAGCATGGGCTCAGTCCTCTGGGCAATGGGCGGGGGGGGGAGGCGGGGGAGTCACTGGAGATGTTTAAGTGAGTAAGAAACATGATCAGATCTGGGCCTTGGCAATTGACTTGGTGGTGTAATCGACATACAGCAAATAGGCCAAACTCACAGTATCACGGCATAGGTCATGGCGTGTCTTTCTAGGGGCTATAAAACGGTGACTGACATATTGAGATGCTAACATCTGCGTCCTCCACGCACAGGTTTATCTAACAGTCATTGTTGTCATTATGAGCTTCAACACATAAAAAGGTTTTCTAGAGCCAAGTTCAGTGACCGATCATACTCACGTTCACTTAGGTGTTGCCAAAGCTGGCCTTTGCTTTTAACAACAGAAACAAGACGACCAGTTCTTGGGATCTGAGCTCACAGTAAGCACAGAGAAACAAACCAACAGAATGAAAGGAGATCTATTAACAACAGCCACTGTTTGAGATTGTTGAGGGCCATCCCTCACACAGAGAAGAGCAGGAAAGTTATTCCACAGGCTAGGAAACAGGCTGAGCCAGACCCAGAAGCAAAGTCATTTATTTGGTCAAGGTCTCACATGGGAAATGCTGGAATTCAAGCCCACATTCTTCCGACTCTAATGCCTGAGCGCTTTGCCGTGCCAGCTCAGCTCCATGAGTGCTTTCCTCAAAACTTTACTGAGTAAGGCGGCAGGTACCTCTCTCTCACCACTCACAAGCAGAGACCTGTTTTTGTGTGCTTGAGTGAGGGCTGCCTCCGGAGAGCTCTAGTCTGGTCTGTCCCAGGGGTGTTCCACCCCATGGCAGGCAAGGAATTTCCTCCTTTTCCTCTCTACATACCTCTACCCTGCACAGGTCCCACCTCACCATTCCCCAAGTCCCCTGGTCCCCAAGCCGTCAGGGGGCAGGACCTATCTATGGAGGGGGCCCAGGGGAGAAAGAGAAGACAAAGAAGGAAGAGAGAGGGGAGAGCACCACTACCCTGCCACCGAGCAGCCCTGTCCCCCACGCCTCCCCCCTTCTCCCTAGCCACAGCTCCTCCCCAGATGTTTGGATAGATGGGGAGGGGTCTGAACCCCACCTGCAGGGCTGCATCAGAAGGAGCATGTCCCATGGGTGCATGTGGTTTCCCCATGAAATTCAGTGCCAGTCCCTGATTGGGTTCCATAACACTGCTCACCCAGCCTGCGTCACCTGGACAGGTGGGTAACATAGACCTTGGGGCGCTCGCCCAAGTGAACCACAACAGAAGCTGATGTTCCCCTGCGGAGCAGAGGGAGTACCCGGCCAACTGTGGGAGCTCCAGCCTGCTCCTAGTTCCTCTCAGGAGCTCTGGGAGTCCCAACTGGTTCTCTTTATGCAGGCCCAGACTGAACATTGGTGGGTCCCAGCCCATCTGCCCTGCTTTTCCCTTTTCTGGGGGAGTGGGAGCTGATCTGTAGCATTTGCTGATTTCCATGGCATAAATACTCTCACCATGGTTAATTTCAAGCTGTTGACATGATGTCACTGAACACGGAGTCGGGAAAAGGTGAGCAGTAGTACACCAGTATGTGGTATCTCCACCATACAGATACAATAGATGTAAATAATTTCAAGAGCATAGACAAAAGGAAAGCATAACAAATAGTTAGGAAGTAATGAATTTGGAGTTTTCACTACATTTGTGTCAATATAATTTAATTGTAAGTTTGTATACTTTAATTTTTAATAACTATTATGTTTAATAAAACTCATAAAATTCTTGAAAAAGTAATAATTGAATCTCATGAACCAATGGGATCCAAGTCCAGCACTCCACTTGGGGCAGGTGTTAACTCATTTCTTCCAGAGGACTCCCAGGACAATTTGCACCCTGTCTCCAGGTACTCACATAAGAAGTGATTATCCTGAACACTCTTCTCCACAATGGGTTACTATATAGAGTACGTTTCAGGGTCACACTGAATAGTTGTGTATATTGTCTACTGCACAAGGCTCCCTGGCTGAAGGTATGTTTGGGACCTCAAATCCAGCCCTAATTTCCCCATCAGATTTTGCCTGCAGGATTGTAGCTAGAGAGGCAGCTAGCGGCTGCCTAGAAAGGGCACCTTCTGCTAATCTGCACAGAGCTACCATAGGGGCTGGTCCTGGAACTCTACGTAACCTCTTTTACCTATGAAGGGCCATTCAAGCGACTCTTCCTGGGACAAAATGCCTTGTTACCAGCTTCTTATTCTAAACATTTTAAGTGCTGCTTCTCTAGGCACCCCATAGAGCCATATAATCAATCCTTGCAAATCTATCCTCAGGAGAGTATTTGAAAGTAAAAATTAGAGGAAAAAGAGATGGGAATCATGGTCCAGAAGATGAGACAGAGGTTTTACCACATTCAAGGAGATAACTGGTGAAGAAGCACAAGGAAGCAGAGGAGGGCTACCCAGGATGCCTTCAGGAAGACGTAAGCCCCTTCAGAATTGCGTGTGGCAGCCCCTGGAAGACTCGGCCATCCTCACACAGAGGGCAATGTGTTCCTGCCCCAGCAGTGCAGAGTCTGACTCCTCCAGCGGCAAGACACCAATGCACAAGACTCCTCCGGGCTGCAAACGAACTATTTCTCAGACACATTACAGCCAATAAAAATGCCTCAGATAAGCCCCCAGAAACTAGATAAGCCAAGAAACAAGGGCGCCAGAAAACCAGAAATGGTATTCAACTCTTCATGCCAACAAGCAAGATCCACCACATTGAATTCAGAGAGAGCTGTCCAGGCTGCCTGTTTGTACCACCACAATGTCTCGCGTGACCAGGGTGGTGTAGACCAGCATGTTGGGAGACATTGGGTCAGGAGACAGAAAAGAAGTGGCCGGGGGTGGGGGGTAGGGGTGGGGGTGGCTATTTTTCAAAAATAAACTTTCCAATTTTATTTTACTTGATGTTCTGTAAATTTTAGACTTGCAGAAAAAGTTGTGACCCTATTACAGAGTTCCCGTATGCCCAGTTCCTGGTGTCTCACATTGCTAACATTAGTATGGAAGATTTGTCATGACTTATGAACTGATATTGATACATTATGATTGAGTAAAGCCCATACTTTATTCACATTTCTGTAGTAATTACCTAATGTATAGTATCAGATTAGTTATCCAGAGTACAAAATAAATATTCCTAAGTCTATACTGATATAATAAATTATTGAATAAATAAATAAATGGGGAGAACAGACAACCTCCTGAACAGAAGAACCCCAAACAATTTATGGGGTCCCATGAGACTATCCGTTGCATTTAGCCTTCATGTCTCTTTAGGATCCTCTAGACTGTGACAGTTCCTCAGACTTGCCTTGTTTTTGTTGAGCTTGACAGTTTTGAGGAGTCCCGGGTGGGTAGACAGTCCCTCAGTTTGGATTCGTCTGATGTTTTTCTCATGATTAGACTAGGAGTTTGGGGAGGAAGATTACAGAGGGAAAGTGCCATTTCCACCACATCATATCAAAGGTACATGCTATCAACATGACTTACCACTGTTGATGTTGACACTGACCATCTAGCTTGGGTAGTGTTTCAGGTATCTTCACTGGGGTCATTAAAAGAAAGTCACTGTGCATGGCCCACACTTAATGGGCAGGAAATTACACTCCATCTCCTTGAGCAGGGGAGTATCTACCTAAGTTATTTGGGATCTTCTGTTCAGGAGGTTTGTCTGTTCTCCCTATTTATTTATTTAATAATTTATTTATATCACTATAGAGTTAGGAATATTTATTTTGTACTTTGGGTACAAACCCAATACTATATCATTTATTTTGTTGCTCAAATTGTTCCAGCTTTTTCTATGGGGAGTTCTTTCAGTTGGTTCCTGTGTCCCATTGACATACCCCCTCACTTTGCTTTTTGAGTACTTCTTTAATTTCTGGCACTACTAGATGCTCCAGGTTCTTCTTGCATAGTTCCTTCCCTAGCCCTAGAATCTGCCATTTCTCCAAGGAGCTCTGGATCCTTTTGTGGGAAAATGGTATTAGAAACCAAGATCTGAGTACTAGGTGTGCTCATTGCTACTGGGGTGTCACTGCTTCTAGGCCCACTCAGTGGACAGAGCTAGGAAATATATGTGTGTATATTAAGCCGTATATACATACATATCTATATTTATACATACATGTAAATAGATGACATCGATGTAGATGTAGACACAGACATAGATCCATCTGTATCTATATTAAGTTAGACACGAGTTCACACCATGTCAACTTTCATCCAGTACCATGTGGTTCATGCAGGAAGGGGAATTTTGACATCTTAAAAACAGCAAAGGAGGCAAGACGGGGGAGGGGAGCTCCTAGAGAAAGGATCCATGGGAAGAATCAAAGCAAACCACACAGTTCCCTACATGTTCTACTGGTTGTATTTCCATTCTGAATGGCCGAGCTTGTGCCCAGGTCTGGGGAGAAAGGACAGGCCATGGCTGAGTGGTCCTCTCACATCCTCCAATACCAGGTACCCAAGGAATTGTCCTTAGGTTTTGAAGAGGATGCTCCATGGCTCTTTTGTGACTAAGCCAGAAACACTGACATCTTCTGTTCCTAAGGTAACCAACTTTCAATGAGTTCAAAAGGTGTTCAACCAACATTGATACCACACGGGGAAAGGGAAAGCAAGACTGTCTTCAGTGTCAGAATCAAGAGACAGTGGGTTCTTATGCCAGTCTCTTCCTGGAAATGATTTTGGGCCCCCAATAAGTGTCACTTCAGGATTGCTTAGAATAAGGGTGTCTTAGGGCAAAAGAGGCCTGAGGCATTTTTAGATTCTGAGCTAGAAGACAAAAAGCACTGGTTTTGAATCATTCCTCACTGTGAGTAATATGGGCCAGGATAATATGACTCAGAAACCAAAATGGACACACTAATTGGCTGAACTCTGAATTCAATCCAAGTATTGATGTTTTGTTTTGTTTTTTTTATTGCACTGAAAACAAAAGCAAAGTTATTGTTTTTAAAATCCTACTGGATCAGTTCATATTAGAACCAGTCTTTGAAATAGGTTGAACCGGAAGAAAAAAAGAATCAGAAAAGCAAAATCATTTCCATAAAAGTATTTCATTCACACAGATATGCACTGTATATGTATTTCTATCAGCTGCAGCTCTTTGAACTGAATCTCACTTAACCCATTTGCGAGATTAGCCACCATGATCTGTGCTCTCTATGGAGTCTATTGGTGGATGTCCTAGAGACTCACTCTGAAGTCTGGTGGCTCATGCGGGACTAGGTAGGAAGTCCTCTGTCTTCTGGTGGATTATGCATTTTGCAAGAGTGCCTTGTATTTGTTCCCAAGTCTGTTTATATCTATTGCTCTTGCTATTCTAATTACATAATTTAATTAGATAGTAAAGAAGCTGATAAACTATAATTGTAAAAAGAAGGACCTTTGTTTTCCATAAACACTAAATTGAATGCTTTGGAAAGACTAGGTAAAGGTGTGTGGCATTTAAAATGAAAAGAATGAGTGGCTCATTTGCAAAGAAAAGTTCTCAGTAAATCAATGTACATTTGAATGCTTTATATGAAAAATAAAATTAAGTTAGATATGTTTTATTGTAACAATTCTCTGCTTTTAGCTTAAACATAAATGACCAACTGCCCTTCGCTGGTGTGTCAAATGAGAGGGTTTTCACTGTATATACATCTTTTCTTCCTTCTGAAACACTGATTTGTCTATGATGATCATACGGGCTTTTTTCCTGGTCAAGGACCTCCAAGACACTGCCATCACCTCCCACAAATCCCAATTCCTAACCCTCTGCACAGTGATTAATAGGAGAAGGAAAGACCAGGGAGAGGCTTAAGGCAGCTCAGCTCCACTCACAGGCTGTGTCCCTTTGGGAAGCCACTTTGCTCTCCTGAGACCCAGCTTCTTCATCTGTAAAATGGGGGTAGTGAGAGTTCAGAAGCTCCCCTACTTAAGGACCAAAAGCAAAAGGCCCTTCATATATGAGAACGACACCATCTCCAGGTCAATCAGGGCAACTCTGCCTGCTAACAAGAGGTGTTTTTAGAGGTCACTTACGCAGTCATTTTGAGCTTACCAAAAACAACAAAAACAATAACTATATTTACAAATAGGTGGAGGATCCATGCCTACCTCATAAGATCTTGGTGCAGATTAAATGAAATAAAGTATCAGAAGCACTTAGCACAAAGATGGACCCATGCCAAGAGCTCCCTACACTCCGGCTGTTTGGTTGTCTAACCAAGTCACCCCATCTGTGCTGGGGTAGCCAACCCTGAAATGGAATCACGAAGCAGTCTCTTGCACGATGAGGCAAATCCAAGGTGTGGATGCCAAATGGATTCATGCCTCCCACACTTTCCCACCTGGACTAACATGACAGACACCCTCCCCCCACCTCCGGTCACATCCTCCTCCAGACTATTTCCCACCCCGCAGCTGGCACGACCTTCCCTAACTGCAGCTCTCTCCCACACGGTCCCCAGGCCAAGGGTTTGCCCCTCGGACCACAAGCCTTTCTCAGGGCTGCTTCCCCTCCCCTGGGATATCCAATTAGCATCTCATATTAAATGCATTCAAAGAAAAACCTTCATTTCCCACACAAAACCAGTTCCTTTCTTGGTCTTCCCTCAGGAACCACCCCCAGTAAGACAGCTGGTCAGGCCACAGTCATCTTTGATTCCTTCTATCCCTCAATCCTCAAAGACCATGTATCAGAAGTCCTGCTAGCTCTCTTCCTCCAAACATCTTGGATTTTCCATGATTCACCACCCCCATAGCTGTCGACCCAGGTCGAGCCTCCATCCTCTCCGGCCTGGACCCCTACAATATAGCTTCAGAACCGGGTTCCTCCTTCCCCAGCTGCTTCACCTCTGAGTCCTTCTTGCACACACACCCCTCCCCACTTACCGGGCACTGACCATGCTGGGCTTTTTTCTGTTCCTCACACTTGTCATGCTTATTCCAGCCTCAAGACTTCTGCACTGTAGTTCCCTCTGCCTAGAACCTTCTTCCAGACTGCCCCATGATCCAATGTCATCACACAGGTCACCCCCTCCAAAGGCTTATGCTGGCCAACCTATCAAGCCCCATCCCCGACACAGTCCTCAGAACACGCCCAAACTCTCCCTTTAACATTATCCTGTAGCATCCGCACAGCAGTTGTCACCATCTGAAAGTATCTTCTTTATCTATTCATTGTCTACCCCACCACCTCCACCACTAGAAGATAAATTCTAGGAGTTCAGGGACTGTTTCTCTATTGCTCACCATGTAACCCCAGCACCTAGAGCAATGCCTGACACATAGTAGATGCTCAGTAAAAGTGGTTGAATAGATGAACACCCAACACAGTTTCCTTCCTCCCCTCGTCCAGCCACCTTTAGGCCTTGACTTCCACTTTCTCTTTCAGCTACAGCTCAGGCATCACACCTCACCTGCCTGCCCCTCCCCTGGGCAGTTAGCCATTCTCTCTGTGCTCTCCCTTTCACAAAGTTCCATCAGAGCACTTACTACATTATTCTTCTTCATTCTCTTTACCATATGCCCAACTAGACCAGGAGCTCTGAGACCAGGGACCACATATTACCCGATCCTCCAGCCCAACACACAGAGCAATTCTCTATACCTTCAACCACCTTGCATGCCCTGAGGGCTAGAAATGAAATAGTCTTTCCCTCTAGCCCATTCTCAATCATGGTGCCACCTTTATAGCACATATTGTTATCTCAAATCATCTCATCTCTACTTACTGATTTATTTGTTCTGCATATCTATTATCGGTCTTCCACCTATATCCCTAGTGACCAGAACAGTGGTTGACACATTGTAGGTGCTCGATTAAAGATTTGTTTACAAAGGACTCATTCAACGTGTTTTTTAAATGAAGGCCCAGTTAATTGGTTAGCCACCACGAGCACTATAAATCTCAGGGTACTCAAAGGTAGGGAGATGCAATGCTATGTTTACAGCAGTTACTCACAGTTTCCAAAACAAGACACATGGACGTGATTCATGAAAATTAAATCACATTAGGAAGCACATGTTGAAGGGGAGAGGGGAAAGAGGGCAATAGCGATTTGGCTAATGAGCGAAACGGGTCTTGAACTGCCCGGGGCATCCACCGCCTGAATTACTACTGGGTTGCTTCTTTTGTTTGGCGTTGAGAGCCCAGATGGGAGCAGCAAATCTCTCTAGTAATTCTCTTCCAGTTAGTCCAATTAGAGACCGGTCCAGAGATAATTGCCCAGATGTTTGATTTCATCAGAGGTCGCATTGAATATGCAGCCCACGAAGATTATCATAGATATTGGCATACAGAGGATGGGGGGAAGGGATGGCACTCAGCAAAATAGGTCTCAAACACAAGTTCCAAGAGTAAAGGAGTTTCAGCAGTCCCTTTCCAAGGAGAAGACCTCAGGTCATCTGCCTTCTACAGGCCCTTGACCTGGGCCAGCGGGGGAGCAGGAGCATGAGATTTGCTGGTGACGTCAGCTTGGCATCTTTGGTGTGACATGTAAATAATACCAACCATGTTAAGTCACTGTAGGTCCACAGGATGGCTGAGGACATGGGCAACGTGACAGCCACAAGGGCAGCGAAAGTGGAGGCTGGGACTAAGCCCGCTGATTGGGGCCAGCAGAACAGAGGCCAGCTCAGGGCTGCCAGCGACCAGCCCCAAAATAATGTTTCGTCAGGATGGCACGGAGACCTGGCCAGAACGTGTCCACCTCAGTGGAGGGAAAGGTCTGGCTAATTCCAAACAGGTTATCAAATATAGAAATGCACCCAAGAACTAGATGCACTTCACCTTGGGCCAGGGTGTCTGTGAGGGAGAAAAGTCATTGATTTCTACTTTATTCTTCCTAGGAATAAGATAGGCCAGTTAATCATGTCTGAAGCCCAGAGGAGACAGGAAGAGCGTCTAGCACAGTGGTTCCCACCCTTGGCACAGTGGAGTCTGGCAAGCTTACAGAATACCAATGCCTGGACTCCATTCCCGAAGATTTGGATTTTATTGGACTTAGACCAGGGTGCAGCCTGCAAATTGGGCAGGGACTTTAATGTGAAGCCAGGTGAGCCCCATGGCTTAACACAGGACGAGGAGGCTCGGAAGACCATGGACACTCCCAGAAACTCCCATCACCTCTTGGACTCATTTTAAGCAAAGAGGAAAGAAAAGGACCACTCTTGTCACAAAAGGGTCCTTCTGGGACACACAGAATACTGTCATAGGTTTTATTGAACCTCATCATTTTCTATAAAATCCTAATTCCTGAGGCTAGCTAGCACTCTGGGCCCTCTACCTACCTGCTCATAGAGTCCTCCAACAAATCCTTATGGAGCACCTGCTATGGGCCCAAGGTTCTTGCTCTCATCAGGCTTTTGTTCTGTTAAGGGAGACAGAGAATAAATAATGAAACATCACAAATAGAGTAACTTCATACAACAAAAAGTACAATAAAATAAATAAGACAGGTGACGTGACCTAGAGAGACAGGTAAGGAAATGAAAGCTACTTTCAATGGTCAGAGAAGGTATGCTTGATGAAATAATATCTGAGCCGAGTCCTGAGCATCGAGGAGCCAGCACGCGAGTGCCTGAGGGAAAAGCATTCCAGCAGAGGGAACGGCAAGTGCAAAGGTCCCAGCCTCAGTCTCCTGGTGGCTCCACCTCAGCTCCTCTGCTGTCCTCCGGGGTGTCACCACCTCCCCTGATCAGAGCTGTTTATACGAGGAGCCGACTAGGTTGTCAAATAAGAGTTTGTGTGAATGGAAGAATTCATCGGTAACCATGCAGCCTTCGCTCTATTTTGCACTAGCATTATCTCCAATTTATAGATGAGGAAACCGAGGCAGAGTGAGACCAGGCTGCTTGTCCCAGGTCACACAGCTGGTAAGTGGCAGAGCTGGGATTTGAACCCAGGCCATCTGGTATTCAATGCTGTACCACGCGCTGCATAATGTGTCACAAAGAGTGAAGGTCAATAGTCCCATTCTCAAATTTTTCTTTTTTTTAAGATTTTATTTATTTATTTGAGAGAGAGAGAATAAGAGATAGAGAGCATGAGAGGGAAGAGGGGCAGAGGGAGAAGAAGACTCCCCGCTGAGCAGGGAGCCCGACGCGGGACTCGATCCCGGGACTCCAGGATCATGACCTGAGCCGAAGGCAGTCGCCTAACCAACTGAGCCACCCAGGCGCCCCCATTCTCAAATTTTTCAATAGAGAAACTAAAACTTACAAAAGAATTAACAGAGGTGGCCTGGTTTATAGACTGAGTTGGTGCCAAAGCCAGGGTGGGTATTCACGGCCTTGGATGCCAAGGCCTCTGGGCTCTCTGCTTTGCTATGGTCCCTTTCAAAAAGGTCAAAATTCTGGGTCGGATTCAGCCAAAGTATCAGATCATCACTGTGTCCTCTACTGAATTTAGTGCTGCCAGGGAGCTCCTGACAATAGGTGAACATGTCTAATGAAATGACAAATGGTCAGCAGGCCGGAGCATATTCATTCACTTTAAATTTTTTTTTTCTTTCTCTCTCTTTCTTTCTTTCCTTCCTTTTTCTTTCTTTCTTTCTTTCTTTCTTTCTTTCTTTCTTTCTTTCTTTCTTTCTTTCTTTCTTTCTTTCTTTCTTTCTTCCTTCCTTCCTTCCTTCCTTCCTTCCTTCCTTCCTTCCTTCCTTCCTTCCTTCCTTCCTCCCTTCCTCTCTCTCTCTTTCAATTGTTTGAAATGGTGGAGATGGGGAAGGATAGGAGAATGAAGTTAACACTTATCAAGCACCCTGAGCAAGTCACATAACCTATCTGTAGTACATAATGGAGGGTTACCAGCTTTCAAAAATAAAAAATACGGGATACCTTAAAAACCAAAAAAAAAAAGCAATTAAAAAATACAGGATACATACTTAAATTTGAATTTCAGATAACAAGAAAATATTTTAGCACAAGTATGTCTTATGACTATTTGAGACATACTTACACTACAACCTTGGCTTAATGAAATCTGCCTCAAAGGACTATCTTGAGGATTAACCACACACCAAATGAAAAGTGCTCATAGGTACCTAACTAGCAAGTTGGCAACTCTTGGCTGAAGTTGCAGCTCTAGGTCTGATCAAAGACTGCTTTTCTCCCTTTATCTTACAGTTGAGAATAAATAACTCTGCACCTTTACACATATTAGAAAAATGGTCATTCTGGATTACTGACTCACAGTTTCCCAAGAAAACTTACCTCCAGAAGCCATGCCCCACTCTCAGCATGTGAGGCTCTCTGCTCTCTCCTTGCCCCAAGGAAAGAAAGGGGACAGGCTGGACTCTGGTGGCTAAACCAGTGAGGCCCTGAAAAGTTCCTCGTGAGGCATTGTAATAGAAGCGATAGTGGTTTTGCAAACAAGCATAACTGCGCTGAGCAAGAGGGGAACGTGAGATGGGGAGGTAGTGGGGGAGGAGGGGGTGGTGGGAGGGAGATAGAGCCTAGGGAGGCCATAGGAAGAAAGCTTACGGGGACATGTCAAGTGGGGAAGGTCCGTTCCTCCTAAATGAGAACATCCGAGCACCTTGCCTGATGCACTGACAGGAGGGAAACTTGCGTCAAGGGTTCTCAGACAACCTCAGGCACAGCTGGGAAGCTAACAAGTTCCCTCTGCCCTTTCAGTGGTTAACGCCGAGCCTGAGCAGCTCCCCGTCAAGCAAACCCCCAACCTCTCAGAAGCACTGTCCCAAGAAAAGCACCAACATAATTCACCACCCCCATCCCAGGCTCGGCACAGCTCTGTTTTGCTGTCCAAGGTGCCCCCCTCTCAGGCCCCAACCAGCTTATCTGACAAACTAATCACAGGGCTGGAACGTTCTCTCTAGGGAGAATACACATTTTGATAACACCTTCTGGAATGACCTTTCACCCTTCTCTCCTGCATTTTACTTCTTATTGTTGTCTAATTAGTTATCTGCTCTCAGTGGGACAGGGAGTGCTTTTCAAGTAGAAGAGAGGGTAAAAATGAGATCTTTGGGTGTCTCTCCAAATGCATTCCAGGAGCAGAGAATACAGTAGGTGTGTAGGAGGCATCCAGAAATTTTGTGCTGGGATGAAAGAATCAATTAATACGCGCTCGTGGCTCTCCTGATTTCCGAAAAGGTCATCCTCAGTACTGTTCTTAGCAAGCATGGCTGGGGGCACATCCATAGCAATTGTGAGCCTCAGTCCCGCCATCGGTTACCATCACAACAGCCATTGTATAACGGTCTGCTTTGGGAGCTACAAGAAGAGAAAGTCCCCCTTCAGGCACGTGTGTGGAAGAGAATTCTGGAGATGACAATAGGAATAATGTACACATCTCCCAGGTGGAATGGCAGGTTTCTGATTGCTATTATTACTACCAATATTGTGCAATGCTTTTGGGCAACTGACAATGCACTAGGTGTTGTGAGGAGTTTAAATAACAGGCTCCCCAACCTCCGACTCATGTCTGAGACTCCATGGCCTGTGCTGGCCTGCCCGTTGGAATGGAAAACACAAGATACTCTCTACTTCCTTACTCAAAGCCTTGGGGACATGGGCAAGCTTTCCTGGTAATGGGGGTTGCCAAATCAACCATGTTTGTCTTTGCCCACTCTTTTTTCTACCTTTTGATTACTCAGCTGTAGAAGAAAGTAAAGAGGTGACAGGGAAGCCTCTACCGCAGGGGCTCGTGAATCTCTGGTAGGTTCTGAGGACTGAACCTCAAGAACAATGTGTGAAGCTAATACAAATACAGTGTCTCTCTTATATATAGCCTCTCTCGCTCACCAAAAATTATTTACAAGGAATGGTGAACATTTACCACATCTCAGAAAACTAGGACTGCTTACAACCCAATATCAGAATCAATCTGATATCAGAAGCAGATGCAGTTGGCTTGAGAGAAATACTGATTGACCTATTCAGGCTTTACCTTGTGGACAAGAGATCCAGTTCTCTCTAAGTCAGTGAGAAGAGAGTTTGTTTCTTCCACACACCTGCTCCTTGACTCAGAGAATGGATCAATCTTAAAACTCTAGTGTTTGGGTGATAATTTTTTGCAGCAGCCAGAGTACAGTTTTATACACACGTGTGTGTGTGTATGTGCATGTACACACACACACACACACACACACACACACCACAAAATCCTTCCATATCCTTACAGAGATGGCCACTCTCAAGCAAGCAACAGGGTAAGAGGTGGAAAATGGTGGGGAGTGTCCCTGCCAGGAGCCCCTGTCGATCCTGAAGGTGGAATGGAGTCGGCATAAATAAAGTTTTGGAATCTGTAGGGATAATAGGAAGAGCCTACTGGAGACATTTGTTGGACAGTCGCGGGTTACAATTTCTCATGCATTAGAGATAGAAAATCACACATCAATCCAGCAGTGTCAAACTACATGGATGGCACTAGACCCACTAGAAGGAGTGAGAAGAACAATCAGCCATCCCCCCAACTGCTGTTGGCATAAGAAGGATATTCAAGGGGTATTTGGGTGGCTCAATCAGCCAAGTCTTGATTTCAGCTCAGGTCATGAGATCAAGCCCCACCTCAGGCTCTGTGCTCAGTGGGGGAGTCCGCTTAAGATTGTCTCTCTCCCTGTCCCTCTGTGCCTCCCCCCGTGCACTCTCTCTCTCTCTCTCCAAAATAAGTAAATAGATCTTTTAAAAAAGAAGGAGGAGGAGGAGGGGCACCCGAGTGGCTCAGTTGGTTAAGCGTCTGCCTTCTGCTCAGATCATGATCCCAAGACCCTGGGATAGAGCCCCATGTCGGGCTCCCTGCTCAGCAGAGAACCTGCTTCTCCCTCTCCCTCTGCCACTCCCCTTGCTTGTGCTTTTTCGTGCTCGCGCTCTCTCAAATAAATAAATAAAATCTTTAAAAAAAAAAAAAAAAAGAAGAATATTCAAGTAGCATCCAAAAGGATTGTGGTTCCCAGGGCAATCTACACAGTCTGTTGGTTAGCCATCACTGCATCTGGATAAATCTTCTCATTCAAAGATAAATAAGCGGGTGAAACTACTTACTTCTGAACATTCAGTAATTTCAACCGATTTGTACTTTTCCATAGTACATGAAAGTAATATTTAACACTTATTTTTTGAAGTAAAACTTAATCTTTGGGGATATACAATGTAAATAGGACTTAAGAGTAATAGTTCCATTCATTTCCAGGTCTGCTTAATGTATGATTAAGTAAAACAAGGCACAATAGCCGTCCTTTCCCTTATGTTACAACACTGATCATGTGCCTTGATAAAATGGCTGATTAGATAAGATGTTAATTTGCCTATAAAACACAGCCATTGGTTTGTATACTTTGGCTTTTTCTCAGCCCAGGAAATTTTTGTCAATTTTTCTTCAAGGGGAATTCTTCAATTGCCCTTTCTAGTCTTCTGTGTCTGTGATGTTAATTTCTTTTATTGCAGAAAAGACCTGATCTTTATTACTCAGAATCCTTATTCTTTTTTAAATTAACATATACTATATTATTAGTTTCAGAGATAGATTTTAGTGGCTCATCAGTTGCATACAACACTCAGTGCTCATTACATCAAGTGCCCTCCTTCATGCCCATCATCCAGTCACCCCATCCTCCCATCCACCTCCCCTCCAGCAACCCTCACTTTGTTTCCTATACTCAAGAGTGTCTTATGGTTTGTTCCCTCTCTTTTTTCATCTTACTTTATTCTTCCTTCCCTTCCCTTATGTTCATCTATTTTGTTTCTTAAATGCCACATATGAGTGAAACCATGTGGTATTTGTCTTTCTCTGACTTATTTCACTTAGCGTAATACCCTCTAGTTCCATCCACACCCTTGCAAATGGCAAGATTTCATTCTTTTTGATGGCTAATATTTCACTATATATATAAATATATATATCACATCTTCTTTATCCATTCATCTGTCAATGGACATCTGGGCTCTTTCATATTTTGGCTATTGTGTATGGCTTTTATTGCAATATAAAATAAAAGGATTATGTATTTTTAACTAAGATGAATAAATAAAGATAAGAGACAAACTATGCAAAAATGTAGAAGAACAAGGAAAAAACACCATTCTGAAGACTCAAGAGTATGTCCAGAAGAAATTATTTCAAAAACTTCAGCATCAATAGAAAAAAAAATGACATTCCTTCTGTAAAATAGACAGAAATCCACAGAGATCAAACTGAGCCTCATAGAAAACTAGATGAGCTACGGGATTATTTCAGAGCCGTAAAAATGCAATAACATATTTCAACTCTGCATTAGAAGGAATAAAGAGAAAAACCAACCCTATGAAGAGTATGCCAATAGTGCAAAGGGTAAATTTGGAGTGGTGTTCTAGAATGTAGGGGAAAAGAACAAGCAAGTAAATATTCAAAAAGAGATACAAATTTAGATGAGGAGGCCAAGGTAAAAATATATATATATAAGTGTTGTACATAAAGAAACAAAATTGCAGTTGAAGTGATAATCAAAGATATAATTGAAGAAAATTTTCCTGTGCTGAATAAAGGCCAAAGTATACAAGCCAATGGCCGTGTTTCATAGGCAAGTCAACACCTATGTTTTATGTGTTTTAAAAAAGAACATACCCCTGGACACATCCTGGCAGTTTTTTAATTAAAAGGATAAAGAAAAAAGAAGTTTAAAAAATAGAAAAGGATATAAATTAGTCAGTTATGACGTTTCTTCTCTGTAGCTCTACAGTCTTCCCAGAATAAAATGAGTGGTTTTCGGAAAATGTTGAAGAAAAAATGTTGGATCCTAAACTATGATATACCTAGCCAAGTTGTTGTTTGCGGATGATAGGAAACAAAAAGACAATCTTTGATTAGGAAGGATTTGGAAAAATACACCTCTCTCATACTGTCCCTAAAAAATATTGCAAGTCAATGAAATCCAGTTGGTCAAAAGATGAGTCAGAATTAAGTATTTAAAAATGAAGAAACTATGGCATAAAAGAACTAGCAGTGAAAACGTAAATCAGCCAAGCACCGACCTTAGTCTATAAGTAGGATTCAAAGGCAAATAACAAAGCCATTCATAAAAGATAAGATATAGAATAAAAAATAATTTGGTGATAACAATCAGGGCCTTAAATTCCAGGTCATCTTTACAAAGGCCAGGAGAAAATAAGTAAACAGGTTTCAGATTCTTTTTCTTACCTAGCAGGGAGTCCAAAAGTATTATTTTATTTTTACCTATGATCCTTAGAAAAACATAGGTTAAAATTTTTTTTGGAAAAACTTAAAAGAAAGCCACTAGTAAAAATATAAACAGTCTGAAAAAGGCAAAAGTAAACAGTCCAGTGTCAGTCTCTGTCAACCCGTTCCATTTTACTTCTCTACCTTTCCTAATAAGCGGGTGGGGAGTAAGACTTATCCCTGCTGCCAAGGAGCTATACGACAGGAAAGAGATGGAAACACATTCTGTCTGATGTGAGAGCCTTTCAAAGATGTATGTTTAATTTCTCCATTTATGGGGTCCTGGGATTCATGGTGGGTGGGGTGGGAAGTGGGAAGGAAGAAAGTTGGGGAAGGCTTCCCATCAGAACATTTAGAACACTTAAATGATTTATTTGTCTGTCTTCCCTATAGACTCTAAGCACCACAAAGGCAGGGACCTTTTCTGTCTCTCTGTCTTACTGGATAGACTGTTGGGTGGATGGCTGGATGGCTGGATGATGGATAGTTGGATGATGGATGGATGGGTGGATGATGGATGGATAGGTGGATGATGGATGGAAGGATGGATAGATGGAAGGATGGATGGATGGATGGATGATGGATGGATGGATATATGGACAAACAGATAGGTAAATGGACCATTGGTTAATTAGACCCTTACCTTGCTCAATTTGCATTTCCGCTAGGGATCCTAATTAATCCTACCTCTAAAGGAATAAAGTTCACGCTCTCTCTGTAGGTCATCCACCTTCTATACCACAGCAGCAAATTGAAACCATGGCTGGGGGGCCTGGAGGGAGTGTTGTTCCTGCCTAAATGCCTGTCTCACCATCAGGGAGTGCCTGCCCTGGGGAGCAGAGAGGCCAAGGCAGTGTATTATTCTTTGTGACTCACAGTGCTAAAACGGGAGAGTAAGAATGCATCCTTGATCGCATTATTTCTTTCTTCTCGATTTGACTTAGAGCCCAGAAAGCTGATCTGTGGCATAAATGAAGTGTGAGGTCAGACTTGAGCTTGTGGGGAGAAGGCAGGGCAGACAGCTGGATTATATACCAATAATCCACCAACAGTCCTAACCTTGTCTCTGTCAGCCCTTTTTTCCCCCTTGCCCTCCCAAGGGGGAAAAAAGATATTTTCTGGTGTGGGGGGCAGGGTAGAGGAAGCGTTGGGGATGCAGTCATTTGCACTACTAGCCTAGTAAAAGTAGCGCCAGACTTTTAGTTCCCAGAGGACAGTCGTCATGGCAACCTTGGGATCAAGGAGCAGACCCTCTTTCGGCCATTGTCTGGAGTACAAAGTCCCTGTTCAGCTTTCGACAAGCTGGTTTAAAAAAACACATCCAGCCAAATAGATACAGACACCGATAGACTGGCACTCACATACATAGAAAAGTTTTTAATCATATAGCAGGAGTCAAGTTCCTTCCTTTAGCTTTTAATGATCCAATTCACCGAAACCTCATTTTTCTCTTAGACTGGTAGACAGCCTACCAGTCACCAAGAAGCTGTCACAAAGCCTTGCACGTCCCTGCATTCTGGAAACCCAGCTCCTGGGCACCACCACAGCCCTGGTTTGCTGCTGAAAGTAAGGCCTGCCCCCGAGGGGTGTTAGGGGGACACGGCATAATGGAGGACATTTTGTGACTTCCTAGGCTGTAGCTGTCAGATCTGCTGCTGACCTGAACCAGTCTGCCTTTCCTCGGGTGCCCAAGCCCAGGGCACCCAGACAGGAAAGAGGCCTCTTGAGACTTAAGTGCCCTGTAATGTCAATGCAAAACTCTATGAGGAAACTTACGGCTTTATGAACTTACTTGAAATAGCAAAATATAAAGAACACCAGTTGGCAGCTTGACTGGTGTTGAGGCCGGAGCTTCTGGCTTCAGGCCAGAGATGTATGTATAGAAGCTCAGAGGAGGTCCCTTTGCTGAGGCTCAGCCTCTCACGGTTCCTTCTCTGGCCACCTCAGGACACAAACCATAGTATAATACTAACCATAATTTACTGTGAACCTACACTGTGCCGGCCACTTGACTGGATGCTTCACATACATTATTTCTTTGTGACAAGGTTGGTTATCCCCATTTAACAGATGGACAAAGTAAGGCTAGAAGAATATAAATTACTTGCCCAAGACCATCTGGATGCCGGGAAGAAATGTCGATTCTCCAGAGTCTTCCTGCCATCAAAGCCTGAGTCTTGACTCGTTATGCTACTGACTTTCACTGAAAGGAGGGGCAAGGAGCTGAAGTCCTCATTTATTTTGGGTTCCCATATGTTCAGACCCTAAACTAAGACATCTCCCAGAGAAAGTCAGGACACAATGTTAAGACGAAAAGTATAGAACTCTCAAAGACAAATAGATTCATGAATTGAAAGTAGGTTGGTTGGGGTTACATGTGGGTGGTAGATAATGGTTTTTGGATTGGGCTTGGGTTATTTGTGTGTGTTTGCTTTGAGGTAAACACCAAGACGCGATTTGTCTCTTCCGGACATTTAATGTAGAGCCAGAATTCTCCTAGCAGGCCAGGCCAAAGGAATGGGCCTGTTTTTTCTAAACCTTAGAAGCCAGAGGATTTATTAAAGTTGGTCAGACACTGATACTGCACACCAGGGCTCCTCTGAATACTTGACAGGACTGGATTCCAGAAGGTCTAATTAGTTAGAGAACATAGGGGAAGCTCCAAGATGCCTGCCAGTGGAGAGTGCCATATTAGCTCACTCCCAGAAATCCCTACCTATTGTCCTCACAACAAACCCTTGGTTGGCCCACTAGCTGGAGGAGAAATAAGACAGGCATTTCCGAGCAATACGGAAGTTATTTTTCCCTTGTGTTGACTCTGAGGCTAAGGACTAAAGCACTAGCACTGGGGCTGGGAAGACTTCAGCTCAGTTCTCAACCTTGAACTCAATAACTCTTGCTCTGTGGTGTAAAGCAGTTGTTTTACTGTTCTCTTTATCATGTTATTGGATTTGATTGAAAGGAGGGACCTCCAGAGTAGTCTGGAGCACCATTTACAGTGCAGTCTAATGGACATGTACCAAGCGGTACATGACTGCCCTGCTAAACCTCTACGGGGGTGGCGGTGGGGGTGGGGGGATAGGAAGTCAACCTAACAGTGCTCCCTCTCTTTTCCTAATCTCCGTTCTGTTATGCTCAGTTCAAGAACTACACATAATTTGCCCACTCTGTGTCAGCCACTGGGCCAGGCCCTAGGGCTAGAGAACCAACTGCGACGAGGTTCTTCCTGTCCAGACGCTTCCATTCTAATAGGAGGGACACAGACAGGTAAATATAATTGCAGTGAGGGTATGAGGCATATAATATTAGAAGTATGCAGAAGGGGGGCGCGTGGGTAGCTCAGTCGGTGAAGTGTCTTGACTCTTGATTTCGGCTCAGGTCATGATCCCAGGGTCCTGGGATCGAGCCCCGTGCCCCCTGCTCAGTAGGGAGCCTGCTTCTCCCTCTTGCTCTGCCCCTCCCCCACCCACTCATTTTCTCTCTCTCTGTCAAATAAATAAATTCTTTAAAAAAAAAAAACTGAAGAGCAATCAGCATGTGTCTGTGAGAGGCAGGGATGACCTGGAAGAGTAGGCCCCTTGCCACTTTACAACAGAAGCCCCTGGCAATAGGGGGACCAACAAAGGTTTGATCTTTCCTGCGTCTGGAAATTCTGGGGTGCTCCACAAATATTAAAAACAACTTTTGTTATAGACTTCATCCCCTCAGAGGTTGCAGGCAGAAATCACAACCCTCTCCAACGATCCTGCCCCCAGACAGTGAGAAATAAGAGACCCACCAAACAGAACCCTCGGGCCCATGTCCCAGCCTCCCTAAGACCATCCATCACCTTCAACTTGCCCAGAATGGTCTTCAGTGACGGTCCCAGGTCACAGCAACCTGTTTACAAACATCTAGAATTCCCAGGCACTTTTAGGACAAGGGACCCGAGATGTGTCCAAGTGGGCAGCAAAGTCTTCTCAAAGAGAAGCTGTTCCTCCAGATCTATTTATGCCGATGTAAACACTTGCCAAGGAAATAAGGCATGTGGGCATGCGCTGGCCCCGCAGGCCCTAGGGTTGCTGCAAAAGGCAACTGGAGAGTCACATGTCATAACAGTGGAAAGTACATATGCAACTATTCTTAGCCCTGGAATGTATACACTGTCTCCCTGCCCAGTGCTTCTTTCCCGAAGTTCTAGAAAACTGCGAAAGCACCGTTCGCATAAACAAATCCAGAATTCTCCCAAGACAAATCATTTGCCAACTGAAGGAAAGGCCTGGGTTTATGGTTTTACTTGGAGCCAGAGGTGGAGGCTCTCCGGAGGGACCAGCCGGACCAGGCATCGGTGGATGTCACCGCGGCAAACCAAGGTAAAGATCTCTAATGCTTAATTCTTCTACAGGTAGACTGCCAGGTGTCATCCAAGAAACCCTGCCCAGAGTATTGTTTGGTCTCTGCTTTCTCTTTGTCACATCTCTAAAACAAAACCCCAAAGACTCTGTGAAATTGTGTTTTAAAAAATAAACTGCAAAGGCCCATTTTCATCCTTCAGTACTGTCTGCTTACCAGAGGGCCACGCCCCCAGAATGACTCCTGGGGGAATGACTAACACCCAGAAAGATGCTTACATGAGTTTACTAAATAACAGATGCTGAGAAGCTGGAGCAAGGCTCACGGATTTGGGCTGGTCAAATGCATGGACTGTCACTTTGCTTCAGCCCGTGACCATCAGGTAACTTCCAACAATGTTGGTGGTTCTTTTTTTTTCTTCTTCTCAGATTATCTGAAGATGCTTTTTGCCTATTACCTCTGGGAGTAATCATAACCAAAAAGAGAGGTGTTGGCTGTGAGGTCTGGGGTATAGGTGGACTCTCTTTCCAATCTTCACTAAGCAACATTCTTGGCAATATCCACAAGCATCTTAGTGAATGGACATAGGTGCTCTGAGTCTTGGAGACACCACAGCTAAACCCTTCAGCACATGCTTCCCCTTGGGACCTCTCCCCCTCCTTGCAGGATGGACGAGGAGTTGCCAGATGGGCTGCTCTTCAAAGACCACGACTTCTCCTCTGACTTATTGAGGCAGCTCAATGGCCTGAGGCAAAACAGGATGCTGACTGATGTGAGCATTTGTACCGGGACCTGCGAGGTCCCCTGCCACCGAAGTGTGCTGGCCTCCAGCAGCCCCTACTTCCGGGCCATGTTCTGCAGCAACTTCCGGGAGAGAAGCGAGGCCAAAGTCCAGCTGAAAGGCATCGATTCCACGACTCTGGACCAGATCATCTCGTATGTGTACACTGGGGAGGTGCACGTCACAGCTGAGAATGCCCTGCCTTTGATGGAGGCAGCCTCCATGCTGCAGTACCCCAAGCTGCTGGAGGCCTGCTCCTCCTACCTCCAGAGCCAGCTGACCCCCAGCAACTGCCTGGGCATGATGCGACTCTCTGAAATCTTAAGTTGTGAGACCCTCAAGAAGAAAGCCAGGGAGGTGGCCCTGACGTGCTTCCCAGAGGTGGCTGCCTCGGCCGACCTGAAGGAGCTCTGTGCCTTGGAATTGAGAGACTACCTGGGCGATGATGGGCTCTGTGGGGAGGAGGAAAAGGTGTTTGAGGCCCTCATGGTTTGGATCAAGCATGACCTCCAGGCCCGGAAACGACACGTGCAGGAGCTGTTCAAGCAGGTCAGGCTTCAGTACATCCACCCGGCCTTCTTCCACCATTTCATCGCCAACGATGCCCTCCTGCAGTCCTCGCCCTCATGCCAGACCATCCTGGAAATGGCCAAGAGGCAGATGTTTGCCACGTACAGCACTGCCAGTGCCCCAGACCTCCAGCCTCCATGGCATGTCCCCCCAAGAACCTCTTACCAAGATTTCCTCATCCTCTTGGGTGGGAGGAAGGACAACCAGCAGACCACCAGGGATGTTCTGCTGTACAACAGACAGACCAGCCAGTGGCAGAACCTTGCCAAACTCCCGACCCGGCTGTACAAGGCCTCGGCCATCACCTTGCACCGCAGCATCTACGTGCTGGGAGGCATGGCTGTCGGCGCAGGGAAGAACGTGCCCAGCCACAACGTCTACATCTACTCCCTAAAGCTTAACCAGTGGAGGCTGGGGCAGCCCATGCTGGTGGCCCGCTACTCCCACAGAAGCACTGCCCATAAGAACTTCATCTTCTCCATTGGGGGCATTGGAGAAGGGCAAGAGGTCATGGGCTCCATGGAGAGATATAACAGCATCTTCAACATCTGGGAGAGTATGGCCAGCATGCCAGTGGGGGTTCTCCACCCTGCTGTTGCTGTGAAAGACCAAAGACTCTACCTCTTTGGGGGAGAGGACATCATGCAGAATCCTGTACGCCTTATCCAGGTAAATGGCTGGTCCCTCCCATCATGAAAGTGCATGAGGGTACACCCATGCATGCACACATGTGCATGTGTGCACACACATATACATGTGTGCCTGTGCACATACATGGATACATGCATGCATGAGTGCATGCACTCATACATATAATACACATTATCATTTGCAGAGGAAACATAAAGGAGGGAGGAAAGATGGAAGGGAGGAAGGAAGGAAGGAAGTTTAAATTCAGCAAGACTTTATCCATCTATGAATTCTTGTTGTGTAAGATTAACACATACAAAGGAATGTCAGATACAACTCCTGTCCACAAAGAGTTTATCTTTATTTGAGGAATAAAATTAGTATGTCTAAAACTTCAAAAAAAATAAAAGTTCAAGCTAAAACACATTGAATGTCAGATAGTGAAGTTCTATAGGAATTTTGCAGATGCCTCTAACCCAAATCAGCAAGACCTTAGAAGAAGATTCCCAAGCTTTGGTCCACAGTCTGTTACCAAGTTCCTGGGAACCCAACCTCAGATCAGCTGAATCAAAATCTCTTTGTTTGGGGTCCTGACATATACCTGTTACAGACGTCTCCCGGACATTCTAAGGAGCAGCCAGGTTGGGGAGCCCTGACCTTAAATGACAGGTAGATGTTAATATCACTAGCAAGCTCTCTGAGAAGTGTTCTTAATAGAGACCAAAATTTCAGAATATTAAGCATTTTATGCAAGTTCCAATCTCTGCAGCTCATGTAATGATATGACAAACTTGAACAATGAGCCTGTCTTTAAAGATGATCCAGGAGATCCCTGGTCGTTGCTTTGTTCATTGATGAGAGCTATCTTGAGCCCCAGCCCCGATAAGAGCCCTGGGGACACAAGCATGAGCAGGAACACGCACTTACCCTCCAGGAGCTTCAGGACAATTGCAATTCAGGTGCTGACTGGAGCGGGGCTTCAAGAGCACGGAGCGTGCCCTAAACCAGTCTAGAGGGAATCGGGGATGGTGTGAACTTTCGAGGTTGGTTTGTGCTGACGTGAACAGGGAGGCAAGAGAAGAGAGAAGGTGGGTAAATGAAGAGGGAGAATCACTGGGAAGATAGAAGGACATGACTTGGATGGAGACAGGGGCAGGAAGCTTCTCTGAGCAGAGGCAGAGTCCTCTGTTGAGGTGGTTGTTCCGGAGTAAGGGAACAGCTGGACTGAAGGCTCTGGAGCAGAAAGGGGCATAGCCCGTCACCTGGAGGGACTGACAGCCTGAGCATGTAGCTGCGACACAAAGCGGGGAGGCATAAAGGTGGTATGCCTAAGCCGAGCTGGGGAGGAGGGGTTAGTCCCCACGTGATCTCCATCAGCCCCCTCCTCAAGCTGCCCTGAGTGACCCCTCCACCCAGACGGCTGCCCCTGAGCCCCTACTACAGAAATTCTGGAACGTTCTCGGGGGGTGGGTGTTTGTGGAGATGAGGCTGACCTGGCAGGTTTTCTGGACCTTGTCAAGGAATTGGGGTTATAGCCTGAGAGTAACAGGGTAGCTGAAGTCATCAAATTTGCATTTTTAGGAGTTCCTCGGGATGCCTTATGGAGAAGGGATTGGTGGGGCCTGAGTGGACAAAGGGAGGAGAGTTGGGGGACTGTTCTAGAGGTCCAGCCAGGTGGCTTGGGCTAAGTTGGTGCCAGTGGAGATGGAGAAAAGTAACAAGCTTCAATTTAATCCTTGTTTGTTCTTGCCTTCGCTTCCCCAGCCCATATTTTCAGCTCTTCTCTGACCATCTAGGCAGATTTGGATTCTATTCCAAATCCCGCTCATTTATTTGAGCCGAGAGAGACGTGTTCTGCTCCCCACCAAGCTCTGGCCACACAATGCAGATGTAACAAATGGCTGCTATGTAAAGCTAGAACCCCTCCCTCCTTAAAAAAAAAAAAAATACTTTTCAAAATGAAGTCAACAAATATGCTAACAACTTCACATTGCAAAATTGTTATTGATTTCCTAAGAATAAATACAAAGCTCAGAAAATCTTTCAAGCTGGCATATGAAAAAATGCATAGTACCATCAAACAAGATGCTTGCAAAGGCAGAAAAAAACCCACTAACGTGAGTAATCCTTTTACACTGCAGTGGTGAGAAGGGGAAAAGGGGGAAAGCATTCATGTAAGCTTTTCTTGTCTACTTAGCCTTAGCTTTGAAACGGTAATTTTACTCATTCAACTATAGCATGAGATCAAAGCTTGGGGGTTGCTTGATGGAGTAGGTTGGATTTTCTGGCACAGATTCAGTTTTCTTTACAGGATGGTTCTTCTGCACGCATGCATTCTTTTCGGGACTATTGAACAGTGGTGTCACTGTGCAATTTATGTGTGTATGTGTACCTTTCTCCCTGGCCTTTTTTCTCCCTCTGTTTCTGGATGGCATCGAGCAAATCCTTCACCATAACAAAGCATCACTTCCTCCCCTGGTCAAGCCCCATCTTTGTTATCCTTGCCCCAGCCTCTCTGGGGGTGTTATGAGGATTGTGTGCAGATGTTTACTCTATCTTTAAAACCATACTCCAAGCTTGCTGACAAAGAACAGAAAGCCAGGAGGCAATTACTCACTCAGTGTTTACTTTTACCCCAAGGATCCCACTTTCCAGTGTCCTCTATGTATTTTCAGATGAAACGGTGAGGCTTAACAGCCATTGAGATTGCCCCCATCTCTGGCACATGGCCTCGGCTAGGCTTCACCAACTTCAAGAATGGAGAGACCACAAGAGGTCTCGAGTCTCAAACCGCTCCATCAAAAAAGGCCACCCCTATACGGCCCCAGGCAGAGTCATGAGTGCAGTGGTTAAGAACTTGGACTCTGGGCTCAACCAGACCATATCTTCCATTCCATCTAGCTGTGTGACTTTGGGCATGTCACTTCACCTCTCTGAGCCTCAATGATCTAATGTGAAAGATGGGGGCAAGTAATGGTACCTACTTCATAGGATGGTTGTGAAGATCAAATTTGGTAAAATTATAAAAAATACAGTCTTTCATATAGTAGCAATTAAATTTTATATAGAAAGAATTGCCATGTTCTTTGGTAAATAAATGTTTTACCCCTTCTTTTCTTATATGAAGTCCATCCTAAATCTCTCATGCTAAATTTTGCTAGTAAGGAACTAATTTATATTTGATATTTGAACTTTATTTAAACTGAAGGGGACATGTTCTAGGAATCATGCTTTGTGACTCTATTTCAGACCATGGCCAAGGAGCCCTGCCCCCCCTCCTTGCTCGTTCTCTTTTCTCGTGCTTCCTCTATGATTCTAATGACTTTCAGGCATGAACTGTTCAAAAGCCTTCCTCACTTAGCCCCAAATGTATTCTTGGCTCTAGGGCCCTCTCCGATACACTGGAACATTTAGAAATTTAAACATGAGCCGGAAATAGAAATGATTGAAAAATCATTGGTCTTATGAATACCCAAGTTGCTCCATTTCCCATTAAAAGAAAAAAATGTTCCAAGCAAGGTAAGCAAACACATACCACAATGCGTAACTCTTGGTCCATTCTATAGAGACAGAGCCAAGGATCTCATGGGGGTCGCATAAAGACCAATTTCTAGTAATATATGTTTTCTGTTATTTAATTACATTTTATTGATAATAATACACCTGCCTACATTTTAAAAAGTGAAAAGAAAAAGAATCCTATTTCAATCTCTTAAATACTACTCCTATCTTTTAAAAATTATTTATCACTTTAAAATGCAGCACCATGATCATATTTCTCCCTCAGGTTTATCACATTTCCAGAAACACATGGTTCAAAATGGAGACGAGAATGATCAAGAATGTGTGCGCCCCTGCAGTGGTGCTTGGGGAGCGGATTGTTATCGTAGGAGGTGAGTTTGAACAGAGGATGGCTAGGCTGGACACAAACTTGGCATCTCCCATGGAAAAAGGGTCACTAATAGACAGATGTTCTACAAAACAGTGTTTTTAAAAGCACATCCATCCAACTAGGGGAGTGTGGATGACTTGACAAAGTTCTTTTCTCATCCAGAAGTTTCTCCCAGTCTTCATCTGTAAACAGGGAATGAAATAATACCTATTTCACGGACTTGTTGTGATAAGAAAATGTGCTCGCATATCTAAAGCACTTAGCACTATCCCAGATACCTGGCAAATACTCAAAAAATGTTTGCTACTGTTAGTAATATTAGCCACTAATGGATCATTTCTCTGCGATTGCAGTATAGTGTCTTGCTTAAGAGGACTGACTTTAGGATCAGACCTAGGTTCAAATCCTGACTCTGTCACTGGCTGTATACTCTTTGGCAAGTTATGAATCTTTTTCTGTGCCTCTGTTTGCACATCTGTAAAATGTAAAAGTGGGAAGTGGTGGGGACCAGATAGGGCTGTCGTGGGAATGGTTCCTGAATTCCCAAGGTTCCTTCTCTGGACTGTTAAGGTTCTGGCGGGGAGAGGGGCATATGAGAGAGATGAAAAAGCCAACGAGACAGAGAAAGCTGCTAGAATCAGGAGGCTGCTCCCAATCTAATGCTGCCTTAACTTGAGGTTAAGGATTCAGGGGTCAGAATCAGACAGATCTGAGTCTAAACCCCAGCTCTGCCACACACTGGACCTTGGGCAGGTTACCAAAACATTCTACACCTTAGTTCAGAGTCCAGCCTTGGTACTGGGCAATGGCAAAGATCAGACATGTTTCCAGACCACAGGCTTCCAGTTCCAAATGAGCAATGCTGAGCTTGCCGATATGCCATTGGTTTTCAGGTTACACAAGGAGGATTCTTGCTTATGACCCTCAATCCAACAAATTTGTCAAGTGTGCGGACATGAAAGACCGGAGGATGCACCATGGGGCCACGGTGATGGGGAACAAGCTCTATGTGACGGGCGGGCGGCGGCTGACCACGGACTGCAGCATCGAGGACTTGGCTTCCTTTGACTGCTACGACCCCGAGACAGACACCTGGACATCCCAGGGACAGCTGCCTCACAAACTCTTTGACCACGCCTTCCTCACTCTCCAGTGCATACCCCACACCCCCACCTTCCCATGAAGTTGTCGAGAAACCGTGGGTCTTAGTCAAGATGCTTTCTGTTGTAAGAGACAGAAACCCAACTCAAAGGAGCATAACCCCAAAAGTATTCAGGGAGTACCCACAGGACCGAAAGTTCCAGAGCCTGGAGGCCTGGAGCCAGGCATATTGTTGACAGAACTCCCCGTCTCTCTCTGGCTCTCCACACTCCCACCCTGTCTCCCTCTCTCTCTCCCCTTCTCCCCCCACTTACCCTCCTTCTCTACCTCATCTCTGTTAGACTTCATGCTACAAACAAGCTTCTTTATCCACACAGTATGAAGACAATGGCAACTGATAAACTCAGACTCAACGTTTTCTAAAGTTGCATCTTCAAGACAGAACTTCACCATTATCTATATATTAACCCTGAAAATAATCCTAATTGGCTGTTTCTTAATTCCATGCCTTCCTCTTGAGCCAATCACTATTTCTGGGGCTTGAGCTACTACAACTGTATAATCCTGGAGCACGTCCCTACAGGCAGAGGTCAGGTTGACTATTATCATTGACAGCTCATCCAAACTGCACATCATGAGATAGAAGCAGTTTCCCAAAGAAAGAACTGCTGGGCTGACCAAAATCACGTCTGCCCAGGGCATCATGGAAATCCAGAACAAAAGGGGTCCCTGGAAGCACAGGGTCTAGGTGGCAGTGTGGGAAATTGGCCATGACCGTGTTTCTTTGCCTTCTATGGATGTAGTAAATTGGAATTCCAGGATAATGTGTGCAATGCAGTATCTAGTGTTTGCAAAATTATCTATGCAGCCAGAATAAAGTTTGTTTCTTGTGCCAAATGATGTTTTTCTCCAGCCTCTGGGGAGCTATAAACCTGCAGAATTAATCAGGATTTTCATTTTGGTAAATGTTATGAGAATCGCTCTTCTGATGAAAGCCAACAAATTCCTTCAGAGATCCCAGCAATCACTGCCCTCTCCGTGCCAGGGCTGAATACCCCCACAGCCCTCTCGGTCTCAAAGCGCCTCCCAAGCTGGCTCAGTCCCACACCCAGGAATAAACTGGAGATGGTGGCACATTATAATCACCTGGCAATCTTCTCTCCAGCAATGGAAGCATCTGGAATGGGTCTCACTACCCTGAGCCTGGCACCAGAGTGCCCTCAAGCTGGAGCCTTCCTCCCCACCCAGCTCTCTAGGTTCATGTTCCGGATTTTTCCTTTCTTCCCAATTTATATTCTTTGCACTTCAGTTTCTCCTGCAGGGGTCCAAAGCTCTGCCCTCCTCCCCAGACCACGTGGCTGTGGTCTAGACCCCCTGCCCAGATTGTCTGCCCCTGCTCCTCATTCTGGATGCTGTCATCTTAGCGGTTGGCTGGCCTCTTACCAAAACCTATTCTCTTTGACCCTCTCTGTTCAGGCCCTCGATCCCACCTCTCCCTGCAAAAGGTAACCAGTGACACCTCCAGTGCCTAAAAGGCAGTGCATTTTGATTTCTCATCTGACTTGACCAGTCAGCAGCCTACCACACAGAGGACCCTCCCTCCATCAAAATGCCTTCCTCACTCTGCCTCTGGGATACCGCTCACCCTCTCTTCCTACTCCCTGCACTTCATTCTTGTCTCTTTCTTTCCCAACTAGTAAAGGGTGGTGCCCCCCCCACCCCGCCCCAGTGCTCAGCCCTTACGCCTTTTGCACATCTACCCTCACGCCCCTGGGGGGGGGGGGGGGGCGGGTAGCGAGTCCCCTCGTGCATGGCTTTTCGTTCCCGCCGCGCTGCCGACTTCCCACTGTTCTCCACTTCCAGACTCCACTGCTCACTCCATGTTTCCACTTGGATGTTAAATACTTCCAAGTCGACATGTTCCCGATCACTGTTTCCTCACCAAACCAATTCCTCCCGTAGTAGGCTTCCCCAGCCTGGCAAAGGGAAACACCTGTGTCCCAGCTTCTCGGGCCCGAAGCCTCGGACGCTGCTCTTGGCTCTTCTCCCTCACCCCCCCCTCGGTTCGGTTTGGGCGGCACCCCCCCCCCAGCCACCCCACCAGCCACGGCTCTTACTCTGGTCCAAGCCGCCATTGTGCATCATCTGCACCCATCTCGGCCTCCACCACCGATCGCCCCCGGATCTCTCTCCACCCAGAGGCTTGGGATGTCTTTCACAAACATGTAAGTCAGAAGAGGTCACTCCCCTGTTGAAAACTCTCCAGAGCTTATACTGGGATTAAAGTAAAAAAAAAGGTAATAAAACATTTTTTTAATTAAAAAACAGAACAAAACCCTCTCCAAAGCCTTCCCAGCTTTCTCCAATGCCTTCCAGAGACCCGCAAGATTGCTCCCCCCCTCATGCTGTTCCCCTTCTGCTCTCACCTCCCACCGAGTGCCCCCACTCAGCGTCGGCCACACTGGCCTCTGGGCTTGCACATCCGTGTCACACGCACATCTGTGTCACACGCACCGTACCCTGCAGCGGAACACGCTTGGCCCAGATGCCTCACCCGCGGGCTTCTCTCCCTCCCCTCCCTCAGGTCTCTGCTCAGAGATGCCTCTCCTCACTGCATCCATGTCAGGGACCGCAGACACCTCGGTCCCCCCGTCTTCACTGCATTGTCATCGCTGGCCAGCCTCCTAAGTGGCCCTTGCTGCTTCTACTCCTGCCCACCTCTGATCCTTCCTTGAACAACAGCCAGGCTAATCTTTTTAAAACACAGCCCGGCTCATATTCCTCTCCTGCTTAAAATGGCTTTACAGCTTCCCAGAGACCTTTGCATAGAGCCCCCAATCCCTTCTCCAGCCTCCAGGGCCTTTGCCACCAGCACCCGCCTGTCTCTGGCCCTGCCTTTTCTGCTCCCCCCTCCATCTCAAACTCCCACGTCCCTGTGGATAGCCCCTGGTGTAAGCGCCTCAGATCCTCTGCTCAGGGACCCCTGTCTCCTTTTCCCCTTCCCCTCTCCCACCCTGGGGAAGAAGTAGCACAGCCCACCGAGGTCAAGCCTGAAGGGTGAGAGCTGATCCCAGAGGGTCCCATTCGCCTGGAATTGGAAGTGGGAGTCTTGCCATCCATAAACTCCTTCTGTGGCCTCCAAAATTCCTTCTGTCAGAGACTTGCTAATGTCTCCACTTTCCTTCCCCTTCGTCTAAATCCAAAATGTTATAAGCCGCCCGAGTCTGTGGCTACTCGGAGCTTGTCCAAGTCTTGCTGGGGCACAGAAGAACTAAGTAAATTGTCCCCTGGAGTTTATAAAGATGGCACCAGGGCCGGACACATTCGGACACGCGTGGCGGGCCAGCTTTGTGCGTCAGGTAAGACACCTCCGTGGCAGGTGCATTCACACACCTGGGCATCCCCCCGGCCAAACCCCGTATCTGAACTGGGTTGCAAAACGCCCCTCGGCCCATAATGGATGCTTTCCAATCTGCTGAGGATAATCTCAGTCCAAAAAGAAAGAGAGAGAAAGTTTTGGCACGAGGCTTCCTTCATCTCTTCATCTCACTGTTTGAGTAGAGAATCAGTCCAGAGCTGAGGTCAAAGTATATTTAGCCGGCGGCGGTTAAACTGAAACATTTTAAGTAAAAAATGTCAGATAGCCTGACTAATCATCTCAACAGGCAACAAGGGCAGGGGCAAAAATGAAGTGGAGTAAGAGCTAAGCAAGAAAACACTAACAAAAACGTCAAACACCCTGTCCCAACATAAACCAGTGAGCAGGAGAGGAGCCAGAAGAGAAAACAGCGTCTGCAAGAAGAAAGTGGCTGAATTTACCTTCGCCGCCTATAACAAAAATCTGCAGGGTCCCAGAGGACAACGACTGTGACGGGTCTTACTCAGACACTTGGTCCTTCCCAGGATGTCTGACGCAACCCTGCCTCACTCCAACCCGCCGTGCGTGTCCTCTGTGCCTCCGCACATGCTATTCCCTCGGCCATGATGCCTTTCCCTGCCCTGCCTACTGAACTCTTACTTGGCCTTCACCTCTTCCGTGGAGGCTTCTCCAACCTTTCTACACCCTCCCCCCCTCCCTTCCTTTATTCCCCCTCCTTCCACTTTGTTGCACTGTAGAGACTCGTTACCGGAACTGGAAGGGGAGCTCTTCATGGGAGCCCACAGAGTCTTGGTCCCTATGAACCTCTAGGCCAAGTTCAGTCAGTACTTGGCACACAAATGGTGCTGACGCATTTGCAGGATGAATGAGCAGAAGCACAAGTGAATGGGCCCTAAACATCACGGGAGCATATGGGCTGCTCTGGGTGCAAAGAAGGGCTTCATTATCAGGCAAACTGTCATTCTTTACCTTGGAGCTCCATCACCCCAGAATCTGCCTTCAGGATCACATGGCCTTCGTCCGAGTGTGTCCTCTTCTGTCTCTTACCCGACTTAGGGCCCACCCGAAACTAGCAGGATCTCATCTTGATCCTCACCTTAATTACATCTTGAAAGACCCTATTTCCAAAAAGGTCACATTCTGGGTTCCAGGTGGCCATGCATTTGTGGGGAGGCATTATTCGGCCCATCGCGGATGCCATCTCCCACAAGAAGGCAACCCCCCGCCCCAGGCGGAGCCGCATGGCATGGACTCCACCTCCTCTCCCCATTTCATCAGGGCATCTCTTGGGCGGGGACTGTGTCTTTCATCTCTGTGTCCCCACCCCAGCCCCGCAGGGCCTGGCACTGCAAAGATACTCAGTAAATGTGCACTAAACTCAGCTCAACCATTTCTCAGGGGCTAGCAAACACCAAATGGACCCCAAGGCCTATGTATACAAGACGCAGCTTCCGAGCAGCTTCCCGAGAGGCCAGGGTGAGCAGTATCTGCCAAATGCCCATCAAGAAGGAATTAGGGTCAGGCATAATAAATTATGCAAGAGAACTAATCTGTTAACACAATGTCACCGGTTATGGCCTATTCTCGATCTTGCCAACATAAGCCTTTGGGGTGACGTCATGAGAGTGAATCCAATGCAGAGGATTCTGGGGGGGGGGGGGGGGGGCGGGGAAGGGAGTCTGGCTTCTGAAATGTCAGCTTCCACGCAGTCTTATAGGAATTCTAGGCTCCTGTTCAAATGCCACGTTATTCTCTTCATGTGGGGAATTTGGTCTTTGTTTTCCCTAAAGATACCCGTGAGTCTCTCTTCCTCCTGATTTCACTGATTTGATTTAATTAGCATTCCAGGGCCTGCAATCCAGAATTCCCCGGTAACGCTCCCATAACAAGCCAGCGGTCCAGAAAAATGGTGCTTGGAGGACACAGACAGGGATTCAGGAGTCCGAGGTGTTTCTAAGTTGGGAAGATGCAGACGGAAGGTCTGTCCTATTCCCACTCAGAGGCTGTCTTTGCAGTGTCCCCAACAGTCCCATCGGCCCTGCGCACATTCAGAGACAAGAGGGCCACCTCAGGACAACTGTAAAAATCAGAACCTTCCAAAAGGGGTTGGAAGGGAAGCAATGTGGAGACATCTCTACGCTCACGATAAGACCAAGGAGAAAAATAGCAGAATTCATTAGCGGAGTCTCTGAGACGTTTATCTTTTCTCAAGTATTTGAGAAAAAAAGGGAATTCATCCCTACTTGGAGTATAGATTTATTTGACTTACTTCTCTGAAGAGCAAAACTGAGACTGCCGATGGATTTGCTCGTTTATTAGGCACTGAATTACCTAGCTCAGTAAACACAAGAACCTTCTGGTACCTCCTCAGCACCCTTCCTGACCACCGGAATGGACCCCCCACCCCACCTACTATGTTGTTCTCTCTCGCTCCTTGTTTCTTCCCTTCATACCTTTTATCATAATTATTTATCGTTTTATTTGCTTTCCTGAGTTCATTTAGTTGACACTCCCACCCAAATGGAAGTTCCCCGAGAATAGAGAACACGGCTGCCCTGTTCACATCTGTTTCCCTGGCACCTGACACAGAGAAGGCAATCAACAAAGATTTGTTGAATGAATGAATGAATGAATGAATGAATGAATGAATGAATGAATGAATAGCAGTCCAGGCATTTAGGATGAGCACAAAGGAGAGAGAAGGTAAGTTTTTGGAATGGCCTGGGAGAGGAGGAGAATAATGGGGAAGGGGTTTACTGGCATGGGAGCGCACAGTGGTCTTTATCCAGGTGAGTGTTGTAGGAAGATCACTCTGCAGGCAGCCAGAGGAAGCACAGAGTACTCTGGAGAGTTCAGATGGGAGGCTATTCCCATCCCTAGGAGGGATAATGAGGTATGACCACTAACATAAGAGTGAGGTATAACGGGAAGGGAGGACACAGGAAACAAGGAGGCGAATCCACAGGCACTAACTGGACATGGGAAAAGGTGAGGAGGGGAGCAAGGAAGAGAGAGAGAACAGTTGCTGGCCTGGCTGACCCCCAGGGCACCTGGACCATCAGCAGAGAAGTACAAAACCAAAGGAAGGGGAGGTTTGCCCCAGAGTTCCCACCCTCCGGAGTCATAGAAGAATGCTCCTTGCCTGGGGGTTTGTACAAGTCCCAGGGATCTATGATCTTGCTTAATAGTCTGTCTCACCCACTAGATCTTAGGGGCCCATATTTCAGAGGCCCTCTTAAAACTCCCGGGCCATCATTGAAAACATGTCTAACAATGGCTGTACCGTGACCTTGCATGTCGGTGGAGGAAGCTGTGAGGCAGATGTGAGTGGATGAGAACAGAGACTGAGCCAACATGTCTGGGTTTCAGCCTGGTTCGGCAAGTCACTGGCTGTGTCGCCCAGGGAAATTTAACCAACCTCTCTGTTCCTCAGTTTCCTCATCTCTAAAATGCAGATTATGGTAACACCTGCCTCTTCATACGGTTTTTGAGAGAACTGAATTAATGTACATAAGTGCTATTTGTGAGTTTGCCATCATTAGTATTGTTATGAAATATAGTGCACTGCAAAGAGCAATGGCTCTGGAGCCCACCTCTGCCATTCACAGGCTGTGTGGCCTTGGGAAGTTCTCTCAACCTCTCTGAGCACTGATGCTCCTTATTGGTAAACTAGAGATGATGATTCTATTACTCTGTAGTGGGTTGAATAGCGGCCCCCTCCCTAAAGATATAGCCTTACTTGGAAAAAGCGTCATTGCAAATGTAGCTACGCAGGGGATCTCAAGATGAGAGAATCCTTGATTATCTGGGCAGATCTTAAATCCAAGGACAAGTGTCTGTATCAGCAAAAGGCTGAAGGAGATCTGAGATGCATAGGAGAAGGCCATGTGAAGACCAGGGCAAAGTGTGCAATTCAGCAGCCCCACAAGCCAAGGAAGAGGCAGGGAAGGGATTCTCCCCTACAGCCTCTGGAGGGTGGGAAGCCCTGCCAACACCTTGGCTTCCAGAACTATGAGGGAATAAATTCCTGGTGTTTTAGGCCACCAAGTTGGTGTGAATTTGTTACAGCGGCCCCAGGAAATTAATACATTCCTTCATAGGATTGCCACAAGGACTGAAAGAGGGCATGTTCATGAAGTAGCCAGCACTCAACAATTCATAACAGTTACTATTATCACGTACTTCCTGTCTCTGGTCCTTCATGGTCCCACCCATAAAATGAGAATGTTAGACTAAAGGTGTCCAAGGTTTTGCTACCCGTGCCAGTTCCTCCACCACCCAACTCTTTCACGAGGCAGATTGGGACCAGGTTAATCCCTCATCTCCCCTTTGTCCCTCACTCTAGGGATCCATGATGGACAGTGTCCCCAGTTTCCCGGTCTTCACATCTCTGTCCAACACAGAGGATGTGGGGCACTTGCCCTTAACCCATCTCCTCAGTGGACATGATGATGAGACACAGAATCCTGAGCAGTCACTCTCCAGATCTTCCCACATGAAAGAAAATCCTAGGCGAGTCACTCAACCCCACTAGGACATGGTTGCCAAATTATATTTTAGGCATTAAGATATTTTCCTCCTTCTCAGGGCTTGATGAGGGGGAAGCACCCAAGACAACCAAATAAATGTCTAAAGCAAAAGTAGCAACTAAGAATGGTGGGGGTTATAACAGATGTAGAAGTAAAATGTACAATGACATTTTAAATGTCAATGACACTTAAAATTTAAATTTACAATAGCATTGTAAATGACAATGATAGAAGGAAAGATGGAAGGGAGGAGGTGATAAAGCTTCATGGTTGTGTTGCACTCTTCCTGGCTCCCAAGTCTCCTCTTCTAACTAACTGTCTCCCCGCTAGGGGCAATCCCAGCAGGGATTGGGGAAGCAATAGATCCATGTATCTTTCTAAAAGATAATCCTGGCCAGATCTCTTCCTTGCTTAAATCCTTTCAATGGTTTCCCACCTGAAAAAACTTAAAGTTTCACTTCCATATTTATGAGGTCCTTACATGTGGAAGAATAAACAGCCTCCACTTGACTAGGTAACAAATAAAATGGTAGCAGAGGGCCCACCCAGCAGGGACTCAGTAAATGCTATTCTCCTTGCTGCCCCACACTCCCTGTCCAGCTGGCCAAAAAGAAAACTCTCTTACTTGCCTATTAACAAACAATGTTCAGCTATTGGCTATAGCTATAGAAAGAAAACAAGACTAAATAGATCTCAGATACGTGGCCACTAGTTTTTCATCCTATGTGGACACCATGACACGCTCCCATGACATGCTCTCCCATACCAAAGGCATAGGACACTTACCGCAGAAATGCTCCGTTCCAGTGAATGTGGTCAAGGCCTTAGTTTCTCAAAATGTCTTCAGGGAAATACTTTGCCCTCAAAATTGCCTCCTTTCCATCTAGAATGATGATTCATTTCATTATTCAGTGACTGAAAATTCATGAAATTTTGTGGTTAAAGCAAAAATGTGTCACACACAATTCCATATGTCCAGGCAGTGGGACTGAGAAAAATCTAACAATGAAAACCATCATTTCTTCCCTCAGAGTTTAACAGATATCTCCACCTTTTTTTTTCACTTATAATATTTTTATCCCCTTAATCAAAAACATTGCTTTAAAAAAATTTAGATATAAGGCTCTATAAATAAACATAATGGCCGAAGCACTGTACTTTCTTAGATTAGTTTCAAGATTCAAATTCTCAAATGCAAATGTAACATTTCTGAGTCACGGAGTTGGAAGGAGGCCTGAGAGACCAGTTGGTCCAATCCAGACAGGCAACATGGAGAACCGGAAACAGCAGTGGGCCTCATGAAAAGCATCTACGGATCTGGATTTGAGGTTCAGCTCTCCCTATAGAAAGAGGGATCTTGAGTAGGTCACTAAGCTACCATGTCCTTGCCTATAAAATGGATGAATCTCATTTGCCCAACACGCTTGAGAAAACTGCAACTGTAAATGGAAAAGCAGACATTGCTCTATGGTGGCCATCGATAAATATCCTTCCACATTCTTCATTCCACCCCTCTGGGCTCAAGATCCATTTCACCTCGGGGAGCAAGCGTAAAGGGATGACTGGAGAAAGACACCGAATACACTCATATAACCAGCATCCAGGTCAGGAAACAAGACATTACAGCACCCCAAAGGCCCCTTCACACCTCTACCAGTCATTAGACTCTCCAAAAGAACCACAACTTGAACTCCCAACACCTCAGATTAGTTGTGCCTGTTTATGAAGTTCATATAAATGGGACTGGATAGTTTGAACTGTTCAGTACAGCTTCTTTTGCTCAACGTTAACTTTGTGAAATTCATCCATGTGGTTATGGGTAGTTACAGTTTGCCCATTCTTGATGTTTATAGTATTCAACTCTACAACAATACCACAATTCACATTTCTGTTCTACTCTTCATGGGCATTTGTATAGTTTCCCATTTGAAGCTATTATGAACTTGTGGTGTGCATATCTTTTGGTGAATATATGTACACTTATCTGTTGAGATTTATAGCTAGGAATGAAATTGCTGAGTCACAGGGTGTGCATACGTGTGTGCAGCTTTATAGGTATGGCCAATCAGTTTCCAAACTTCTTGTACCAATCTCTGCTCCCACCAGCAGTGTATGAGAATTTCAGCTGCTGCACGTCTTCAACAACACTCAGTATTGTCTGTCTTTTTCACGTTTGCCATTCTGGTGGGTGGAAAGTTGTATCACATTGCAGAATGATATTTTTAAAGTGTAAATCAGGTTATGTTACTCTGCCAATGGTTCCCTTTGCACTCAGAATAAAATCCAACTCTTTAACCTGACCTACAAGACCCGGTTACCTTGGCTTTCTTGCTGACCACTCATTCTACTCACTGTGCTTTCTCTAGTCTTCAAATATGCCAAGGTCATTGTCAACTGAGGATCTTTACATTGGCTGTTTCCTCTGCCTAGAATGTTCCTCCTCCAAATATTCCCATGACTATCTCCCTCTTGTTCATTCATACATTCAACAAATATTAACGAGTGATTATCAGGTTTCTTCTCAAGTGCCACCTCCCTCAAGAATCCTTCCCTGACCACTGTCTAGTATAGTCATGGATACTCTCCCACACCACCCCACATTCACTCTCTAGTCCCTTATCTTGCTTTATTTTACTCATAGCATGTATCACTACATCCACTTCCTCTTTTAAGAATTACGTTTTCTGCCTTATCATATTAGGATGGGGCAGTGTATCTTCAAGGCCTAGTAAGTATTCAACAAATATTTGTTGGATGAATGGAGAGTTAATGGAAGGAATCCACAGGTAGCTTTTCAAAGATAACTGTAGAATATTAAAGCTAACGGAGCCCCTTCCTTTTTATCCCCCCACTTGATTGATAAAAATGAAGCTCAGGGCGCCGGGGTGGCTCAGTTGGTTAAGTGACTGCCTTCGGCTCGGGTCATGATCCTGGAGTCCCAGGATCGAGTCCCGCAACAGGCTCCCTGCTCAGCAGGGAGTCTGCTTCTCCCTCTGACCCTCCCTCCTCTCATGTGCTCTCTCTCTCTCTCTCTCATTCTCTCTCTCAAATAAATAAATAAAATCTTTGAAAAAAAAATGAAGCTCAGAAAGATAAAATGACTTGGCCAGGTTCATGGTCAACAGCAGAAATGGTGTTTGAATCCAAGCTCAAGCTCATGACTTCTAATTTTAGTACATTATTCTACCTACAAGAACGGGGGTGGGGGGGAGTCTTATTGCATTTGAATGAGTCCCTAATTATTGAATGTTGGACATTAGGAATTGATTCAGCACAGAAAAGTACCCCCCTTATACCATGAAGGTAGACAATACTTTAAGAAGATACGACAAGGGAATTATTTCTGACTCTCCCAAATCACCCCTGACCTTGCTTCAGAGGAAGATATTGAGAGGGTTAAAAATGCACAGAGCTGGCCCTCAGTCCATCTTCTATTGTCTGCAGACAGGAAAGAGACCCATCTTGGCAGGAACAACTTCCCTGAACTTCCAGGGCCTGAGATCTCCCAGGGCAGGAGATCATGCCCTACCAGGTGAAGGCCCTGTTTTATGCTTAGTTTGGGTGAGAATCAGGTTGTACCACAATGCGAGCCTCAGGACTAGTTGCATAATTGGATGTGTAATCAGTACCTTCCAGATCTTCAGCCAAAAGCACTCTTGATACCACTTCAATCTTGCTGAATCATCTCTAAACCCCATGACTGGATGATTCACTGGTCTCCTCTGGGGTCATAACTATCAGGTGTTCACCCAGAAATGAGAACTAAATTCATAAGGGGAAAGATCCTTTTGTTGGAACTCTGGTTTTTTCAGTGCATCAACCTTTGGGTTTCCAACGAGTAACGGAGGCCACATTGCTCTCTTCCTCATTAATCTAAATAAATGGAGAAAGATAACCAGACTAACTAGATAAGATAAGGAGCTAGCGTTTGGAAAGAAATCAAGCTGGGATGATAAAAACCATACAAATCCACAATCTCTGACCACAATTCTGAAATCCAAAAAGCTCTGAAAACCAATTTTGCTGCTTTGCTCCTTTTGTATATTGGCAGCAAATTTATTTGGCAGCAAATCCTGACAGCAAAAACTGACATGAGACTATTTTTAGTCTTTATTTATCCATTTCAGGTGCATACTCATACATTTTCATGCCAGAATGTTATTGTTTGATTATGAGGTTCTGAATTAGACCCTAATGGGGTGTTTCAAAATATACAGTATATTATGCATCTTATTACTTTAATAAAAGCTAAAAAATTCTTAATACCCAAACATACCTTGCACCTAAGATTTCAGATAAGGATGGTAGACCTGTAATTTTTCACTAATCATATTTGTTCTGTACAAAATGCTGGGGCAGGAAGTATTGTCCCCATTCATCAAATGAATAAACTGAGACGCAGTGAAGTTAACTGTTATTTATTGCTGCATAACAATTACCCCAAAACTTAGTGGCTTAAAACAACAATAAACATCTGCTATTTCACAGAGTTTCTGTGGGCCAGGGATTTGAGAGTAACTCAGTTGAGTGGTTCTGGCTAGAAGTCTCTCATGAAATTGCAGTCAAGATGTCAGCCAGTTATCCAACACGTTTTATCTGAAGGTTTGACCAAGGCTGAAGCATCCACTTCGAAGACAGCTCGCTCACCTGGATGTTGGCAGGAGGCCTCAGATCCTTGTCACATGGACCTTTCCATAGGGTTGCTTAAGTGCTCCCCCAATATGGTGACTGAATTTCCCCAGAGCAGGTAAACCAAAAGAGAGCAAGATGGAAGCCACATATCTTTTATGGCCCGGACTCAGACATAACATTCTATCATTTTCACAATATCTTGTTGTGACCTAAAGCCAGGTTGACCAACTCCAGAGCCCATACTTTTTAACTATGACATAATACCATCTCTTTCATTTACTTGACCATCCTCCTAATATATTGAATATTTAAGTAAATTCCTATTTCTTGTTACTATATATAACACTGAACACTTTCTACATAAATCTGTATCTCCATCTCTTTTTCTTTTGTTGGCACAAATGCCTAGAGGCAGAACTGCTAGGTCAAAAGTTATAAACTTTTTTAATCCTCTTGACACATATTATAAAAAAATAACTGCCAAAAAGGAAACACCAATTAACAATCTCAGAGAAATTTGTGTGAATGCCTATCTCACTACATCCTTGATACAACTGGATATCATCATTGTTTGAATCTCTTTTAATTTTATAGGCTATAAATTTTTATTTTGACTTGCATTTCTTGGAACATTTTTTTTTCATATGCTTATTATTATTATTTATTTGTATCATTTAGGGTCTTTGGTTGTAAGAAATAGAACTCGACTAATTTTAATTAGAGAGGGAAGTAGTAAAAGAATACAGGTGGCTCACAGAATTAAAGGAAAGCTTAGTAAATCTGGCAGGGACCAGAGCATCTCCAGGACTTTAGGCAACAGGGAGAGAAGAATAGTAATGCAGGCCACCATTACTAGGATGAGTCGATTTCAACATTCTGTCCATCTTTGGGTTAAAGAACCCTAGTTGGAGTCATATGTCTAACCTTAGGTAGGCAGGGCAAGGTACCGTGAGTCAACCAAGACAACACTTAGTGGGGAGGTAATTACCCAGAAGTCAGTAAATTGCTATTACCAAAAGAAAGGAGGAATGCAACCTAGATAAAGAACAATAAACGTCTACTACAGGGTTTAATTTGATGGGTCCCAAACCCATTCTCTTAAGTTAAAAGTCTTCTGCCCCTTTTGCTGGTTTATGATCTATTCTTATTAATTGCTCAAGTAAAGGACACTTACTTTTTTTTTTTACCTAAAAGTTCAGCATCGCTGGAGACCCCACCATAGAGAAGCTGCGGAAGAGTTCTTTCTGGTTGGGAAAAAAGTCTAGAAATGTAGAAATGTGGTGATAAAATTCCTTCAACCTTTCCAAGAAAAATAACCAAGATCCAAGATCAAGGCGATCACGAAGAGATCTACAATGGTCTGAATGTTCATGCCCCTGCCCCCACCTCCAAAATTCACATGTTGAAATCCTAATACCCAATGTGATAATATTAAACGGTGAGGCCTTTGGGAGGTGATGAGGTCCTGAGGGTGGAGCCCTCATGAATGGGATTGTCTTATAAAAGAGACCCCACATCACTGCCTAGCCCAATTTCCATCTTCCGTAGATACAATGAAAATCTGTAACCTGGAAAGACAGCCCTAACTTAAACCATGCTGGCATCCTAATATCAGACTTCCAGCCTCCAGAACTGTGAGAAATAAATGTTTGTTGCTTATTAGTCACCCAGTTTATGGTATTTTCTCATGACACCAAATGGAGTAAGACAAGGCCTTTACCGGAGGTTGGTAAACTTTTTCTGTGAAAGGCCAGATAGTAAATATTTTAGGCTTGGAGAGGATACATAGTCTGCCACAACTACCCAACTCTGCAGTTGGAGCACAAAAGTAGTCGTAGACAATAAAGAAACAAACGGGCATGGCTGTATTTCAATAATACTTTACTTACAAAAACAGGTGGCAGGCAGGATTTGGCCGGGACATTGGAGGGCACAGTTTGCTGACTTTTTCTTTAAACTAAACAACAAAGCACATAATGCTTTTGTTTATGGTCATTTCAATCCTGACTCCAAAATGGTAACATTTCTCCCATGATTTTAAAGAATTTAGCTTCAGCTGCTAATATTTAGGACAGTGTTCACTTGATTTATCACCTGCATTTTAACCATAACTTACTTCAGGTGGTTTTTGCTTGGAGAAAATATGAGAGCAATGATGAACTATTAGATAGAAACTGAAGATCCACATCAAAGTCAACTTAGCTATCTGTGTAGATGGGGAAGAGTAAATGTGTTTATTCATTAAAGAACATTCAACATGCATTTACTTAGCACTTACTGTATGCCAGGGACTGAGACTGGATACACAAAATACACAGGCCCAGGCCTTAAAGAGTTTAAGCCTGGTGGGAAAACTTGCAGTCTAGAAAAACAATCCATAGTTGAGTGTTATTCTAATGGAAAATTGATGGGTATTACAGAGAATCAGAATCCAGTTTACATAGCTATAACTGAAAAGGGAACAGGATGCCTCACAGAAAGGTCAGAAGAGCTTTAGCTCTTCTGGATAGCCGATGCCCAAGGGCAGTTCCTAATTTGAGTAAATGCTCAAGCTAGATGATCTGTAAGATTCCATAATCATCAGACATCCCTCAGAGAGCCTGCAAGATTTATAACAATTCCCCCTTCAATGGGTGCCCTCCTCAATATGCCAGGTTGAGCCCCCAGCGACTAAATTTGTATTATGTCCCCCATCCAGGTGTCCATGACTGATGGGTACAGGAGTCGATAACTGACCCAAGCAAGGTACAGTAGAAAGTCTTCAAAGATATCCACCCTTGATTCCTTTCCTCTCTCTATGCACATACTGCTCCTCACATCGAGGTGGGTAAGTGTATTTTGTCTATGCTTGAATCTGGGTTGGTAGTTATGAATTTCTTGACTAACAATATATGGTGGAGTGATGCTGTCTGACATCTAAGGCTATGTCAAAAGAAGCTTGCAGCTTCTATCTTAGTCCCTCAGAGCGTTTGCTCACAGAATTCAGCTACCATGTTGTGGGGAAGCCAAAGAGTCCCATGGAGAGGCCCATATGAAAGAGACTGAGCTCTCTCCATTGATGATCTGGCTACACTCCTAGCTGACAACTAGGAACAACCTGCTAGTCATGGGAATGCACCGTCTGCAAGTAGATCCTTCAGTCCCCTATCAGCCCCACCAGCTGAGCCCTGACTAAATTCCTAACTCATAATCATGAGATAGAATTGTTGTTTAAGCCATAAGGTTTGGGGAAATTTGTTATTCAGCAACATTCATTGGAACATGAAGCCAATCAGTCTTTCTCTCCCAAGAATTTGAAATTTAGGTTGAAGATAAACAGGTAATGGAGATTTTAGGAGCTGAGTCTCATTAAAAGCAACCTTTGGCATGCATTAGATTGACATGAAGAAATTGTGTAAAATGTAAAGTTCTAGGCTGCCACATTGCCCACAGATTTCTGAACCAGTCAGATTGGATAGAGCCTAGTAATATTTTAAGCAAACATTTTAAGCAAGCATCCCAGATGATTCTGATATCATGGACTAAAATGATGATTTGGATACACAAGTTAGAGAACCAAAACACACATATACTTAGACTTTCCCTCATCCTGTGTCCCCAAACTGGCCTTGACTTGAGCCCCGGACAATCCAGTGTTAGCTATTTGTAGCCTGAAATCTGATTGGACCTCAAAGTTAAGAACAGTCCATGTCAGTAAAAAATTCAGTAGAAAAGATGGTGCTTGAATCCTCATTAACCTGCAGTTCACTTCTAAATTGAACTTGAAGACAATCATCTTCCTAGTTTTAAAATCCTGAAATATCTAGGGTTGCAAGATTAAAGACCTCTTTAAACTACAATGTTAAATGTGATATAGTCCTCGTTATATTTTTTCCTCCAAAAGGCAAATCTCATTAGCCACCTTGGGAATTCTTCTGGATTAGATCGCAGCCAACGGGATTCTCTCAATAAGACAGGCGGGCTGTGACTGCCATTATCTGCAGACAGAATTTCAAAGGGCTGGTCAGTGTGTGTGAACTCTGGCTGAGGCAACTGCCTTGGGGAAGATTTTCTTTGAGGCATTCAGAGAGGAAAGCTGATTTATAGGCACTGGACTCCCACAGTCCTGCTTTGGTTAGACATGAATCGGGTCAAGGTCTGTGTGTTCTTTCTTGCTTGAAGGTTTATTTGGGAACAAGAAAAAGAGAGGGGAAAATATCTCTGCAAGTTACGTTGGTGGACTCTTCACCTCTTCCCACAGCCAGCCCAAAAAGGCAAATACTGTGTAAGGAGGCATCTGAAAGTTCTCAGAGTGACAACCCTGGAGCTTTCAACTATGGAGACAATGCCAGCCAACTCAAAAGGAAGTGAAATTCACTTCAGCAACTTCTCTCAACTCTGTTCTTGGTAATACCTCTCTCCTTCCTTTGCCTTCACCCTTCATATTGGCCTTCTGTTCCTCCGTTGTTCCCCAAACTAAGGTTCCCCGCCCAGAGGTGGCTCATTCAGGAAATAACTTAAGCTCTAGAAGTGTTTTCTCCTCTTTCTTCAGTCTTTTTTTTTTAACCAACCCACCGTCTCCATCAAAACATACCCTTCCCAACCTCCATTCCCTCTGGGCCCTTCCCATGCCTCACCACCACACTGATACATGATGATTTTATAACCAGCCTCTGGGTTTCAGGTTTGTACTTCAGAGGGCCCTCAAAGAAGCAGTCCCTCAGGGGACCTAGCAGTTGAGGCCTCAGGCTCACTGGCAGTGAGTTGAGAGGGTTTAAAGCAATGCATGTTCCCTTCTGTCTGCCAGGCACGCTTAGAGGACCAGAGGAGTCCCAGGCACCCCGTTGGGGCCCCTGAGAAAAACTCAGTTGCTGGAGAGAGGAGATTTCTTTCTTAATGAGGGTGTAATTGAATATGTTTGGATTTTGGAATAAAACTGACCTTTCCTGTAACTTAGAATCTATTTATTTTTCCCCGTGCAAATGAAGAAAAGTTTTTTTTTAATCTAGAAAATAAAACCACCTCAAAAATTAAATTAAAAAATGGAAATCTGAAACTCATCCTTCCTCCGCCCTCCCTCCTCCAAGCTATTACTAGCTGATTCTGTAGCACATTTTGGTCGGTGGTTCACATTCGAGGCACATCACAACCTTTGGCCCTGGCTCATCATGGAGAAGGAGTCACTGTGTCAGTCCAGCTAACCAAAGCTCCTTTCCCAGCTCAGCTACCTGGAAGCCCAAGTTTCTCATCGTGACTCTGTTCCCAAAGGAAGAAATCTGGACTAGAAATCAGAAGACCTGACTTCTGCCCCAGGTTCTGCTATTAACTATGGGGTCTTTACCTTCACAGGAAAATGAGGAGTACAAACCCGGAAAATTCTCTTATCCTAAAATGGATAGGATTCCAAGATTAAAGGCCTTGGTTTAAAATACAACTAAATTCCCTGGGAAAAAATCGACACATTAATCCACTATTAGCCACTTACCCCTTAGCTCAAAGGAGCCTCCTGGCTTAGCCTGCCCATTTTCTCACAGGTCCTAGAGGATGTCACAAAAGACCAGTAATTTAAGTAGGGTGATAAGAAGCGAATGATCTAGAAGACGGAGGTTTCTCAGGGAAGGAGAGGAATGTGGCAGGAGGCCCCTGCTGGACCAGGGGAAGGCATAAGACTCTGGACCCTCCATTCCAGAGGCACCACAAGAAAAGCGAGTCACGGACAAAGCACAAAAAAACTAATTTTTCCCATGTCCCCTGTTTTTCCTCGGCTGGCATCCACTCTGCACTAGGCACTGCACTCGGTTCTCTTGTTAGACATGTTAGACACGATCGTTTTGCAAAGAAGACATTGTTCCCATTCCATATGGGAGACACTGAACCTCAAAGATATTTCACTTGCTCAACATTACCCAGCCAGTGACGGGCACAGCCAGGATCTAAATCCACACCTGAGTGACAGCGAAACTTTCTCTCCATAACAGCCATGGAAAATGAGTTCTAGCAAATGCGTTTTAACTTTTTCCACTTAAGCGACAAGCAAAGGCATGGTGATGATGATTAACATTTGAGGAGTGCCTATTATTTTGCCAACCACTGTGCTAAATGCCATCACTTATCATGACATTTAATCCTTACTATGACACTGCAAAACAACTTCTTCCACCGCTTTCACTGCTGAGGAACCTGAAGCTAAGCACTTTGCCCAGGGACACACGGCTAGGTGGCAAAGAAAGGGGTTAAGCCGAACAATCAAACACCAAAGGCCACGGTCTTACTGCTACACAGAGTACACTTATTTTAGTCCAATTCCCCATAAATAAAAGCTTGTTATTGCTCAATGTATTAGTTGGGGTGAAGAGAGAGGGAATTTTAACTACGATCCAGCCTGTTGACAGATCCAGAAATCACTCTTTGACAGTAGTTTGGAGTGACTGAGGGGTGAATGTTTTCAGAGTGGCAGGCCTGCCCCCAAAGCTATTCAGGCTCCAGACAAAACCTTCTCTGTGTCCCTGATGTTCTTAAAAAACACAGGCCAATTTCAACGGTCCTGGGACAAATGGCTGTCACTGTCCCGCCATCCTGCAAGGAACAGCAACCCTGACCTTCTCCCCGCGGGGCCTGGAAAATGTTTCTGGCATCTTTGCCAAGATAGGAAACTGGAGGAGGGAGGAGACAGAGGGCAGAGGTAAGGAGGAAAACCCAGTGCCTACGTATGCAAATGCAGGGTAAGGCTGAGCTAATGAAAGAACATATTCCCGCAAATGGAACCCAAACATGCTTCACAAACACTCTTGGCCTTGCAAAGGATTAGCTGCTAAAGGACATGACCGTGGGTACCACTCTCTGTTTACAAGCTTCTCCTCTGCCCTGCATGGAGACATGACTTTCCATGTCCTCGCTCAAGGGCTGATGATCCAGGTACCTGTGCTGAATCCACCCAAACAATTCCCAGAGTCTCTAGGACAGGCCTGAGGAGCAAGAGTCAGAGGGGCCCTGGCTGTGGACACATTTGCACAGTCAGCTGGGATATATGCGTGTCTTCAGGGGTTCCCCCACCCAAACAACTGGCCTGGGTACTTCCCAGAAGTCAGTGTCGTGAAAGATCAAAAAGAGCTGAGGAGCCGTTCCAGATTAAAAAGGATTAAAGAGGCATGACCACTAAAGGCAGGGCATCATCTTCTGCTGCATTTTGGATCAGGAGGGGAAATTGCCATAAAGGATATGATGAGGGCAACTGACAAAATGTGAATATGGAGTGCATTCTAGATAACAGTGTTTTACCCCCAAGTTAAATCTGAAGTTGATCATTATATTGTGAGACTGAATATACAGACAGTGGCCAAACTGTATATAAAAACAGAACTCTGACCGACAACCTGCAGCAACCTGCCCAGGAAATCAACCCCTTATCTACAATAAACAGCCCCATAAGTCAGACATGCAGGAAGCCAGATTGGTATCTACAGTGACAATCCAGGAAACCTAACAATAACTTCTGTAACAGTTGGCCCAGAGTGGCTAGGACTCGATTCCTAACTGACAGCTTCCCTGATTTTTGTCCCTGCTTCCAACTTAGGACCAATCAGGGAAAGCCAAACACACACCCTTGACCAAGGACATGGATCCCCCACGTCTAGTTAGCCCACTTCCAGCTTCCTCGTGCCAACAGCCTCCAGTCAGGCCACCCTGGAAGCCTTCCCTTTCCTCCACTATAGCGCTTTCCCATGTCTCTGCCTGCCTTTGAGTCTCTGCCAAGATTCAAGTGATGGTGGTCGATTCTCTTGCTGTAGCCCGCTCAGAATAAATAGACTTTGCTTTTCTCATTTGGTGGGTCTTCATTTATTTCCACAGTTCTGTGGTTATGTGAGAAAATATCCTCATTCATAGGAAATACGTGCTAAAGTGTTTAGGGGCAAAGGTTCTGAAAAATATGTATACATCTAGACAAAGAGGGGGAGTGATAATGTAAATGTGGTTACAAGTTAACAATTAGTGAATCCGAGCTAATGGTGTGGGAGTTCTTTGTAGGGGAATCTTGCAACTCTTCTGTACCTTCGAAATTATCTCAAAATAAAATATCTTTTAAAAGTGTCCCTGGGCCGTTGCTTACAAACAGACCGAACAGACCACACCTGTTCACTAGGACCTTGGATGATGGATTTGTGTCTTGTCTGTGTCCCTTGATCCCTCTGCCAGGGCTCTGTCAGCCATATCCCCAAAGAGCGTCTCCCCCTGCACTTTCCTAACCCTCTTTGGCCGTTATCCATTGGGATGATTGGCTGCTTAGAGAATCAGAGCGACCTTGAAGTCCCCTCACCCCTCCTCCATGGGCCAAGGGGCACAGAAAATGTGTGGTGTTGCTCTCATCATTAGCCCTCACATGGACCCTGAGCCTCGTGATGCAAATGGCTCATGAACTGGGGATTGCAAGGATGTTTGGAGATTGGCCATCAGTTTCTTAAGGCTAAGCTGAGTTCTTGGAGCTGGCTGGACTTAACTATTACATTCCAAAGCTGCTGTATGTGACTTGTCTCTAACCTTGACTTCTTACTCTCCTTTCTTCCTTGCAGCTTACTGGGTCACCCTCTTATTTATTAAGCCTCTCTTATCCCCTCACAATGGTTCTTAACCTTGGCTGCACATCGAAATCATCTGAGGCTTTAAAAAATACTGATGTCAGGTCCCATGTCCCAGAGACTCTTATTCAATGATTCCAGGGTACAGCCCGAGATGTAGGGTTTTTGTTGTCCTTGTTTTTGACCTTTAAGTTCCCTAGACGATTCTAGTGTGCAGCCAAGATTGAAGACCATCGCCTTTATGCATTGTCAAATACATCGACAAAGCTCTTCTCTCCCAGACTTTCCAACTTTCTAACTGCTCCGGGGGGATTTCTGACCATTCCCTCTGACCTCACTGAAGTCCCCACATAGGGGAACTTCTCTAAAGCAGTTAGAATTTGCTGGGCCTTTACAAAAGTGATTTATTTGAATGTCTTTCCCCAACAACAAATGAAGGACAGATGAGACATGTGAAGACCTGCTCTGGTCAATACCAATGAAAGGTAATCATCATAATTTCCTATAAATAAACTCACCCAGCCTACACTTACAGGGCAAAAGCCCCAGCAGTTCCGCAGCACACATCCCCTTGTGATTGCACAAGCTGCTACAAAGCAGAAAACAACAGATTACCCATTCAGATGTACTAGAAATACATGGGGCAAAGAGATGATGAAACTGCACCAGATTTACAGCAACAGGTGGTGGCCTCTCCTTGTAGGCCTATACGTGGTCATCTGACCCCTCAGTCACACGAAAGGGAGAGCAAGGAGGCCCAGCACCGAGAAGTCTGTTGAAAGATATGTGGCTTGGATTCAAAACAGGGGAGAGCCCAGGAGATGCTGGAAAAGCATGTGTTTGCCCACTTCTCGGTTCAGATGTTCATTAGAATCACAAAGGAGACTTCTAAAAACAACTTGTCCATCTCCAATCCCCTGCTTGCCGCAACTGAATCCATCTCTTTACGCAGGGCCCAGGCACTGGTATTTTTAAAAGCTCCCCGGATATTCTAATGTGCTGCCACTTGACTTTGAACATCACCTCCACACACAGAATCCTCTTATCTCACCAGCCAGGCAGGACCTTGAATTCCCTATGCCCTCTGAACCAGGTCCTAGAGCCACATCACTTCCCTTCCCCCATAGTGCTGCCTTCGTCTCTTCTCATGCCTTTTCTCCCATTACACACACACACACACACACACACACCACACACACACACCTCACACACATGGGCTCACAGAGCAAAACTCCCAGCCAGCCCATTTGAGTTATTACAGTTTCTTGCAAACGAGTTGTTTTCTTAATTACACCGTGGGTATCTGAGAGAAAGTAATTCTTCTTACCCTGTGGAGGCCCCATAGCACATAACAGAGCCTCAGGCTCAACAAAATATAAGTGCCAAATAGCTGAACATTCAGTTGATCCATTGAGCCAGAACCATCAGGAGACAGTTGACCTCAGTGAGCCCAAGACTTGGTATCCTGAAGCAGAGTCAAACATACTACACATTCTGCACCATGGGCTGGATTTGAATTCAGATTCCAATACCTATGAGTTATGTGACCTTAAACAAGTGACTCAATTTTTTCTCCAAACCGCAGTTTCTGTATCAACCCAATGAGAAAATATTAATATGTACCTCATGGCATTGTGAGGTAATACATGTGAAGCACTTTGCACCTGCCTCATGGCTGAGAGAGAGAAAACAATAAATGGCCACAGTTGATTTCAATAGCCAGATCTGTGGACCAAAGTTTGCTCTGAAAGAATCCCCAAGGCTCGTGTCACATCTTCTCTAAACAGTGACGATGGTTAGCAGGTTAGCAGATCTGGTCTCTAGATGGCACAGAAGCCGTCACTCCGTGGACCAGTGGCTTGTCTGGGTGACCCTGCAGTTCCCGTTCTGCATGTTCTCACATAGGGCCACCCCCTGAGTGCCGACCCATAGCTCATCTGTTTCATTCTTCCCTTAAAACAGGATACAGAGCACATGGCAAAAATTTTGAAATCAATCCTAGAAATCGAACCAGACTCGGAAACGGACACTGGCCACAGGAGGGGGAACATAAGCATGAACGACATCGGAATCACCTGCAAAACTTGCTACATAGGCAAAGCATGAGCTCAACTTCCAGAGACTGATTCCATGGGTCTGGACTCTTGTCAGCAATCCTTCCTAACAGTAGCCTAGGTGATTCTGAGGCACATAACTAGGGACTGTTCTGGAGAAACATTGATCTCATAGGATGAAGAAGACAGCAAACACTAAAATGCAGCACAGGGGTTGTGGAAAGAATGTGAGTTCTGATGTTGGACATAATAGTTTTAAGATCAAATCAGCTACCTAATCTGTTAGCATTAGTTTCATCATTTGTAAAATAAGAGTAATAATACCCATCTCACCAGATTGTTATGAGGAATAATACAAAAATACCTGTAAAGCATCCAGAACAGTGCACAGCAGATTTGGCCCTCAGTACAAATTTGTTCATTTTGTACTGAAGGGCACAAAGAACTCAGTTTTCCAGTCCATGATACCAGGAGATGGTGATGCCCTTGACCAAGATGGCATAACTAATCAGAATGAATAGGCTGGGAACAGAGATTAGGGCTCCGACTCTGAGTTGCTGCAGATCAACATAGCTATTCTCCTGCAAAGAAGGAAGAGCCTCAAGGTCAGTTCTTTGCCTGACCCAGCATTTTCTGCTTTCTTTCACACTGCTGCTCCACAGCTAACCCTACAGGTTCTCTTTCTCCTGAGAATGGGTTTGTGTCCCAACCCCTTGCTGCTCCCAAAGACAAATCTTCACTGCTTCACTAAGCAACAGACAACAATACAGATAATTTCTAAAATATACAGAATTCCACCAAGTTCTTAGGCTCCTATCCTGACTCGTCTCTGGGATAGTCCTTGAAAGTCCCTGGAAGCTCTGGATCTCTGTTTTCATTCCTGAGGGTGGTGTTCATCAAACCTCCCCACATCCCGAGCTCCTCCTTTGGGTGGGCCTCATGTTCCCTTCACGCATGAAAGCCCCTCTTCTCAGCCAGAGAGCCTTGGAGTCAGACCATTGGTGTCTACTATTGGTCTTCAGGTGCCCAACTGTCTCAAGGGGGTGACTTACATCTTTAAGGGGCCCAGGCTAAGAAAATGCTCATCTCTTTGGGCCTCGACCTCTAGGGACTTTCCCTTACTTGAGATGGAGATGGGCAATGAGTCAACAATATTTAACAAGTATCCAGAGGCCAACACACATGTCACTCATATTTGCCCAGTCAACCTGCCTTGAGAGTACAAGAGGGTCTCAATGACAACAACAACACAGAATATTGGGGGGGGGGAGGATTTTGTGACTCCTTAAACCTACCACCTCCACCCAGCTCTGTCCCAGACTGTCCTCAAGAACATGCTCACGTGAACTAGAGAACGTTGTCTTCTGAGCTCTCATATAGGGTCTGTCTCATGCCAAAGCAAATGGCCCTGGAACTCCTGCTCCATCCAGATGCAGGCTGGTCTGGCCCTCTGCTCAGGCCACCCCCTCCTGTTGCATCTCGGATGCCTAATGTCCTCTCACCCACATGGCTTCCACGCCCCACTGAGTTCTGCTTCACAGAGGACTACAGCCTTTGTGCTCACTGTTCTTCACAGGGTCAGATTCTGACTGTCTTAGAACCATCCCCCTCCCCTTGGTCAAAGAGCCAGAGAGAAACAGCTCTTGAACCACACACTTCCTGCTGAGCTCAGAAGCCTCCTTCCTTCCAACACCAACCCGTGGCCTTTAAACCAACGGTTTGGCCACCTCCACCTCCCTCTCTCTCATTCCCAAAGGACCCCTCAATCCCTCCTCCTCACAGACCTATGGTAGACTGGCCTTCCTGGTCTCTGGACAAGCCCAGACATGTCTGCAATCAACAGAAAACACACTTAAGCCTTCAAGCCAGAACCACCACTAGCCACAGTTCTCTGAGAAACACCAGTGAAATACTAGGTCAGGCAGGATGTAGTCCTCAAGGGGTTTAAAACCTAAAACCTAAAGAAGTATCACAGAATTGGAAGATGAGAGGTGCCTGGGTGGCTCAGATGGTTAAGTGTCTTCCTTTGGCTCCGGTCATGATCCCAGGGTCCTGGGATCGAGCCCCACATTGGGCTCCCTGCTCAGCGGGGAGTCTGCTTCTCCCCCTGCTCATGCTCGCTCACTCTCTCTCTCTCTCTCTCTCTCTCTCTGTATCTCTGTGTCTCAAATGAATAAATTAAAAAAAAAAACCTAACAAAAAAAAGAATTGGAAGATGACATAAGGGGAAACTGAAACTGGGTGAAGGGTATACAGGAATTCTCTGTACTATCTTTGCAACTTTCCTGTAAATCTAAAATTATTCCAAAATAAAGGTTTGTTTGAATAAATAATGGAAGGAAGGAAGAAAGGTGGGGAGAGGGAAGAAGGAAGGGAGGGAAAATATTGTGAAAGCTCAGATGAGGAAAGGCCATGATGAGGAAAACCAAGTCAGGTGTATTGGTTAGCTATTTGTACAAAAATATAACATAATAAGGAACTATAAAATCTTTAAAAATTAAAAATTAAGAAAAGAGAGAAGTGCCCCTTCCCCCCACATATACTTGTTCGCTATACCCCCTTGACACACACAAACCTGCCACCGTTACCACCACCCCACCAACAGGCCATGATCCTACCCTCTCGATCTTGCCATCTGGGGTAAACATTAGTGCTGCTCACCAGATATTTCTGGCTCTCCACCTTCTGGGTTCATGGCAGAAATGTACTTCCTGGCTCCCTTGTGGGCGGTAGAGTCATGTGGCCAGTCCCAGACAATCAGTTGTAACCAGAAGCGATGTGTTCCAGCAGATGTTACCAGATGAGACTCTCCAGAGTTCACTTTTCTTCTGCCTTATTGATTTCCTATGCTCAAATTGGTGATTTCTCTGTTATCCTGAGATGCAGGATGCCAAGCCTCCAGGTGATCCACAGTAGATATGTAACATGGCTGAGAAATAAACCTGGGGCACCTGGGTGGTTCAGTCGGTTAAGCATCTGCCTTCAGTTCAGGTCATGATCCTGGGTCCTGGAATCGAGCCCAGCATCAGGCTCCCTGCTCAGTGGGGAGTCTGCTTCTCCCTCTCTCTATGCTCCTCTCCCCCGCTCGTGCTCTCTCTCACAAGTTCTCTCTCTCTCTCAAGTAAATAAAGTTAAAAAAGAAAGAAAGAAAGAAGCCTTTGTTATTATAAGCCATTAAGACTTGGGGTTGTTTGTTACTGCAGCATAACTTAGCCTATCTTGAATCATACACCCTCTTTTTCTGACAGATATTCTAGTCTTTCTCCCAACCAGTCTATTAGGGAGCCAGCAATAGCGTTCTGCCACCTGCTTTTCATCCTTCACTTAATTTTTTTTACGATTTTATTTATTTATTTGAGAGAGAGTGAGCGAGAGAGAGCACAAGCTGGGGGGAGAGGCAGAGGGAGAGGGAGAAGCAGACTCCCCACTGAGCAGAGAGCCCAATGAGGGGCTCAATCCCAGGACTCTGGGATCATGACCTGAGCTGAAGTCAGACACTTAACTGACTGAGCCACCCAGGCGCCCCTGATCCTCACTTTAAATACTTCTGAATAATAATATCTTTATGCCTTTGCTTGGCTATTTGCTTGCCTGAAATGCCCTTTATCCCCACATTTTGAAATTACGTTCATCCTATAATGCCCTGATCAAAATAACCCTGGAAGCTTCCATAAGTCCCTGCTGTATTCCATAATACTTCATTTGATTTGTTACAATAGGTCTTATCATACTTCAATAGGGAAAATCTGTGTCGACAAGAACTAGCGCTGGTTCACCTCTATATTCTCTGTAGGACCTACAAGTACCTGGCACACAGGTGGTGCATTCCTATGTTATCATCCCCAGCATTAAAATACACTGGCTTTAAATCTGCAAAAATCAAGCTAACCATTTATTAATTAATCTCAGGCCTACAAACATTGATTTAGTGCCTATTAAGGGGCAAGCACCACACTGGGTGCTGGGATTCAGAGATGTAAACGGCATGATTCCTGCCTTCCAAACTCTTAGCCTAGTGGAGGAAAAAGACACAGAAGCAGGTAATTATAAATATGTACATCTCATTCAGTATACCTTGCTTCATCAACTTAGGGTCAAATGCCCTCATTTGCTTTTATTTTTCCAATTAGCAACTCAGGCCCCTACGTTCCAGTATCAGCAGAAAGTCTGTTATCTCCTTCTTCAGGACATGACTCTGGTGACGTCGTCCAAAGGAGTTGGGGAGGAAGAGGCAGAATCTTGCTGGCAGGATCCATCCTTTTTCCATATCAAGCAGAGAACTGAAGCTGGTCCCTCCACTTCCCACTCCTTCCGGTGTTGCTGTGGACCATGGGGCCCACACAGCTGAACAGATGGTGCTTGTGTGCTGTCACAGGACTGCACTCACGGATGCTGCCCACCCCACAGGGCTGCCCTCTCAGCAGGTGCCTCTCTGTGGTTTCCATACTTCTGCAAAGCCACTGTTCTCCAAAGCCTAAGCCCGGGCCAGCCCAGGTTGCTTGGTTTAGAGAAACGCCCAGCATCAGCCACAGACAGTGCTAGTCCAGTCCACCCCCACCAATCCTCAGATCCCGTGTGTAGCTGGAAGCCCATCCTGGTGCTCCCTTGCTTGAGGTAATTTAATTTCAAAGGCCACATTGCCCTTTCCCTTCCCTGTCACAAGCTTTGATCAGAGTCATCCCAGTCTACTCTGAAAGAGCTCCCTAACTTCCAGTCTCAAGACTTCAGAAGTTGGGGTATCAGCCCCTTCCCTCACTGAGGGCCCCACTCATTCCTCAAATAGGTCTCTCACCTCTTCCCCCAGATGTTTGTGTCCTAGGGGAATGATGGCTTTTGCTAAAGTGTCTTGCTACACTCTGCTCTTTGGACCAAGGGTGTCCACTAGTTTTGCATTCATATAAATAAGAGGACAACCCTTGTAATCCTTCATGAGACAGAAAAGGGTGGCAGTCTCTCCAAATTTAAAGCATAAATAAATAAATCATGGAGCTGTAACTTAAAGCATGGTGACTATAGTTAATACTGCACTGGATAGTTGAAAGTTGCTAACAGAGTAGACCTTAAAAGTTCTCATCACAAGAAAAAAAAAAAAACTGTGTAACTATGTAAGGTGATGAATGTTAACTACATTTATTGTGGTGATCATTTCGCAATGTATACAAATATTGAATCATTATGCTGTATACCCGAAACTAATACAATATTATAGATCAGTTACTATTTCAATAAAAAAAGTCTGTGCCTATTACTTATATGATTGTAAAACACTATAATAAATAAGCACCAGGTCCTATGGAGGCCAGGAGAAAAATATCTGATTCAGACTTGTTTCATGGAAGACAAAGGGGAGGGAAGCCAGGGAAGGCTTCCTGTATCATTTATCTGCATTATGACGTCCCAGGTCATGCTCATTCTCTATCCTGAGTGACTGCAGGCCAAGGGGCTGGTCCGGTCAAGTCCTTAGGTTAACATCAGCTTAAGAACAGAGTCTCCACAGAACTGAAGCATACCAGAGTAGAGGAAGAAGGGGAAGAAGGATCACAGTCAGACCGAGGTATAACAAGATGGGAATTTGAAGAGTCAGGGATCTGAGTCCCAGCTTCAGCAATGAGATATGCAGACAATGGTTTCAAATATGAAACAAACTCTTACTGTCCAGGCCACATTTTAGGAGCTGGGTATGCTATGATGAATAAGACAGACACAGGGATATAGACCAAATCATTCAGCTTGCTAAGGACTCCAATCCAGGAATGAGCAAATGATATAGAAGCACAGAAGTGAAGCGTCCTCTGCCTGACAGTTAGGGAAGGCTCAGTGCAGGGGGACCACGTTGGAGGTCAATCTATAGGGCCTCAGCTGGTCTAGGTAATGCCTTTGAACAAACTTGAGAAAGGTGCCTCTTTGGGGAGACAAATTAGAAAAAAGACTCCTACTTCTGGGTTGACAACAGAGTCAACGCTTGGTGAGAGGAATATGGGCTGGATTTCAGGTGCCACTCACGCTCTGGGCCAGGTGCCTTGGTAGCGTGTGCAAAGGGCAAATGCATTTGAAGAGACCCTGCCTTGAAGGATGAGTAGAAGAGTACCTCCAAATAGGAGGAAAAGCACTCTAGGCAGAGGAACAACGTGGACAGAAGTCAAGGGCTACAGCAAAGCTTGAGCCTAGAGAATCTTTTAAACTTCCTGTCAAGGCAGGAAGTGGTCCCAGACTACAGGTGATCTGAGATTCAGAGTACAGGTGACCTGGGGTTCAGGGTTCAGGTGACCTAGGGTTCATTTTAAAACAAATGTCCCCAGTCAAAGAACAAAGGAAAAAGCACTGCTACTGGAGATCAGTTCCAAATCTAAGGAAGGTAAGGAAGCCTCTAAACTAAAATGACAGGGTGGCTCTGTTAGTAGCAGAGAAATTATTTAGTGAGTTTCATAAATGTGGAAAACACCTGGGACCACTCCATCTTTAAAAAAAAAAAAAAAGCCTTTCTCCTCCTTGTAAACTAGGATTCAGAGGCTGGTTCTCCCAAAATAATTGTCCTTAACTTTTCATTTCCCTTTGTAAGTTTGGAAAGGAACAAACACATCTTACTTGGCTGGATTTGACCTTCTTTGTGGTAGACGTACCATCCCCCACACACCCACCAACCAAGAATGAATCAGTAAGAAGAACATTTTAATCAGACCACTACCATCCACAGACAATTCAAGGAGATAAAACACATGTGAGTATGGACTGTAAAAGCCAGTTCTTAAATGAAATAAAATGGGCCATTTGCTTATGCTAGCTCTCCAGGAATTAGCCTTATGAAAAGGTGGAGGAGGCCACCCTACCACAATCAATGGTGTGAGCTGAGGTAGACAAAAGGGTATTCCCAACTCTACCTCAAAATAGCTCCTCCCAAGCTTAGCATTGGCTATGAAAATCACTCCCTTGGAACAGGGCACTGACTCCTGAAGGTCCTATCAGGACCTTGAGAGGACCCATCTACACAGCAGCCATGTTCCCTTTCCTCTGCTCATAGTACCCAGATGGCAGGGGAGGCAAGCCCAAGTCAGGAGTCAGGATTTGTCCAACGGTGTCTTATGGCCCTTGCCAATTTCAGGTTAGCCATGGGCACATGTCATAATTCTGACCAATGAGATATAGGGGGGAGTCAGCTGGGGAGGGGGTGGCTTATGGAAAAAAATCTCTTAGCTCTTAAAAAGACACACAAGGAAGAGACACTGCATTTCTGCTTCTGACTATTGGTGAATATGGATGTGTTTTCTGAAATTGGTGTCCATCTTATGATGTGAATGTCAGTTGGACTGAGTGACACGCACTAATGGGAGCAAAGCCAAAAGACAGACAAAATCTGGGTCCACGATAACAACATGGAGCCATCAAATTAACAATCCATAAATGATCCCCTTTTAGGACTTTTGTTATAGGAGTTAATAGGTACCCTTAATTTTTAAAGGCATTTTAAATAAGGTTTTCTATTGTTTATAGCTGAAAACATCCTAACTGATACAGACATTTTGATGCCTTTCTTATTTTGATACCTGTTTACCCCTAAACACACAGCAGTCTGGATTCTGCGTGTCCCAAATGCCACTGGACCCATTTTTTTCTTCAATCTTCCATGTCCTCCTGAATATGAGATCCACTGCCCATTCTTCAGGCCTTAACTGACCCAACCTCCCTCCCATATTTGACAGGTGCCCACTTCCTCCTAGAAACTCCCCATCCCCTTGATTTTCATGACACTAAAATCTCCTGGTTCTCCTCCAACCTGTCTTCTCTGTCTCCTTCTCCCAATTCTTTCAAAGAGGCCCTTGGCCAACAGATATATTTTGTTTGGCCTGGGAGTGTTTCTAAAATTTTGCAAATTCATTGCCATCATTAAAGATTGAGACATTTCACACAAACATAAGGTTTCTAGCTTCCTTGAATAAGTAGAGGAATGGACAACACTAGCCTGGCATTGCCACATGGGGCTTTACAGGTTGGGAATGGGACGTCAGTCCAGCAAATAGGCAAAAGAATCAGCTGGGGTCCAGATGAGGGATGTGTTTGTGTCAAAAGTTGCTACTAGGTCAAGATGAAGACTCAATTGGCCACTAGATCTGGCAATGTGGAGGCACCTGGTGACCCTGGAGAGAGATTTAAGATCAAAAATACTCTTAAAAGAGCAGTTTTAAGACAGAAAGAGTGGAGGAAAGTTTGCATTACTAGCAAAGCTGTGGATTCACATAGCACATCATCCAGCAGCAATTCCATTTCTAAGATCTACCATAGAGGAAATCTAGCACACATGTACCATAAAACATATACAAGAATGTTCATAATGGCCCCAAACTGAAAACAACCCAATGTCCATCAATAGTAGAATACATAAGAGACCCGGGGTATATTGATAGGATGGGATAATAGGCAGCAATGAAAATGAATAGACTATCAGAGACAACATGGAAAAAGACCGTGAACATAATGCTGAGTGTTTAAATAAGACACAAAAGAATGCAACTCAACTTGTATAAAATTTAAAAATGGTAAAAACTGAACTGATTGTTTTAAAAGTTCATGCCTAAGTGATAAGACTCAGAAAGAAAACCAAGGAAGTTATTATGGGGGGGAAAAAAAACCCAGATAGCAATTAGCCTTAGAAAGGGAGGAGTATATTGCAGGTATATGGGGTGACTCGGGATTGCTGGCAATGTCTTATTTTCTGACCTGGACTTTAGTTACATAAAGGTTTACCTTATAATTATTATTTAAATTATGTGTATGTGTGTGGTGTGTGTGTGTGTGTGTGTGTGTGTGTTGTATAGGGATTTTAAGGACTTATGCACACTATATCTTACAATTTAAAAAAGAAATGAGAAAGAACCATTAAACAAAATCCTTTCTCAAGCATGATTATGATTGGCCACATCCTGTGCCATCACTGAATGGGTCACTGCCAGAAGTCACTGACTTGTGGGGCCTCTGGGACCACTCAGGATAAGCTAGCCCAACTCCATCACTTTTATTTCTCCATAGCTCTTCCCACTATATAAAAGCATCATGGTCATTCACCTTTTATTTGGCAATAACCTATCTTCCCCATGGGGGGAGAAAAGAGAATGAGAACTGAAGAAATGGAGGCAGTGAAGGTAAGCAACAATTCCCATGATTTTTGTTCAGGGAAGAATAGAAATGTAGCAGGAGATAGACAAGGAGTCAAGGGAGATATTTTTTTCTTTTTTAAGATGGTATGTATTATCCTTATATCAGACAAATTAGATTTTAAGCCAAAGACTATATCAAGAGATGAGGAAGGACACAGTTGGATAGACACTGATTGGGTCTACCCAACAAGAAGATCTAACAATTGTAAATATCTATGCCCCTTACATGGGAGCAGCCAATTATATAAGGCAATTAATAACAAAAGCAAAGAAACACATTGACAGCAATACAATAAATAGTAGGGAACTTTAACACCCCCCTCACTGAAATAGACAGATCATTTAAGCAAAAGATCAACAAGGAAATAAAGTCTTTAAATGACACACTGGACCAAATGGACTTCACAGATATATTCAGAACATTCCATCCCAAAGCAACAGAATACACATTCTTCTCTAGTGCCCATGGAACATTCTCCAGAATAGATCACATCCTAGGTCACAAATCAGGTCTCAACCAGTACCAAAAGATTGGGATCATTCCCTGCATGTTTTCAGACCACAATGCTTTGAAACTAGAACTCAATCACAAGAGGAAAGTTGGAAAGAATTCAAATACATGGAGGCTAAAGAGCATCTTACTAAAGAATGAACGAGTCAACCAGGAAATTAAAGAAGAATTAAAAAAAATTCATGGAAACGAATGAAAATGAAAACACAACTGTTCAAAATCTTTGGGATGCAGCAAAGGCAGTCCTAAGAGGAAAGTATATAGCAATACAAGCCTTTCTCAAGAAACAAGAAAGGTCTCAAATACATAACCTAACCCTACACCTAAAGGAGCTGGAGAAAGAACAGTCAATAAAGCCTAAACCCAGCAGGAGAAGAGAAATAACAAAGATCAGAGCAGAAATCAATGAAATAGAAACCAAAAGAACAGTAGAACAGATCAACGAAACTAGGAGCTGGTTCTTTGAAAGAATTAATAAGAGTGATAAACCCCTGGCCAGACTTATCAAAAAGAAAAGAGAAAGGACCCAATTAAATAAAATCATGGATGAAAGAGGAGAGATCACAACCAAAACCAAAGAAATACAATTATAAGAACATATTATGAGCAACTATATGCCAGCAAATTAGAGAATCTGGAAGAAATGACATGATACATTCCTAGAGATGTATCAACTACCAAAACTGAACCAGGAAGAAATAGGAAACCTGAACAGACCCATAACCACTAAGGCAATTGAAGCAGTCATCAAAAATCTCCCAACAAACAAGAGCCCAGGGCCAGATGGCTTCCCAGGGGAATTCTACCAAACATTTAAAGAAGAATTAATACCTATTCTTCTGAAAATGTTCCAAAAAATAGAAATGGAAGGAAAACTTCCAAACTCATTTTATGAGGCCAGCATTACCTTGATCCCCAAATCAGACAAAGATCCCACCAAAAAGGAGAATTACAGACCAATATCCCTGATGAACATGGATGCAAAAATTCTCACCAAAATACTAGCCAATAGGATCCAACAGTACATTAAAAGGATTATTCACCATGACCAAGTGGGATTTATTCCTGGGCTGCAAGGTTGGTTCAACATCCACAAATCAATCAATGTGATACAATACATTAATAAAAGAAAGAACAAGAACCATCTAATCCTCTCAATAGATGCAGAAAAAGCATTTGACAAAGTACAGCATCCTTTCTTGATTAAAACTCTTCAGAGTCTAGGGATAGAGGGTACGTACCTCAATATCATAAAAGCCATCTATGAAAAACCCACAGCGAATATCATTCTCAATGGGGAAAAACTGAGAGCTTTTCCCCTAAGATCAGGAACACAGCAAGGATGTCCACTATCACCCCTGCTATTCAACATAGTACTAGAAGTCCTAGCCACAGCGATCAGACAACAAAAAGACATAAAAGGCATCCGAATCAGCAAAGAAGTCAAATTCTCACTCTTTGCAGATGATATGATACTTTATGTGGAAAACCCAAAAGACTCCACCCCAAAACCACTAGAACTCATACAGGAATTCAGTAAAGTGGCAGGATATAAATTCAATGCACAGAAATCAGTTGCATTTCTATACACCAGCAACAAGACAGAATAAAGAGAAATTAAGGTGTCGATCCCATTGACAATTGCACCCAAAACCATAAGATACCTAGGAATAAATCTAACCAAAGAGGCAAAGAATCTGTACTCAGAAAACTTTAACACTCATGAAAGAAATTGAGGAAGACATAAAGAAATGGGAAAACGTTCCATGCTCATGGATTGGATGAACAAATATTGTGAAGATGTCAAAGCTACCTAGAGCAATCTACACATTTAATGCAATCCCTATCAAAATACCATCAACTTTTTTCAAAGAAATGGAACAAATAATCTTAAAATTTGTATGGAACCAGAAAAGATCCCAAATAGCCAGAGGAATGTTGGAAAGGAAAAGCAAAGCTGGTGGCATCACAATTCTGGACTTCAAGCTCTATTACAAAGCTGTCATCATCAAGACAGTATGGTTCTGGCACAAAAACAGACACATAGATCAACGGAACACACTAGAGAGCCCAGAAATGGATGCTCAACTCTATGGTCAACTCATCTTCGACAAAGCAGGAAAGAATGTCCAGTGGAAAAAAGACAGTCTCTTCAACAAATGGTGTTGGGAAAATTGGACAGCCACATGCAGAAGAATGAAACTGGACCATTTCCTTACACCACACACAAAAATAGACTCAAAATGGATGAAAGACCTAAACGTGAGACAGGAGTCCATCAAAATCCTAGAGGAGAACACAGGCAGCAACCTCTTCGACTTCAGCCACAGCAACTTCTTCCTAGACACATCGTCAAAGGCAAGGGAAGCAAGGGCAAAAATGAACTATTGGGACTTCATCAAGATAAAAAGCTTTTTTACCACAAAGGAAACAGTCAACAAAACCAAAAGACAACTGACAGAATAGTAGAAGATATTTGCAAATGACATATCAGATAAAGGGCTAGTATCCAAAATCAATAAAGAACTTATCAAACTCAACACCCAAAGAACAAATAATCCAATCAAGAAATGGGCAGAAGACATGAACAGACATTTTTCCAAAGAAGACATCCAAATGGCCAATAGACACATGAAAAGTGCTCAACATCGCTCAGTATCAGGGAAATCCAAATCAAAACCTCAATGAGATACCACCTTACATCAGTCAGAATGGCTAAAATTAACAAGTCAGGAAATGACAGATGTTGGCTAGGATGCAGAGAAAGGGGAACCCTCTTACACTGTTGGTGGGAATGCAAGCTGGCACAGCCACTCTGGAAAACAGTATGGAAGTTCCTCAAAAAGTTGAAAATAGAGCTACCGAAAGACCCAGCAATGGCACTACTGGGTATTTACCCCAAAGATACAAATGTAGTGATCCGAAGGGGTACATGCACCCCGATGTTTATAGCAGCAATGTCCACAATAACCAAACTATGGAAAGAGCCCAGATGTCCATCAACAGATGAATGGATAAAGAAGATGTGGTGTATATATACAATGGAATACTATGCAGCCATCAGAAAAAAACCCGAAATCTTGCTATTTGCAAAGATGTGGATGGAACTAGAGGGTATTATGCTGAGTGAAATAAGTCAATCAGAGAAAGACATGTATCATATGATCTCACTGATATGAGGAATTCTTAATCTCAGGAAACAAACTGAGGGTTGCTGGAGTGGTGGGGGGTGGGAGGGTTGGGGTGGCTGGGTGATAGACATTGGGGAGGGTATGTGCTACGGTGAGCGCTGTGAATTGTGCAAGACTGATGAATCACAGACCTGTACCTCTGAAACAAATAATATATTATATGTTGAAAAAAAAAGAAGATAGTAGGAAGGGAAAAATGAAGCGGGGGAAATCGGAGGGGGAGACGAACCATGAGAGACTATGGACTCTGAGAAACAAACTGAGGGTTCTAGAGGGGAGGGAGTGGGGGGATGGGTTAGGCTGGTGATGGGTATTAAAGAGGGCACGTACTGCATGGAGCACTGGGTGTTATACGCAAACAATGAATCATGGAACACTACATCAAAAACTAATGATGCAATGTATGGTGATTAACATAACATAATAAAATAAAATTTAAAAAAAAAAGATGGTATGTATTATGGTATGATGAAGGAAATCATCCAAAAGGAAGAGGGAAACATGGTGATCCAGAAGAAAGAGGGAATGGTTGGAAAGGCTAAGTTCTGGAGAAGATGATGGGAGCAGATGTCAATGCATGAGTGCAAGGCTGCACTTTGGCCAAGAAGCAAGGACCATAGGGAGCAAAGGCAGAGCACATGGGGGCAATGGCCAGGATGTCATAAGTTTGGTAGTGGAAGGAAGACGAAGTTCTCTTGCAATTGTTTCTATTTTCTCAACCAGAGTGAGAGTGAGAAAGGGAGTGTTCGAGATTGGAGGTGAAAGTGGCAAAATAGCCCTCTGGGTGAATGGGACGGAAATTGACCAAAGAAATGCCACAGAATGGCTATGTACAATGGAGGGCCCCTCTTAAAAATTATGGTCCTCAATTTAAGGAGAGGTTGGTCAACACACTGAGGACTTTTTCCAGCCTTGTTCAGCTGCTTGATGCAGGTAAAGAATCAGACGAGAATCGGAGCTTTGTCAACTGGATATAACATGGGGAGAAAAGGAAAGGGGGTGGCTGCTGGGCAAGGAGGGAGCACAAACAGTAGCGAACTTCACATTCACTCTTAATACCGTCTTCAACTGCCAACGCAATTTTTCTTTTCATTTGTGTTTTAAAGCTATAGCAATAGAGTTTACTCCAACAGGGCATAGTATTTTATCTGCTTTTAAATGTATTTTTTAATGTCTATAAAGATATGAAAGTCCTTGGGGAAACTGGCCTTTTCCGATCTGTCATGATAGGCTCCGGGTGTTTGACAGAATTAACTGATAAGACATAGGAACGCCTGGGAACCACTATCTCTTGCAATCCTTATCCAAGTAAGGGTCCATTTCAGAGAACCACGTGTGCTGCTGATTAATAACATAGCCACGGCAAGAGACAGATCTGGCCTCAAAAACCCACCTCCGTCACCGGCTGACTTTGGCCAGGTTTTTAGCCTCTTAACCTGTCTTCTCATCTATATAATAGGGATAATTACTTTTTGGAATTGTCGTAAAGAATCCAGTAAGAAAGTTCATGTAACCTGCGGCTCAGGTCATGATCGTGGAGTCCCAGGATTGAGTCCCGCATCGGGCTCCCCGCTCAGCAGGGAGTCTGCTTCTCCCTCTGACCCTCCCCCCTCTCATGTGCTCTCTCTCTCTCTCTCTCTCATTCTCTCTCTCAAATAAATAAATAAAATCTTAAAAAAAAAAAAAAAGAAAGTTCGTGTAAAATGCATAGTGCGGTGTCTGGCACAAAATAAACATTCAGTAAAAGACAAGAGTTGCTTAGAATAAGTACTCAATAAATGTTGGCTGATTTGGTTGGTGGTGGCGGCACTGTTGCTCTTATTTAACGCTGAATAGTGGGTTAAATGTTTGAGTATTTGGGTAATAAGATCTCAATCTCATTGGTGTTCTATTCTGTACTGGGACAACCTTAATTTGATTCAAGACAGGGAGCATTTATGTTCTCGTGCTGTCCTAAGCACCTTACATGCATTATTTCACTTCATCTTCCCAACAACAAAATCCAAAACCAGATCTTTCTGCTGCCAAACTCTATACTTTTGGCCCAATAAAACACTCTTCTTCTTGAACATTTGGTTCTAATTCTGATTTATTCTAATTCTCTTCTCAGGAAGGACCCAGGGGACGTCAATTCCTCTTCTAAATGACAATTTCCTTCAAATTAAACAGAAACTCTCCAGAGTTGTTGATCACACCTGGAGATTGTCCCCTTACACCATACGGACCATTGGGGAAGTCAGCAGCAGCAAATACAGAAAGGCCTCAGGATCCACTGAGCCTCTCTCAGAGCCTCTGCTTATGGCCAAAAACCCCTTCCTGAGGAAGGTCCTTATCTAGTTATTTCTATGAAGTCCAGGGAAACTTCCTCCAGGGAAACAGCTTCTCTCTCCAGTGAAACAAGTCCGCTGATCCCATATTCCCAGTACAAGATTCCGATTCATGACCCTCTTACCTTAAATAGATATGCCATCATTCCATTACTTAACCAACAAGCTTTTAGTGAATGCTTGCCAAACTTCACAGGCACTAAGAGGAGCATGGAGGAAGTATGAGGGCTAGCCCTTAAGGGCATGAAGACACCCCATAAGGACACCCCAATATCCTGTGTGACCTCAGACAAATCACCACCTTTCTAACTCTCAGCTTCCTACTGTGAAATAGGGATAGGAATAATTTCCGATGCAGAGATTATTGTGAGGATTTCATGAGATGATGCTAGCTATTATTATGGAAGATAGCCCCACACAGATGCCCCTCTTCCTTGTTATCAGAACCCGAGTTTTGTTCAAGAAAGCACTGTGCCTGCCCCAGACTATGAATTAAAATTGATCTGATATAGTCATGATGATCCTAATCGTCTCTGCCAGATACTCACTTTCCCAGACTCTCCTGTGCCTGGGAATATTCATTTGACCAATGGACAAATTCTGGCCAATAAGAAATTAAGAGAAGTCATCTGGAAGGCTTCTGGAGAAATTTTTGCTTTCCTATAAAGGGGACAGCCATGAGATAATACACATAAGGGCTCCCACCGCACACATACACACATAGACTCTTTCTCTCATCTTTCTCCTTTGAATTCAGATGTCATGCTTGGAGCTATAGTAGCTGTGCTGTGGCCATGAAGCGGTGAGCATGAAGGCAATTTTCAAAAGCTAAAGACAGAGAAGCAAAATGTTAAATGACCCTAGATCCTTGATGAGACCCTAGAGCTGAAAACCAACCTCAGAATGCCTTCCTCCAGAGTTCTTAAGGGAGATTATAAATGTCTAAGTATTTAAGTGACTGTTGATTAAATGTCACTCACAGCCCAAAGCATCCCTAATTGATTCAATGATACTATTTATTGTTACATTTACCCCAAGCTCCGATAATTGTTCCTTCCATGACTTGGAGCGGGAAGCCATATCTCTAAGTACTAAAGGGCTTTATGAGTGCTATTACTTTGGACCAGGCCATACACAGTAGAGCCCTCTATTATTTTGCACAGGGTCCTCTTCTACAAAGAATGCCAACACAATCAGCAAATGAAGAACCTTTAGCCCGCATGGCTCAGAAAATTCTTCTCAGAGATTCCTCCAGTACAACACCATATTTACAGCCTCCTTGGCCAACCCCATGCCTTCTATTTCTCATATGTTATATTAACACCATTCTCAGTTGTGTCCTGGGCATTCTGCTCTGCTTCAGTGAAAAACCTTCTCCTGATTCTAAGAACCAGGTTTCACAATTGCCCATGAAGGCAAAGAAGAGGTATGAACCTATGAACAAATGCATGGAAAATGCTCAGCGCAGTGGCTGGTGCCCAGTGGCTTCTCAATGAAAGGTGACTATTATTATCATCATATAACATAGTTGCTCTTGCGTCTATGTTCAGCTCTGCCACAAGGGGATAAATAGACCCCGTACTTCTCAGTCCACTCACCCTCTATGACTTAGAGACTACGATTCCCTCTGACTTGGTATGCTCCCAGGGTGGGAGGAGAATAGCAGGTTCTGGTAGGTTACATGGAGAAAGAGCCAGAACTTAGATTCACCATTCAGAAGATGAGTCAGGACCATGGTAAAGAATCACACCCTGCCATCCCAACCTGGGTTGAAAGTCAAGACTGATTTTACATTATTCCTCACCCAACAAGTATGTATCCAGGTATATGGCTCAAAACTGTACTGTAAAATTCCCCTTGAAAATAAGGTAGGGGCACCTGGGTGGCTCATTCGGTTAAGCAGCTGCCTTCGGCTCAGGTCATGATCCCAGGGTCCTGGGATTGAGCCCCAAGTCAGACTCTCTGCTCAGTGGGGCGTCTGCTTCTCCCTCTGGCTCTCCTCCTTGCTCTTGCTCTCTCTCTCTCTCTCTCTAACAAATAAAATTTTCAAAAACTAATGATGTACTATATGGTAACTCACATAACATAAAAAAATTTTTTTTAGTCTTAAAAAAAAAAAGAAAAGAAGGTAGACAGTGGGGTATACACCACAGAGGGGATTTATGGTTTGATTAAAGGCATTCATTCCAGAAAAACACTCTCAGGTTTCAGCTGCTTAGTTTCCTGGAATTTGGACTGAGGTATCAAACTGAAGGATCCCAAAAAACACACACTGAACTTCCCAAAGAGCTCTCCTGTAAAATGTATGCTGCAACTCTATAAACAAGCCGATCCAACACATTTCAATGATGCCATAATGAGATTGCTTAATTTTCGCTGCCAAAGCAATGAGCTATCTCCTTGTGTGCTGGGTTCCCCCCCAGCCCCAGTGAGGAGATACGCTGGTGAGTGGTTCAGTGCAAGAGTGCAGGACTGGAGCCAGGAGGCCGGCATCCCCATCTCCCCTCCTCCACTGAATTGCTACATGACTCCAAACACAATCATTGTGCTTCCCTGAACCCCACTTCATCCATCGAGGAGGTTAGACTCAATGACTCCCGTGATGGTTAATTTTATATGTCAACTTGACTGGGCCACAGTTCCCAAGTGTGTGGTGAAACATTATTCTGGATGTTTCTGTGAGGGCATTTTGAACATTTAATCTGTGGACTTTGAATAAAGCAGATTGCTCTCCATCGTGTAGGTGGGCCTCATCCAATCAGTTGAAGGCCTGAATAGACAAAGATCGACTTCCCCTGGGCAAGAGGGAATTCTGCCAGCAGACAGCCTTTGGACTCGAACTACATCTCATCCCTGAAGATTCATTTTGGACTCACCAGGCCTTCACAATTGCAGGAGCCAATTCCTTAAAAAAAAAAAAAAAACTGTGTGTGTGTGTGTGTGTGTGTGTGTACATCCTATTGGTTCTGTTTCTCTAGAGAGCCTTGACTAATACAACCCCCAGACACCTTTCCAGTTTTAAGATGCCAGAAGTCTGAATGGTAGCAGAGGGGGGTTAGGTCCATTTCTCAGTCTGCAGCTCCCTGAGGCAGGAATGTCAAAGCGATCAAGACAATGTCCTCTTTCAGGAGAATTTATGCAATGGGACTCCTCAGGACAGCGATAAATACCAGTAGTTCCAGAACTGGTACACCAAGTACTCTGGGTTATGGAGAGAGATAAGTTGATATGAATGCAGCCAAGAGGAAATCCAAAATGGGAGGTTATAAAGACAGTTTCACATTCCACAAGTTTTGCCATCTTCTGCTGGAACCTCCCCAGCTACTTGTCACATTATAAAACTGTTATTCCTGAGGCAGGAAGCAGGTTTTTTACTGGTGATTGATGGGGTGTTGCTACAGATCAGAGCATCTGCTGCAGAGGAGACGAGGAGCCTGTCTCTGCAAGACACAGTTTGGGGAAGGGAGGAGGGAGAGAGAGTGGGAGCAGGCTGCTATTGAAATCCTTCTGAGGACCACAGCAACTTGAAAGAACCTGATTTCAGAACTAGAGAAGCCACATATGAAAGATGGTAGCTCCTTCTCATATTCCTTTGCTGTCTCTTCTTCCTCTTCAAGTCCTGTGTGTACCACACAGGGTCTTCTTCTCTTCCATTCTACATCCTTCCAGGTTGTCTCATCCATGCCCAAGGCTTCCATTACCACCCCTGTGTGGATGAACCCCAAATCTAGACATCCAGTCGTTTTGTTCTCCTGTGCTCTTGACCTGAGCTCCCCTAGAATGTAAGCTCCATGGGAGCAAGGATGGTCACCTCTTGTTCTCCGCTGCATCTCCAGCACCCGGAACAGTACCTGGAACATAACCGGTGATTAATAAATATCTGTTGAATCAATGAATAAACCTGCCTCCAGCAGCCTTTAGACATTTCCACTTGGGCTCTCTTGGACTCAGCAAGTATAAAACCAAATACTCAATCTTCCCTTCAAAACCTGTGTTCTCCATCTTGTTGATTCACTCCACCATCCATTTCCTTGCTTAGTCCCAAAATCTAGGTGTCACGTCTATTCTCCTTTGCTCTCCATTGCTTCCCGCTTTCAGTGAATCTCCAAGTCCTGTCTCCTTATTATTTCTTACCCGTTCAGTTTTCTCTCCCCACCTGGACTGAGGAATGTGGCACCTGTCATTCCTGTTGTATTTTAGTCATCTATTTACTTTTCTATTTCTTCAACCAAACAATGAGTCAGGTGATGGCAAAGACCTGAGATATTCACATTTATCCACGTGTGTGTGGAGGGAGAAGAGGGAGGTAATTTCCAGAATCTGAATACTCCCTTCTTATTTGGGGAAAATCCTCCACTGAGTGAGAGATGGTTAGAGGCAGGGCCTTGATTCCCTCTGGAGCCAGACATACCCTCCCTTGAAGTTATAACCACCTGACCTGGCCTCACCCAATCAGTCCTCCACCTGGAGGGAGGCATGCAAAGAGGCAGGTTCACTCAGCGCTTACTCATGATCTAGACATTGGTGTTGGTCACCCAGCAGAGTGGTGCCTGCAGTGAGTCCGAACCATCAGATTGCCCCTGGGGTAGGCCCTTGGCTGTGTTCTTAGCAGCCTGGCTTCCTTGGGCCCTGCCTGCTGCCCAAGCTCTGTTCTCCAGTTTCCCATCAACTCTGAGAAGTGACCAGTATCCTTCTGACACATCCTAGCTAGAGTCAGTTTCTGGGCTGTAACTAGGAACTCTGAGTGACATACCCCTTCTCATTTGTCTCTTAACCTCAGCATCTAGCAGAATGCCCAGCATCTAATAGGTAATCAGCGTGTGAATGAATAAATGAAAGAAGAAGGAGGGGAAGAAAGACAGCCATTCTCCTTCTTTGTTGACCTTTGACGACTTCTCAGATTAACTTTAAAGTAGGGAGAGAAAGGTTGTGAAATTAGGACAATTCTATATGAGCTTCAGGGTTTTGTGTGTTTGTTGTTGTTGTTGTTGTTTTAGCATGAGAACCTTCCCTCCTTCTTTACTGGCTGGCTCTGGGAATCCTTAGGGAATGTGAGAAAATACAGCATCATCTCAAGTTTTGAGAAATCAGTAGTAGTCAAGCTTCATGTTGTAGAATGACAGTGACTCCAATATGACTCCGAGTCAGAGCAGGGAAAGCAAGGGAAGAAAGAAGTAGGGTCTGAGTGATTATGGAAGGAGAGATGCAATTGGGAGCGGAGAATCTGAGAAAGCCCATAAATAGAGCCTGTAAAATTCCCATGCTTTATAAAAACCAGCTGAGAGTAGAAATTGGTAGAAGTTTTCTGAAAATTATTCTGGTATTCCCTTTGACCCAGTAATTCCACTTCTGAGCATCTTTTAAGCAAGCAATCGGAAATACGGACAACAATTTATGTATAAAAATATCCAGGTTAATGTTATTTATAATCCAGAAGAAAATTGGAAGCAATTTAATGTTCAACATTAAGGAAATAACTGAGTAAAACATGCCTCATTGATATGATGGAATATTAGGTGGCCATTAAAAATAATGTTCACAAATAGATGATAAAGGTATAGAGAAATGTGATGACATAATGTTATGCATAAAAGATAAGATACATGCAAAACCACACTTACAGAACCTGATCACAAACAAATAAAAGTATCTATATTAGAACAAAGGCTGGAAAGAAACTATCAAAGAAGTGACAAGGGTTGTCTACATTGTGGGATTATGAACTTTTTTTCTTTTTAGTAACTTCTCTTTTGTAGAATTGCAGCATTTCTTTTCTCAGATCTCCGATTGATTTTGCAGGTGTTCAGAATGTTTTGACAACTATCTAGCTGAATTCCAGGGACCAGACAAACTTAGGGTCCCCTACTCCTCTGCCATCTTAACTCCTCCCTTATAGTAACTTCTCTATAGTTTTCTATAATGAGTCAATATTAATTTGTTTATCAATAAAAAGTAAATACAACAGTAAAATGCAAGAGCAAAAATTTAAATTAACTGATGACAACTCATATAGGAACTGCCATATCTTGGTTTTGACTTCACAGTGCTCTGGTTGATTCTGAGACTAAAGAAGCCCTACTTTCTGCCCCAATCACTTTACCTTCCACCTGCCTCCTGGTCCCAGGCATGCAGTCTCCTTCTTCTCCACCCCCTCACCCAATTCCAGGCCTTTTCTCTCACTCCAACTCGCCCACCACCTCCCCACAGAACCCTAGCCTGGATCCATCACACTCATGGGTGATACTTCTACAGAGCCACTCTCTCTGGTGGGTATGTCTCTGAAAGGATGTGACAAAATAATTCATAGTCTATGAATAGAATATGTGGGATGTGTTTGGGCCCTCCACCACTTGAAAAGTTTGGGATGACAACCCATGACTTACCAAGACTCATCAATTCCATTTAGACTCTGAATTCTGAGTGGTCGCTACAAGTGTATTTGTTCATAGGTCCAGTACCTGAGCACATTTAACACTGAGAAACAGGTATGTGCATCCGATCATGGAATTAATACATTTTCTAGCCAAATACAGGGCTGCTGTTCACTCAGTGAATAGTGCAACCTTTTTATTAATCTCGGCTTCTTCTTGCAACAACCTAATAAAAAATGTTAGAACAAAGCTCCTATAAGTAATTTAAATACTCTTGTCACTAAACTATTATACAGCCAATTTCAACTAATCCCCAGGTCTGCTCCAGCCTGTTCTGAATCATACATAAAATAGACTGTTGGTATTAATTGCCTCAAAAGTAATGAGAACAGTAATGGCTTATTTTGTGCCAAGCACTGTTGTTAAACTCATTATTTCTTTTATGTTCACAAAGACCCACACAGAAACTGAGGCACAGAGAGGCTGAATAACCTGCCCCAAATCACACAGCTAATAGTGGTAGAGCTGGGCTCAAACCCTGGCGGTCTTCCTCAGAGCACCCGTGTACGCCATTTGCTATACATATTGTTCTAGCTCATAACTCCAGCTGTGTCCCCAAAGGAGAAATGGTTCTTAACAACCACCAAAACATAACCACTCTTGAACATTTGTCAGCATCTTGAAATTCTGTTTTGTGACCCAAAATTAATTGCTCTAAAACTTTATACCTTCATGTCTCCGATGACCATGGTGCTCTTATTTATTCAACTTGAGTATCTGTATCATTTGCCAATGTGATTCTTGATTATTATTTTTAGGGGTTTTTTTAGAAACTTTTTGAAGTGCCAAATCTCCCTCTCTTAAATGTTTTTATATTTTAAAAAGCCTATGTAGAGGAAGCAGAGTATAATCATTACTAGGAGCTGGTTACGTGGGCAAGTAAATGATATTATATAAATAAAGGAAGATTATTTTAATGAAGCTAAGAGCATGCAGGCCTAATGGTGGAATTTGGTTTGTTGTCAACAGTCTGATGAGTAAGACTTTTTGAGTTAGATCGTCTTCCACGGGAAGTTAAAACAAATCAAACAGAAAGGAATCTTCTTGTCACTTCTCCAGGAGGGGTGGGAAATGGGAACCCACTGAAATTTCGACCTAATGATTTGGCCTGCCAGGAATCTGGCTGCTTTCAGAGGGCTGTCTTCCTGAGCCCAGCCGTGGTGAGGATGAGAACCGACGAGAAGTGACTCTGAAAAAAACAAAACCGTGGCAGGGACCAGAGAAGAAAACCGAAGTAGCAGGTAGTATAACTGTGCTGTCAACTACATGGTTAAGATGCCAAGAGATATTGTCCCATTGATAAAATGATTACTGACAGATCAAAAAAATAAAGGCATAATGACATTTAGGTTTATGGTTGTAGCTGTCACATTAATTTGTAAAAATCAGTATCAGAAGGTGGAATAGGGTGCTCCTCTAGGAACTGGAGTGGTGGGTTCGGGGGAAAACAGAAAGCTTAATTTTTCCATATATCCTACTATACTATTTGAAATCTTCAATCGGGAATATGTATCATTACTATAACAGAAAAATAAAAAGGCCAAAAATTATAAAAATGTATCTATACATATAGATGTCTACCTATCTGTCCATGTGTCTAAATGTCCATACACATGTGTCCATGGATACATGCACATGCATGAATACGCACCTACATATACACACAACCATCCATTCTGATAGATTTTTTTGAAGGTGTTTGTAAAACCCCTATAGGTATCTATCTTCAGACAGTTAATCTGTATGCTTTCAAAAAACAAAACAAAACCAGTGACTCTGAGAACCTCTAGTCAAAGACCCTTCTATCATAGGTAGAGACAGAAAAACACCCCTTCCACCAACAGTTAAGGAGCAGCTAGAAGTCCCAGGAGACACGGTGGAAGGCCTTGAGACACAGAGGTAAATAACTCCCAGGCCTCCTGATTAAGATGAGGAACCGAAATGTAGATGACTGACTATATCACAGCACAAATGCAGTAAGTGGAGAAACCGAAGCAAAGGGGAATCACCCGAGACTGCACAGAAGGGAAGAACCAAATCTCAGGTGTGAACTCTTCCTTGATGAGGAGGGATGTTCTGGGAGGCAGAGAATTTGAAGTTACTTCCACTTGTCCAGAGGTTTAGGACCCTCCTCAGTTCTTCCCATCTGTCACCCTGCTCCAGCCAGATCCAGGAGGAGGCAGAGCCTGGGGTCCAGAGAAATCCTTTCCCTGCCCCGGCTTCACTAGGGCAGGCTATTTTAGGAGTCAGACAAGCAACGGACATTTTTAGTCTTCCCAGCACCTAAATCCCTGGCGGTCCAACCTGACCAGGGAGTCCTATTCTTTCTCAGGAACTGAGGGCTTGTGAATACAAGAGGCATGCAAATGGCCCTTTGCGTAGGAAAGCTCCCTGGTTACCAGTGAAATAGCAACCTCGCGCTTCCATGTTTCACTCGTGAGATTGGCAACATTTCTAAAGACTGAGAAAATCCAGTGTCGTCGAGGACGTGAGGAAAAAGACACACTCACTCACCACTGGTTGGAGTATGAATTGGCTTAAGCTCCTGTAGGGCAGTTGGAAGGAATTCACATGCAAATCTTTCAACCTGCAACCCCACAAGGATATTTGTATAAGCACATCCTTGCACAAGGACATTTGGACAAAATGCTCACACAGATGTTTACAATAGAAGAAAATTGTAAGCAACCAAAATGCCCATCAATAAAGAAATGGTAAGGCCAACTGAACACACCCATACTAGGTGAAGTCTTCTTTCACCTTAAAGGTCCACATGATTTTGCTTGCTGCTCTGTATTATCTGTACACACTTGTTTAACAAAAAGCAAAGAAATTTCCCAAATCCTAAATGTAAACTTAGGGGAGGATGGACCAGTTTATCCCGTGGCTTCATGGGCTCCCTGGCACATTCCAAGATATAAAGAACAACTTCCTGCTCTTCCTTCATCTCATCCCAGGAGAGTATTTCCCTGAGCTCGAGAAATGTTCAAAGAAGTTACTTGGGGAATCTAGCCACCAGCACTGTGCCCCAGCTGAGCCCCCCGACCCCAACGCCCCAGCAATCCTGCTGAGCCAGTGAGTGAGATGCTAGGCCTCCACTGTCTCCAGCAGAATTCCAGTGAAGACAACTGAGTAGCTTGTTTTGGTTTCAAGCTATATAGCCTCTTGAAATTTTTTTTTAAGAAACCTCTCTAGTGAAAGAGAAATCGGGATAAAAACGCATGGGAGGCTATATTTCTAAATCAGACTTCCTTGGGATTTTATTTGCTCTTATTGAAGGGACTTCATGTTTTGCAGGGGATGGGATTTTTAAATAGAGAAGTCTGTTTCAAGCATGGCTCATGGAAAGCAGGTATCAGGCCTGAATGTGCCAGGGACAGAGGACTCATGGATGTAGAAGATAGGAGACTTGGTGGGAGGTGCCCAAGAAACATGGAGCTTCCTTCCCCTGTGGGTTCTGAGGTCCCAGGGTGGGATCTCAAGGTGCTGGAATAGGTCTAGGATCTTCCGAGACACAAACACTTCCGCGGTTGCAGTCAGGATTTCAGAAATCTGATTTCAGTATCTTTTGGGATCCTGCATTCTTTCCTCGTTGCCATCTCTCCCCTTCCAGTCCCCTCTTTATTTATATGCCAGAAATACCAAATGTGAGAAAGGACAGAACTAGACACATCCCTTTCCTCTGACTCTTCCCAGAATGGGGATGGGCTTCGCGTTCTGTGGTTGCCTTCCTTCCCCAATTCTATATGTGATTCTGTTGTACTTTCGTCCTTAAATGGTTCTTCAGCAGAACAAGATTTTCTATTTTTACATTTTCCTCTAAAAATGACCGAGAGAAATGGGCTCTGGGTTTTTACCTTTTCTTCTCTCCAGAATACTTTTAAAGGACTCCAATGTCAATCCCTTTATATTCATCCTCGGTGCCACCATATCTAAGGAGGGGAGACCCAAAGAGATGGTAACGCCGAAGCCCTCTTGGGTTTTGGAGAAATAGATGTGGCCTTGCTTTCCTATATTTTCCAGGCTCGTGGCAAAATATTCTCAGTCTCCTCGGGAATATTTACACAGAGGGGGCAGGGATTGATGAAAGGCACAGCTCTGGGAGATTGTGTTCCATGTTAGGAAAAATAAGGCCCAGCACCAATTAGGTGGCATGCAGAGCAGAAAAGTAATCTGGCTCACTTTAGTCCAGAAGAAGAAATCAGGCAGGGAAAGGTCATACCACCACGAGGCCAGTAATACATCAGGATTAAGGGTGTCTGTTTTGGAGACAGGCAACTTGAGTTTGACCCCCGCTCTGCCACTGTATGGACTGCATGTTACTCGGCCTCTCTCTGCTTCAATTTTCTCATATTTGAAATAGTAATAATAGCACTGAGTCATTCAACAAACATGGATGAATGCCTAGTATATGGCAGGTACTCTTCTAGACGCTGGGGGTGGGGTGGGCAGTGGTGAGCAAAACATTCATGGTCACTGCTCTTAGGGAGTTTACATCCTAGGGAGGAGTGAAAAGCAATAAAGAAATGTACAGGATAAATTCCATAACAAAGGCTACAAAGAAAATAAAACAGGATGATATAAGGGTAAGTGATGGGGGAAAGGGGTGGGAAAACATCAGAAGAAGAAATAAATGAGCTGATAGTGAATGATGGAAACAAACCAGCCCCGTAAAAACCAGGAGAGGGTATTTCATAAGCACCCGGTGAAACGAAGTATGGAAAATCTTAGTGCAATGCCAGACAAAACAAATGTAAGTTACTCAACAAATGTAGGTAGCCATTATGATTCAGAGGGCGTGGAAGAGTTCCTGGAGTCAGACCATGAGGAAGTTGGGAGAGGGAATGGCAAGGACATCAGGGAGGAAATGGAAGCCAGAGAGTCAAGTGTAGAGCCTCAACCATGGAGGCCAGATGGAACAAAGGAGGCATGGTTGGGGAGGGGGCAGCTGTGGAGGATACCGTGGAGAACTGGAGAGCCCATGCTCTATCTACAAGGAGCAGCTGGGGCTCACTCCACTTCCCTAAATTACTCTGATCCCTGTGACTTGAGGGTAGCACTTCTGTCAGCTCACCCTACCCATGTGCCTCCCCTCTCCGTGCCTGGGCTGCCTCTGCTCAGCTTGTCCTGGATTCTCAAGCAGGAGATGGGCAAACAAGTCAATGAGCACCTATCTAATCTCCCTTTTCTATAGATAAGGAAACTGAGTCTCAGGAAGATGATGAGATTCTAGTAGGGAACACAATTATTCCCTCAGCCTTGACGAAGACTGTGCCTCCCAGAGCAGAGAAAGTCGTCTTCTTCCACCTTGGCCCTCTCTCCATCTGTCCTGCAGCTCAAGAGGTGGCATGCACAGAGCAGTAGGAGAGAGGAGACACCCGCCCCGCCAACCAACCCTGCTGATCCACGGTCACCGATGGCAGAATGGAATATCCCCTACACCCAGAGAAGTGGAGCTCTGTGCACCTGGGTTCCCAGAACTGTCAGAAGTAGTCTTTGGCAAAAAAAATAAAAGAAAAGGAAAAGAAGTCTTTGGCAGGTTGTGAAGAGAGAAGGCCATGGTATTATTACCACCAGGGATACTGATTGAGCGGGCCATACACACACCAGGGCAGAACATGAGAAGAGTCCTAGAAAACAGATCTGGTCAAATGAACAACTCAATCACCCCAAGAGTGTTGATGGTACAGCCTCAAGCCCGGGACTTCAGAGGAACCCAAGAGAAGCAGTGATATTCCCTTCCATTTGAAAATTGATTTCATATTCGTTGTCGGGGCAGCTTACAGAGGAGGCCATCACAGTCCAGAGAGGATCACTGAGATGCTGTGACTCCCTTGTGCTCTGCTTTCACAGAAATCAAAGCCCATGATATTTGGGATGGTTCCATTTATAGGTTTCCATCCGTGAAACAATGAGAGACTAGCACAACATGCAGAGTACTACCACAGGAGCGCCTGTTGGTCAGCGCTCCAGACTTTTGAACAACCTGTGATCTCTGGATGACACCACGCTCTTTCCATCTGTAGGCTTTTGTAAATATTATTTCCTTAGCCCGAAATCCTATTCCTCACTCCTCTCTCCACCATGACCCTCATTCACCTGGATAAATCTTATTCATTTTGTCCCAACTTAAATATCACCTCCTCCAGGGAGCCTTCTCCCCCATCCATGTGTCTCCTCAGCAGCTGATGCCTCTCAGAGCACTCACCAAACATACTGTCCTACAATGACTTGATTATGTTTCTGTCTCCCCCATTAGACTATATCCCATGATGGAAGAGGTTGTGTTGTGTTGTGTCTGCTGTTATATCCCCTGGCCTCAGGAAGTTGTCATTTAGAGAATCAGGAACAGGGACAGAGCCTTGCCCTGTCAGAGCTCACAGAGTGGTAGAGAAGCCCACTGCCCGGGATGGTCATTCCACAGCCGACTCTCATCCTGAGAGCTCCATGCCTCTTATGGCTTGCTCTCTGTTTTAGGAATTTCTACCCTCCCTCATTGTCAACAACTCCATGTTAGTCAGAGGAGATCTGGATAATGCCAACCCATTCCGGAGCCAGCCAGCTCCTCTCTGCAGACTGGGCACTGGTCCATCTGATTTTCTCCCCTCCACTGGCATGAGACATCCAAAGCCAGCCAGGAAATCAGTCTTGGGAATGTTTGGCCTTTCCAGGCCCTTGGGATTAAAGTCAAAAAATCTGATCCAGGGAGACAAGCTAACAACCCATTCCCCTATTGTTTGGTGGGGATTCCTTCCTTTTACTGAGGCACCTGTCTCCTCTCTCCTCCCAGTTCTTTAGCATCATTTGTAGGTTTTTATTATTTGACAGTGACTCTATGTATAGGCTATGGGGAACATATTGCGGGGTATCCGCCCAGTTTATGTGACTCCTGAGGTGTACCACTTACCAGCATACCTCATACCACATCCCCTCACCAGTGTTGACTGGACCAGGATTGGACACCTGAACCAACTGGAGCCAACACATTCTTTCAGCTTGGAACTGGGACTAGGAGAGTCTAGCTCAGTCTGAGTTGGTCTCTTAAATGGAGGTGATATAAACTAAGCATCTGTCTGATGGCCTTCTCTTACCTACTGACTAGACTAGGAAGCACAGAAGGCTGGTCTTCAGAGAAAAGAGAAGGAACCAGAGACCCTGGCTGAAGACATCTGGATTGGCCTTTTTGTTCCTTGTTGCAGCCCATTCCTGAGGCCCGGTCTCCTTCTTTCCCACAGGTACCTTGTCAACATTCAACAACCATCCACTGAGTACCTACTGTGTGCCAAGCATGAGGGTCTAAGCACTTGGCCTAAGTGTTGGGAAAAAATAGACATAATCTCTGCCCTCATAGAGTATACAATCTAATTAATCAAATAATACAAAACTAAATATGGAATTACAAACTGGTTTAACTGCTATGAAAGAAAAATGCAAGAAAATGAAAAGAAAAAAATATATATATATATATATGTAACAAAAAGACCTGACCTGGTCTGGAGAATCAAGGAGGATTTCCCTGAGAGAGTGGCAGTCGGAAGCAGTTATGAAACCAAGAAGCACCTATAGGCTGGCAAGATCATTCCTACAGTAAACCAATACAGCAGAGGCAGGGTTGCAGGAACAGAAGTGGCCCTCAGGATGTAAAATCACCAGTGAGAGGGAGGAGCCTGGGCTCTCCACAGACTGAGGGAGGGCAAAGCAAGTCAATCTCATCTAGATCTGAAGAGGCACAATGACACCTGGGTCCGTGTGATTTCATTGGTTGGGGCTGTACTTGAGCACTGGGAGTGTTTCCCTCCTTGGGTGGTTCTAATGTGCAGCTACAGTGGAGAAGCATTGACTCATGGCTCGCAGTGAGAGCCTAGCAGACAGCGAAACCACAACTTCCTAGAAGCCCCAATCTTTGTCATCATGCAGATTCTCTGAAAGGACCAACCCACCCATTCCTTGATCAAATCTTGCACCCTCTGTGTCATGTCTGCTAAGACTCCTGCCGTGTGGCATGCTGGCAACTTAGACAAAAAGAGAGTGAACTTGAACCAGCCTGAGGTGTGATCTAGACTCATTTACCAGGAAAGAAGAGCTCAGATTCCAGGGGAAACAAGTAGAGGTAAGGCCAAGACAGAGGGAGGGGAAGACAGCTGGAAGAGGTGGAGTACACAGAACTGAAAAAAGTCTCCTTAGCCCCCTAGCCTCACTGCCTGTTGCAGAATGCCAGGAATCAGGAAGCAGAAAGCCAAGCCAGGGCACCCTGAGGTCTTGCATGAGAGTCAGAGAAAGGGGTAGTGTCAGTGGCTGCTCCGGTGGTGTGCCGGTCAATGTTTAACAACCCACTCTCAGCAGAAAGCCCCAGCTCACAGCATTGGTCTGTTTCCATGGTGTGAATACTCCCACGGCCAATTTCAAGTTACCAATGTGGTGTGCTGAAAGCAGAGCTGGGAAGGGATGCACACAGTTGGCACTGTGAGCTGATGTGAACTGGCTCCAGCATCCCCCTGGCCTCCGCAGGTAACCTGAATGAGATTTGTGGGCCAGGATCACCCCAATTACTCTGGACATCCAGCATTCACACTTAGTCTGACATATATAATAAACAGCACTTTCTGTTAGGTAGCACTCTAGACGTGGGAAGGAAAAAGATTATTTGCCTTCCAAGGAGGATGAATCCTAAAGAGGGCATATCCAGATAACGGGACAAGCTACCAAAAGGGGTGGGAGAATATTTTGGGGGGTAGAGAAGAAATGAGGTTGGCTAGTGTTAAGAGAGGAACTTTCAGGAAAGAACAGAGATGCCTTTTTTTTTTTTTTTAAGTTTTGCTGGTGGTATGCAGTTTTATCATCCAGATTTCCCGAAGTAATCTTCAGTAAGACCTGCATGTCTCACCAAAACTTTTGTAGTTCAATTTGATTTGAAGGAGGGAATCCAGTACGGTGCCGAGTTGGGTCTCAAGGTGGGTAAAGAGTGAAAGAAGGGGCTGCCCAAAGGATCACAGTCACATTCAGATTAGACGGAAAATAACAATAATAGCACCACAACAATATCAATCCCACTGTTGAGCACCGACCACGTGCCTGTCCTGCTCTACTCAACTTTTTATGATCTCCACCATTACCACTTTCAATCTCACAACATCCCTAAGTGGTAGGAACTGTACAGATTAGCAATTTACCTGAACCCAGAGAGGCCAGTCCCAGAACTGAGCTTGACTGATTGTTATACTCTATGACCTCTCAGTGTAGTCTATGGAATACAGTGTATCTTTTTAGATAAACAGTCTATGTTTCAATATAGAACACCTCTGACCTCCCTGATTAGGATGCTTGATCTCTAATTCAGATACTTCTAGAAGAGCTGAAAAGCTGAGAGCCCTTTTCACAAACATTGCTTTGAAGTGAAATGAAAGGCTTACGTGAATTGTACGGGGGATTTCAGTCATCAGACAGGAAGCTGGATGCTTTCTTTCTGGAGCTTCTGAGATCACTATAGAAACTGATTGTGCACCAGCTGCATCCAATCAATTCAACAGACATTATTAAGTACCTTTGAGGGCTACAACATGAGGATGACAGTCTCTTACACTCCTTACCCCAACAGGGGGATAGGGCAGGGAGTAGAGTGCAAAGCAAGTACACTCTTACTTCTGGGGAGAGTGAAGTGGATGCGTGACAGGCAAATTCGTACGCACAGCTCGTGATGTGGCACAGAAATCATGAGAAACGTCATGAGAAAGTCTGGGCTCAGCTTCGAGGGACTGCAACAGGTACCGGTGGAGAGGGTGTGAGGGTGCCCCTGGGAGAGGAAAAAGCTCAAGCCAAGGTGTAGAGGTGACGTAGACCGGGACAAGGAGCAGGACCGTGGGCACAAGGAGTATAAGGCACAGAGGTCTCATGCTATTCTCAGCGAGCTCACAGTCTTCTCTGTATTGTCTCAAAAAATGAAACTATGATAGAATGATAATGAAATTATTATGAAAACCCAAAAAGTCAATAAGACTGTTTTCAGTTTGACAAAATAAAAAGCACCTTGAAATTTCAGCAAAAAAAAAAAAAACATACTTGCACTAACCTTAATTAATAATAATTAAACAATAATGAACCAGCTCAGTGAAGCTTAAAATTTTAAAGGCAGAGTAGACTTACTCTGCCCAGATCTGTGGCACAACCGGATCTCTGCCCCTTTCTCCAGATACCCCATCTCCATTTTTCCATCCTGCCCTGGCTCAGTTTGCAAAGCTCCATATGCCCTCAGCTACTCTGGGCTCCTGTCTGCATTGTCCTTTCAAGGTTTCCTTTTCTGATTGTGCCTTTTCTGTCTTCTGTGCTCCAGGCCCTTGGAATCTGACATAACCCTAACTGGAGCTCAGTGATAACAGTTAATTATGGTCTTCAGTGAAAATATATTGGCTTCCAAACCAAAAGTGCAGGTAAGGGGAGAATTTCAGGCCAATAAGAGAGACTGGGGCTGGGCCTTCCAATTCCCCTCCTCCAATCACACCCAGTTAGGAGACCCTTTATTCTACCTGCATGGCCGGCATTGATTGGGGCAATTTCTTTAGGAAACCATAGACCAAATTTCATAAAAGAAAAAGTAGAACATGGTTAGAGTATGCTCTCTGCCCTCTTTTGCCCTGGTCCCTGTTTTCCTTTCTCCCCTGAGGAAGCGCAGAGATGTGTTTGGAATGTAATTCTAGATAACTCAGGCTATCAAGTTACATTTCTTCTGGCAATTCAGACAGGCTGGATGAGCCAGCATAAAGGGAGACTGGAGGTGGGGGGAGGGAGGAAAAAGCCACAGGGGAGAGCAGAGTAGAAGGGAAGGTGACGACAAGAGGAGCTTATGGAGACAGGGACCTGGAAATCTGGACCCAGCAGGTTCAGCTTCTGAGGCCACTGTCTGTCCGAAGGCCAAGGCCACCGCCAACAGCCCTATGGGAATCTCCAGCATTTCCTAACTGCCTTGGCCAGAGTCCACACAACTCATATCTCTAGGCATTTCACTGTTTACAGAGCCCTTCCCAGACAGAATGTCTCCCAAGGGTCCTGGGATGAGGACTAACTGGTGTTAACATCCCTGTTATACAGATGAGTAAACTGAGGCTGAGAAATCCAATAATCTGCCCAAGGTTACTCAGTGAATGAGAAGGGACCTGTGACTGCACAGTAGGTACATCCATTTTAAAGCCATTCCTCTCCCACCTGCTCTTCCCTCTCTCCTCTACCATGGTCAAATAACTAGGCAGAATTCTCTTTGATTCCGTTTAGCTGATGTCCTCCCAGCATCTACTATGAACGAGTATGTGGTACTAGGCACTATCATAGGAAATAAGGAGATAGAACAAAAAAAAAATGTCCTATCTCCTCAAGTTACTTACAAGCTTGAGAGATTCTGAAAACATTCAGTGTTTATTGAGTGCCTGCTTTGGGTCAGGCCCTGTCCTAGGTGCTAAGGTTATAAAGGAGACTGAACTGTGAAGGCTCTTGCTCTCATGAAGCTTATATTCTAACGAAGGCAGAAAAGTAAGAAACCAGAGAAATAAACAAGTGTGTGTTGAAACTAAAACAAATGCAAACAGAGCTTCTCTTGGGCAAAAAAAGAAGATCAGATCATATGAATGTCAGACTGGGCTTCACAAGTCAGCCTACAGTCTTCTAAGTTAATACCAAGAGCTGGTTCTCTATTTACCTGATCATATAAATAATTGGTATTAATTTATTACAAAACCACAAAAAATACCATATGAGAGCCCAGTCAAAAGTCAAACTGGAAGAAACTCTTGCAAGACCAAAGGGAAGACGCTACTGCTAATAAACCACAGCTCTGTCTTCAGGGCCATAATGAAGACAGAGCCTGAGAAAAGGGCAGATTCATTCATGCTGGAATGATCTGGGAAGATGACATTATCATTATGACTTCAGGGTCGAATTGGAGACTCTTGTAAATCAAAATTAAATTACACTTTCAGTATCCCAAGCAAGAATTGCAGCTTCCAGTATGTCAGTCTGTGTTTGTTCACATGTGGCTTTTATATTTCAGAAGATCATACTGTCTGAAGCCCGCCCAGCACACTCCAGGGAGAGTGTTCTCTTTGAACTTGATGCAGTTAACATCCACTGTGCTTGTTTGGCACTTACCCACACACTGCCTGTGAACTCAAATTGTTGTCCCATGTTTTTCCTTATCTCTTGCGATGGTGACCTTCTCAAGTAATGATGATTCATCTAACCAACTGGTCTACAGGGATCAACTCTCCCCCTGTGCTGTTTTAACCTTGCACTATAAGATAGGCTTCATTTAGTCCACAACTTGTTGAATGCCTACTATGTGCTGGGTACTGCATTGGACACTGGGTACTGCATTGGATTCTGGAGATTTTAGTCTCCAGGGAGACACAGACATTAGCCACCACTCAAAGGAGTCTATCATTACATAGAGTCTATATGGTCATACAGTGAGTCTATAGTTACATATTACAGAGACAAGTGCAGGAAAAGAAGTCAATTCCATGAGCATGGATCACATTCTGGAAACACAGCCTGGGCTGAAAGGAAGGAAAGAGTTCCCAAAGAAAAATGGAACTGGAGCTGAAAAGGGAAGCAGCGGAAGAAGAATGTGTAAAGGCCTCAGGCAAAAGGACACAGGAGAGGGGCGCTGGGTGGCTCAGTCGTTAAGCGTCTGCCTTCAGCTCAGGTCATGATCCCAGGGTCCTGGGATCGAGCCCCACATCGGGCTCCCTGCTCCGTGGGAAACCTGCTTCTCCCTCTCCCACTCCCCTTGCTTGTGTTCCCTCTCTCGCTGTGTCTCTCTCTGTCAAATAATAAAATCTTAAAAAAAAAAAAAAAAAAGGACACAGGGGAGAGGCTCCTGGGTGGTGCAGTCGGTTAAGCATCTGACTTTTGATTTCGGCTCAGGTCATGATCTCAGGGTCGTGAGAGCGAGCCCCGCGTTGGCTCATCGCTGAGCATGGAGCCTGCTTAGGAATCTCTCTCTCCCTCTGCCCCTCCCTCCTCTAAAAAGGACACATGGGTCAATATGTGCACTGTGCAAAGTCTGCTCTGTCAACTGGCACTGGCGCCAGAAGAGAGAGAGCAAAGGGGGGGTGGAGGGGGAGGGAGGCACGAGACTTAAGTGGATCCTTGTAGAGCTTTCCTAAAAGCAATGGGAAGCTGTTAAGGGGTATGCAGCAAAGAGCAACATGATGAGATTCGGGACATCGAAAAGGTCTGACTGCATTGTGAAGCAGCCTTCTCTAAACATTTGATTACGCAAATCCTGATAAGCGAAAAGTTTTTGAGTATATGCCTTTGATTTATGTAAATTTATGCATTGAGTATTTGTTACACACTGTAGAGCTCGTGTACATTATAAAACATACAAATATCGAAATTCTTTAAAGGGAGTTCATGATAAAAATAGTTTTTAAAGTTTTGTCTTGACAAAATGCTGACAGTTGTTGAAGCTGAGCAATAGCACATGGAGTTAGATTATTATATTTTCTCTTTTGTGTATGTTTGAAAATGTCCACAAAGAAAAGATTTTCTTTAAGTCTTGAAAATTATTGTGATGACTACATTAGTTAATATCTCGAAGCATAATATACACTTAGGGTGAGGTTTATTATCAATAATAGATGTTTGTCTATATTTCATTTGATATTTTTAATCACTCTGAATTGGGGGGGACAACTTAGTGTCAGACTTGATTAGGTCATCACTGTCCTTACTGATTCTAGGAGGTGTAACAGCTCAGCCATTAGCTTATGGTTCCCTCCTCCTCGCCTTTATACTAATCTTCAGTCTACAAATGTGATGCAGGAATCCCTTTAAGTTGCTTGTCCGTTTTTTGAAAGATCATTTCATTAAAACTGCTTAATGTAATCCAGAAGCAGGTTTCCCCCAGAGAAGGTATAAGCCGCAGCACATTGCAACACATAGAGAGAGCAAATGGGCAAAGGACCTGAATAGGCATTTCTCCAAAGACATATAAGTTCCCAACAGGTATGAAAAGGTGCTCAACTTCACCAACTGGCAGGGAAATGCAAATCAAAACCACAGTGAGATACCGCTTCATTCCTGCTAGGTTGGCTGTTATCAAGAGACCAAACATAACAAGTGTTGGCAAGGATGTGGTGAAAAGAAAGCCCCCCGTATACCATTTGTGGGCATGTAAATTGGGATAGCCAGTATGGAAAACACTGTGGAGATTCCTCAAAAAACTGATCCATGGGATCTAGCAGTCCCATTTTGGGGTATATATCCAAAGGAAATGGAAACAGGATATTGAAGAGGTATCTGCAGTCCCATATTAATTGCCCCATTATTCACAATGGTCATGATATGGAAACAACCCAAATGTCACTGATGAATATATATCACACTATATATACATATATATATATATATATATAAACATAATACAAGTCAGCCTTATAAAAGAAGGAAATCCTGCCATTTGCAACAACATGGATGGACCCAGGAGACATTATGCTAGGTGAAATAAGCCAGATGCAGAAAGACAAATATTGCATGATCTCACTGATATGTGGAATCTAAAATAATCAATCTCGGGGCACCTGGGTGGCTCAGTCGGTTAAGCGTCTGCCTTCAGCTCAGGTCATGATCCCAGTGTCCTGGGATCGAGCCCCGCATCGGGCTCCCTGCTCGGCGGGAAGCCTGCTTCTCCCTCTCCCGCTCCCCCTGCTTGTGTTCCCTCTCTCGCTGTGTCTCTCTCTGTCAAATAAATAAATAAAATCTTAAAAAAATAAAATAATCAATCTCATAGAAACAGAGTCGAATGGTGATTACCAGTGGCTGGGGGAAATGGGGAGATGTTGCTCAAGGTGTACAATGTTTCAGTTCCAGAAGATGAATAAGTTCTAAAAATCTAATGTACAACAATGTGCGTGTATTATACTACAGTTAACAATATTGTATTGTGTACTTGAAATTTGCTAAAAGGATAAATTATAAGTGTTCTCACCACACACAAAAAAGTAACTATATGAGGTGATAGATACCTTAATTACCCTGATTGTATTTCACAGTGTATATGTGTATCAAATCATCAAGTTGTATCTCTTAAATATATACAATTTTTAGTTGTCCACTATACCTCAGCAAAGCTGGGGGGGGGGGGGGGCGGGGAAACAAACCAAAGAGCAGAAAGCATGAGGATACTCCCTGACCCCCTGCCAGGAGCTGGAGCCTCCAGGACACTTCTTGAACCAAAGATGACAGGCAACTGTCTGGCACTAAGATTGGGTGAGAGGTCAGGGTCAATCCATCTTTTGAATATCAGTAAAGCTTTATTCCTAAAGCTCCATTCCTTCTTTTATTAAAAATACATAAAAATCTAAGTTCTACTGTTTTCCGCCTGCCCACAATGGGTCATATTGTGTGCACAATTCTGGAGACACTGCAACCAAGACTGGCTAGGAGGGGACCCAGCAGAGACACACAGAGGTCCCTGCAGCATAGCCTGGAGCAACGGTGGGGTGATGACCATGAAGATGGAGGGAAGGAGACGGATTCAGAGATACTCAGATGTGCATCACGGACTCTGCACGGGACTAGACACGGGGGTAGAGAAGAGGAAGGACTCGAGAGCAGTCCTGGGTTCTGCTTGCACAGGGTTGAGCCTTATTATACAAAGGAAGTATACTGATTCAAATTTTGAATTAAATTGGCACACTGATGTGTGCTATTTAAATGGACTGTTCTCTGCTTTAGTTTCCTAATAGCTCCACTGTAGAGGAAGTGTACCAGGTTTTCGCTAATCTCACTTGTGCGAAGCTTCCAATTTGGGGAACCCTGAGCTCAGGCTATGCACCGACTAGAGCAGGAGTGAAGGACACAACACACCTCATGATATTCAAGCTGCACATTCAAGCCTCTGCAGGTGCCTTATCTCATAGGAGAGGTCAGTCCTTCCCCTCCCACCACCCAGAACCAGCTTTCCAGATGGAGAGTCCTCAGTGGGTGAGCAAATCACATACCAGGAGGATGGGGAGAGCGGGGTGAGATGAACCCCGGATAAGGACCAAGCAGATGACCACCTCCTGTTGTTTGACTGCAGGGGCTCCAGGAAGAGAAAGCCCCAAGGTCCAAATTCTTTCTCCCATCTACCGGGCACCGTGATCTGAGATTCTCCCCCCTTGGAAATGAATTACTTTGCATTAAATACCATCTGCCAGGCATTCTGAGAGGAGTGAAACACCACTGTCACCTTTATGGGAGTGGGTTCATCGGGTTACTTTTCTGAGTGGCAGGAAATGCCCAGGGTTTCACAAGAAATATACAGTGTTTGTCCGGCAAAGCATGAACACTGACAAGCAGGAAAGCCCCAAACGAAAACATCGCTGATATGCTCTTGCTGCACTCCCCAGCTACAAGGGCAGACAGACAGAGACGCCCCTTCCTTCCCATAAGACCATCCCATCAACTAGGGAGAGTACGCTCTTCTAAAATACAGAAGGATAGGGGCGCCTGGGTGGCTCAGTCCATTAAGCGTCTGCCTTCGGCTCAGGTCATGATCCCGGGGTCCTGGGACTGAGCCCCACACTGGGCTCCCTGCTCAGTGGGGAACCTGCTTCTCCCTCTCCTCCCCACTTGTGCTCTCTCACTCTCTCTCAAATAAATAAAACCTTTAAAAAAATAAAAAAAACAGAATTTTTAAAAAAATAAAAATAAAATAATGACAGTGTTGTGAAGAATTTTTAAAATCTCTAATTTACTGAACAATTACGTGGGCCAGGCACTTGGGAAAGTACTTTACAAAGTCTCATTTATTCCTTACCATCACGCCATGAAGTAGGTAGCTATGATTGCCTGTACTTTACAAATGAGCCAAGACCCGAGAGGTTAAAGGCTTGTGTGAGGTCACACAGCATGAATGGCGGAGCCAAGCTTGTATTCAAGACAGCAGGATGTTGTAGATGAAAGAAAACTGCACCAAAAATCAAGCGATTTGAGTTTGAAGTCCAACTTCACCAGTCAATAGCGACGTGAGCTATTGGGTTTCCTCCTCCGTAAGATGAAGAGCCAGATGATCTCCTCCCAGCTCTGACATCCTATGAATCTGCTGAGACATCATTTTCCATCCACCAGCCCTCCCATCCACCTAGACACTTTCTCCTGAACACAGTTTAATTAGGCCCTGTGTGCTCGAGCTCAAAGGGAACAGACACCGCTTTCAGAGGGCAACCAGGTGTCATAATGGTTTTCTTTCATTGTTAAGTTAAACTGAAAAAAAGTTACTCTGGAGCTATCATGATCAATGCCTGGGCATTCGAAGGGCTGAATGGAAGGAGAAATACCAACCTGCTGAGTGGCCGGGACAACTGGAAGACACGCTGAGGTGATATGACACTGTGTTGTTGTAACGGAGGCTTGGGCAGGCTTGGTGCCTCAGCTGTTCGATCAGCTGAGAACTATTCATGTTTCTCAATTCTCAGAGTTACTCAGAATTATTTTCCACAACGAGACATGACAGGTGGCCCTGGGTGCCTGCTTAGCACCCAGGACAGCTTTAATGACCGGTCCTTGCTGCAAACTACTTTTCAGAAGAGGAAGTGCCTTCCTTTATAACCGGGAGGAGTCTTCCTCTGGGGCCTGCCTCTTCCTCATGCGTCTCATGCCGACTTTGATCACCCCCAGGCTCTCATTAATGAGCTCGACCTGGTTCTGGCCGTGGGGTCATAAATCTCGGCATTGCCACTTGATTTAGAACAAGACCTCGGCCAAGTCACCTCACGCCTCCCAGCCTCAACCTCCTCACCTGGAAAATGGAGACCGATCCTACGTTACAGGATTACTGAAAGTTTATATAGGAGTTTATTTAGATGGGAACATGTCTGGTACAGCGTTCACATCCACTAGGCGCTCAACACACATAAATTTCAAAGAAAATTTTAATCTGAATCCTAAGTTGTAAGTCAGAGCCTGGAAAGGAAAAGTTCAAGATTTTTATGTCACCCAAAGGAATTCTGCACCCTCAAAAGGAATTGGAAATTTAATCCCATTTATTTTGCAAGTCTTTACTGAGTGCCTATGGTGTACCAGGCACTATTCTAGGCACTAAGGACACAGCCATGAACAAGACACACAAGAACTCGCATCCATGGAATTTATTTAGTATAAGCTATTTGAAATTTTCAAAAGTTTGAAACCATTTGGGGACAACAGTGTCATATGAAGCTATTAGGCCCTTAAGGAGTACCCAGTCTCCGGCCTCTAAGCTTGGCCTCAGCGGAGGGCAGCCACATGCTCTTGCAACACTTTCCTTGGTGGCCCTAACACAGAGTACATTCCTGGGCTAGAAGGACTGTGGCTCTGACCCAGTGTGACATTGCTGATGTCCTCAGGTGTCCTTGCTGGCCTAAGTGGACAGCCAGTACGGTGTACCACAGCCTTTCTTTCCCCCAAGGATGTTCCTAAGGATGTGACTAGATAATTAATGTGAAAAGAGCTCCTTGTCCACACAAGCTCAGGGGAACACTGAATTGAGCCAATTCCAACAGGTTTCTTTGCTGCAGGTCTTCTCAGAGCCTTGAGAAAGCTAAGGTACTTGTGAATGTGAGTGGATGACAGTGTGCAGCCTTTGACCAAAATGCCGCTATAAGCATGGAACATGTCTTTATTCCAGAGTATATGGTAAATCTGGCCTTCCCCAGCATGCAGTTTTGGACATGCTGGATTATTGGAAGGAAGTCAAGAGTCCCAAGTCTCAGTCTACTAATGACTTGTTCCATGACCTCTAGAAGGTCAAGTTACCTTCCCAGGTCTTAGTTTTCTCACCTAGAAAATGTGTTTGTGCTGTCAAGGTGGGGCTGGAGAGGGATGAAGGCAAGGGAGGAGGCTGGACCACATCATCTCAAAGATCTCCTTCAGGAGGACCAGTCTATCACCTGCAAGGTCACCAAGCTCCCCGGTGTACAAACAGGCTCCTGGCTCTGTGTGCCGGCCCCTGTGTTCCAGTGGCCCCTCAATACTTGGGACTCCTGGGTTTGACTGGGATGCATTCTCTGTCCCAACAATCGCTCCCACTCCTCCCCTTCAATCCTATTTGTTTTGGAAAGAATCACCCAGTAGCTTGTGTTAGCAGCCAGGTAGAGCTTTAAAGATGCTCCAGGACAAGCAAGAGTCAGCCCAGTCCCATCTGAACCATTCTAGAAGACTGGGTGAAAATTATACAAATAGTATGAGTTGATGTTTTAACATGATCAGCCACATACAAATATGTCATTCTTTCTCTTTCTCAAATATATATATATATCATCCATCAAGAGGCAGAAAAGAGAGTCTGGAGGAAATACAACAAAATATTAACAGTGGCTCTCTCTGGGTCATGGACAATGGATGACTACTATTTTCTTATTTAAGCTTTTCTATATTTTCCAAATGTCCATCAATAAGCATGTATTAGGGGCACCTGGGTGGTTCTATCGGTTGAGTGTCGGATTCTTGATTTCGGCTCAGGTCATGATCTTGAGGCTGTGGGATCAAGCCCCATGACAGTCTTCCTGCTCAGCAGAGAGTCTGCTTGGGATTCTATCCATTTCCCTCTGCCCCCCCCCAACCCCTCTCACATGCTCTCTCAAATAAATAGATTAATCTTAAAAAAAAATAAGCATGTATTATTTCTATGATAACATCAAAACTAAATCCTCCCCCGTTTGTAAAGAGTCATCTAGTGCAGGCCTGGGAGTGAAAGAAACCATCAAGTGGATTTTGTCAGACTGCCCCAGGAAGAATCCTCTGCATTTCTAACTCCCATTACCTTGGCTTGTTTCCCTGATTCCTAATCTTCAACACTAACGCCCAGGCACAGTTTTTAATAGCTCCCCAACTGAGTTCCTGGCATTTCCATGTGACCTTCTGCTATCAGCTTATGTAAGTCCCAAGGCCTTAGAGTGGCCACATATAGTTGTGTAGGTTCTCTACTGCACAACTCCAGGGGTTACAATTAACATAGATGCCAATGTGAATGGCACCTCCTGAGTTGTGCAGTGTCCGGTCCACACAACCATACGGGGCGACCCTGCCTGGTTTCCTGAACCATTATCATGATCCTCTAAACATTTTGCTGAGTAAAGTACTACTCAGAAGATGAAAGTACTTGGGCTTGGGAAACAGTACACCTAATATACCATACACAGCATGGGCTCCAAAATCAGACTGCCTGGTTTATACCCTGGCTCTGCCATTTGGCAGTTGAATGACCTCAGACAAGTTATTTAACTTCTCTGTTAATACAGCTTCAGTTTCTTTACCTGTAAAGTGACATAACACTAGTACCCGCCCCTAGTGTTATTCCAAGGATTAAATGCACTTAAAATATAAAGCACTAGTCAATTTTCTGTCTCATGGTACTCAGTAAATGTTAACTATTAGAACTATGATCTCCTCTGAAGTCACACACAGAGACCTAGAGACAAGGTCTCCAAAATTAGTTAAATCTTACACTCTTATTTAACTGTATGTAGGTGGGATATGGGGTGGGAGGAGGCCAGCCAGGGTAGGAGTAAGTTTCCTGGGGTCAGAACTGGGTCACAGGTGCTCACCAAAATAGCGTAGGGTTCAGAGAGCCAGAGGGCCAAGCTGAATCAGGGCTGGTTAGGGTTGCTGCTGAAGAACAGGCACTAACAGCAAAGCAGGAGACCGGATGGCCTTGAGGGCTGCAAATCCAAGATGGCAACCCCAGATGGAAAAGACCCTGGGGGCTCCCGGGAAAAGTCATGGATCAGGGAGGAACTCCGGAATCATCCTTGGAACACCCTTGGGATGCTCTCACCTTGTAGAGACTAGATCTGTTGACAGGTCAGTGTTAATGCCTTTTCTTTCCAAAATTATTAGGTTTGGCTCCAGCTGTGAGTTTTGAAAACACCCACAATAACAGCGGTTTGAACAAGATAAAAATTTCTCTCTCACTCAAGTCAAAGTATAAAGGTAGAAATTTCAAGGCTGCTCTGTGGCTCTGTTCCTTCCAGCTCATACCTCCACCTTCTACAGGGTATGGCCTCATCCTGGTGGTCCAACTGGCATCCACATCTAGAGAGCAGGATGGAAGAGATGAAGAAGGAGAAGAGAGGGCACTGCCTGGTGCCTGAGGGTCCCTGGAGCTGCCACACAGCCACTCCCCCTATACCCAAGATTCAGTGGTAGCCATAGTTGGATGCAAAGAAGGTCAAGCAATGTCCTTCTTATGCTGGCCAGTGTGTTAATTTCCTCTGGCTGCTGTAACTAATTGTTACAAACATAATGGTTTAAAACAACACAAATTTATTATCTTACAGTTCTAGAGGTCAGAAGTCTGAAACGGATCTCGCTGGACTAAAATCAGCAGGACTGGATTCCCTTCCAGAGGCTCTCGGGGAGAATCCAAGTCTAGCGTTTTCTAGCTTCAAAAGGTCGCCCACATTCCTTAGGTCATGGCTCCCTTCCACCTTCAAAGCCAGGACAGTCTTTCTCCCAATGACACCTTTCAGGTTTTGACTCTTTTGCCATCTTCTTCCCCCATTTAATAAAGGACTTTTATGATTACATTAGGCCCACCTGCCTCATCCAGGATAATCTCCTTATTTTAAGGCCATTTGATTAGAATCCTTAATTTTATCTGTAACCTTAATTCCCCCTGCCGGGTAACATCACGTATTCATAGTTTCTGGGGAGTAGGATGTATAAACATCTTTGGGGGAGCATTGTTCTGCTTACCACAGGCAACCAAATTCTATCATTCTACAAGAAAGGCAGAGGACAAGCCACACTCCCCAACAAGGCTATGATCTCAGAGAGCAGGCGTCATGGCCCTTCAGCTCTGCCATGCTGATGGCATAGAGATGTTCACTGCAGAGGAGCCTTCTCGTCTGCCCAGCATCTCTGAGGGATCCCCCTCCCCCATGTGCAGTCCATGTGGTTCAGGTGGGGCAGCCCCATCCTCTCAAGCTTCTGATGGTACCAATCAGAATTCTCCTGGATAGAGCAATTACTTCAGGAAATGGGCATGTGAACCAAGCCAGGTCAATCATGTCATTCCTGGTACTTGGGCTGGAATTTTGGAAATGATGCTCTCCCTTATTTCTAGGATCACCAGCTCTGAGGTCAACAAAAGCTGGGAGGTGCCCCTGGCTACCTTTGTCACCACTGAGACAAGCCTGCCTGGTGTTGAACCAGCACAGAGGTGAGCAAGGATATGAAATGGAGAGAAAGACACAGAGTCACAGGGGATCTCAAGCCATGCCCATAGCCCGAGAGCCAGTCCTGGGCTGTTCATGCACATAGGTCAATAAATTCCCTCTGCTCTTTTATTCTTCCTCAAGTCTCTTTCACTCGCAGCCAGGTGCCTTGACTAATAGACTCAATAGACTAATAGACTCAAGAGAAACCTGCCAGGGCAAATCACAACCTCCCAGGGCCCTGGAGTGTCTCCTGAATCCCAGCTCTCAAATGCTCTGACTCGAAGTAAGGGATTTGGACCCATGAGACACTTGCAGCTTTTATATGCCTTAGCAGAGTTCTCTTACATCCTGGCCTCACTTGACCTAGCTCAGCCCAAAGGCATATACAATTTCCCCAAGTCACTTACTCTGCATGCGAAATGTCTGTATAACCAGAGGCCCTTTCTGGCAACTCTACTTCTTATGCATCTGGTGGGAACACTAACAAATACTCCGGGGTAACTGGAGACCTCCATGGCTCTTGTTAAGGACATCCATATGGAGGGAGAGGATATAAGAGAGAAAGAAAGAACAGCTTTCTTCCTTTGAGTGGCAGCTGCAAGGGTCCATGGTTATTTCCTCTCTGCCGCAGCCCCATCCCTAACACAGGTTTCCTGGCCTGAGTCCCTCTCTGCAGTCCAACCTGTGGCTCTGTTCCAGGGGAAAGACACTCCATAAAGTGTAACCTGAAGCAGGAATATTACCTTCAGGGAATCCAGCCATTGAGAAAGAAATTTTAGGAGAAATAACCATCCCCCAGCCATCCACTGTCTGGAGCCTTCTGAGTTGTCATAAAGAGCAACTGAACTAAAGAATTTTACAAAGCACCTGGGAAGTTGGAATATAAATGTTCCATTTCAAAGGTAGTGTGCCTGACTGGCTCATGAGAACAGCTGTGCTCATCTCTTCCCAGACTTAACATTTACCAGCACCCTTTATGTTTTCCCAGGTGGATGGGACCTTCCCTGCTGTGCAGGGCAGGAGAGCCCCTAAGGCCCACCTGGATTCTGGTGTCTTTAAAGAAAGCAATAAATGAGAAATCAGTCCTTATAATCTTGGAATTGTTCTCCCACATACCATCACCTTACACAATTACCTACTCTAAATCTAACTACAACATACGAGGAGGCCTTATTCCCATTTTACAAACCCAGGGAGGGTAGGTTAGTCGCTTCCAACAAGGGACTTGCTTACAACAAGAATGTATATGCTCAAAAATAAGCCAATCCCATTGGATTAATTAATACATAAAATTCCCCTTGGAAGTGAACACAAAACAAAAGGCCATCAGCATATGATGAGTGTCCATCCTGGTCTCCATGGAAGAGCCCCACTTCCAATCATTTATCTTCTATGTGATATATATGTTCTGAGAAAAGTCCTACGGTGCCACGTAGTTTGAAGACCACTGGGTTGTAAAGAGTCCAGATCTTAGAGAAAGGGAGGGTCTGGGATTAAATCATGGCTCTGCTTCTAACTAGTTGTGAGACATTGGATAAGTCAAGCAACCAAGTAACCTTCAGTGTTTTCATACGAAAAATGGAGCTGGGAATACCCATCTCTGGGGGATTTTGTAAGGATTTCAGTTAATATTTGTAAAGCACCTAGCAATGAGCAAACAGTAAGTGCTCAATGGGTGATATTAGCAGTAGTTAGGCACTAAAATTGATTGATCCGGGACAGGGTGATGGGTTCAATGAGTGGGAGGATGGTGAGGGCAGAGATCACACTGAAGGAAGGCCTACAGGATGGTGCTCTTAGGGGACTGGATGGCTGGTGAGGTGGGCAGGGAGGTTACAGAGTAGACCACGGGCAGTAGAAGGAGAACCAAGAGCTACGGAACATAAATGGGTCCATTATCAGTGTGCCAAGGACTCCACGGCCTGGAACCCAAGAGCTACCTGGAGACAGGACTCACTATAAGATCTCTCTCCCAGAAGGACCACTTGCCCAAATGCTGACCTAAGACCCTTGAGTTTACTTTCTATGCAAAGGGGCTGGGACTTAGGTCACTTGCTCCCTTGCTCTTCCATCACCAGATAAATAGCCCCTCTGCCTCCTCCCTGCTCTTTCCCCCCATCACTCTCCAGGAGGCCAAGCAGAAACATTCCCCAGAGCTGCCTTTCCTTGCAAAGCTATGGGAAGGAGGCTCTTTAAAAAGCAAATATTCAGCCTCATAAACATGTCATAAATCCATAACCAGTTCTCTGTGTTCTTTGTGTTTTTATGTGATCATCTACTATCATTCTACTCTTGACTTTGAACCCACATCTTCTGGGTCCAGGTTACTAAGAAGTGACGGTTCACAGGAGATTTTATTACTATTTATTACTTTTGTGTGGATGGGGCAGTTGCTTCTTTTTGATTTATCTCCAAGAAAAATAAATTTTCTGATGCACTCAGACAAAATGTGATATTAGATAGATTTTTTCTTTTTCTAAAGAAGCTGCTTCCACTTCTGCTAAGATATTATCCAACCTGGATCTCCGAGTCTGATTTGCCCTAAGGGTTTCAGAGTGGTGGCCACTGCACAGCAACCTATCACTTCCTTCCCTCAGAATGTACGTGCCCAAAACAAGTACCATCTGATGCCTAGTAGGCCCCTTGCAAATTCTACTCATGAATATGCATGAGCCACAAAACAGGAGGGGAGCCAACTCTTGATTAACCAGCCTTCAACCAACCAGAGCTCTCAGTTACCCAAAACTTTATATTTGGCCTCAAAGGAAAAGACTAAGACCACGGAGGAAAGAAGCTAAGTCTGGTTAGCTTTACTCCCTGTGTTTTTTTTTTTTTTTTTATGTTATGTTAATCACCATACATTACATCATTAGTTTTTGATGTAGTGTTCCATGATTCATTGTTTGCCTATAACACCCAGTGCTCCATGCAGAACGTGAACACTGGTTAGCTTTAAAAACAAGCACCTTCCAATGGCTGTTATTATTATAGCTAAACCTTAGTAGGAGCTCATAAGACACCAGACACTATGCACTATCTAATTTAATCCTCACAACAACCCTTGAAGGAAATACTGTTATCATCCTCATTTTACAGATCAAAAAACTGAGACACAGAGTGAGTGGTTACGTAATTTGCCCAGTCATGCAGACTGCACTTGCACCCAGGACTCTGACTCTAGGATGCACAAGCTTAACTTACACCATCCTATTCTAGAAAATCAACAAACTCAGATCCAACATCTACACATTTGACAGAAACATCTAGAACTGAGAAGAGCATTTTCACCCCCTCTTTTTACAGTTGAGGAAATGGATGACCAAAGAAAGGAAAGGGTTGGCCTATGGGCACCTAGCCAGGACTGAGAGAGCCAGAATTTGAAGCAAATTCACCCCTCAGGACAGTGCCCAGAGGCTGCATGTACAGAAAGATGGCACTGCCATGTTCCTCAATTTCCATATCAGCCTTTCCTACTGTCTCTGAGGCTCATTAAAATAGGACAATGAGACCTTAGCTTTTGGATAGATTTCCACAAGAAAATTTAGAGGGGAGTAATTAGCTACTTAATTAACTTTTTAATTTATCAATCAGGGAGCAGGACCTAATAGAAGCTTCCTTTGGGTGACAGATTCAAGAAACCAACATAATAACTAGCATTCATTTAGCACACACAATGTGCCAAGTCTTACCCTGAGCAATTTACACATTTTCACTTAGCTCATCCTCACACAACTTGATAACACAGTACTGATAAGATTATTCCCATTGCACAGGTGATAAGATAGAGATGCAGAGAGAGATTACACTTGCTCACTTGCTAAATTTACCTAACATTTGTCTAACACTACTTCCATATCTATTTTCTTCTTTGTTATCATAACAACCTGAGGTTGCTTGGCTTAAATACAGGGAGGTTGGCATCTCCTTGGTGGTTGTGAATGATTATGTGGCTTCATTATCTATGCACCCCAGGGAGCAAAGGAGAGTGGGTGCATTTTTACACAGATCTCATCAAAGACTGTTTAATTCAGGATGAGGCCTCTCAGATGGTGCAACCAGTCTGTTTCCATGGGCAACAAGATGGATGGTCTGGGGCCAGCTTCCCTTGAGGTGATGTAGAAGAAATGCCACAGAGAGTTCACACATGACAAGTCCTGGGGACATTAACAAGGAGAAAGCCACACGTTTCTCAATACAGTCCCTTTTGGTACAGAGGGTGGCAAAGAGGTACAGCCATCAGGCCACTCCTCTCAAGGTCTAAAGCAGCAGGGAAACTTCCCAATCACGTGTGCATGACAAAATCAGAGGCTGAGGTCCTCCTGTTTTTCTACGTATTTTTGGTTTGGTTTGGTTTGCTTTGGTTTGGTTTGGTTTTGCTTTGCTTTGTTTTAGGCACTCAGTTCTGCTTACATTTAAAAGAGCACTGTGTTCTGGCAGGATTTGCTTTTAAAATAAAAGGTGGGGAATAGATAAGAAATTAATAGGCCTCCCTCAGTACATGATGACCTGTCATAGTTTTGACACCCGACATTTGGAGAGTGGGGACTAGATGAAAAATAACACGGTAAGGCTTTCACTGATTCAAAAGGTTCAGAGGACTGGGTGTCTTGTCAGAAGCTATCAAACAACTATAGTGTATTCAATTTGGAGAGATCTGGCTTTCTACCTATTACTAAAGTTATCTTTTTCTACCCAACACTAAATCTTCCTGTTCCAGGACCCCACTAGGAGTGCTGGCGTAAGGCAGACCCCACTTACACTATAAAAGCCTAAAAGGCCAGACATTCATTATCCCAGCTTTCCTTGTGGTAAGTCACGGACCCCTGGGCTTTCAATCAGAAGCCGGTAATGCGAAGAAGTAGGGCCAGTGGAAAAGGCCTTCTGGTGAGGCCAGTAACAGTAGCAGCAATGTCTGGTATCCAGGCTAGTGATGGTACCAGTGTTATGCTGATAATGACCTCTGTGCCGGGGGGAGGCAGGGATGTCAGCCATGTCCTCACTAGGCTGCTCCTTAGGCATCATTTTGGCCTCGGTCCCAACTGCCATCCTGCCTCCCTTTTTCCAGCTCATTTTGTAAACCTGGGTCTTCCTGGTGATTCTGTGCACTCCCCAACAGGCTTTCCATAGGTCTTTTTCTTCTTAAATCAGCCAGAGTCGGCTTCTGTTGTTTATGATGAAGAGCTATGATGGACACACTAGTTGCATGACTTAGACAAGTTAATCTCCCTAACCCTCAGCTTCCCCGTCTGTAAAATGGGGATCACACTCTTATGTCTTCCCTTTATTATATAATCACTGAGCACCTACTAACCATTAGGCACTGTGTAAGCTCTTCTGCACTCATAGATTCACAGTCTGATGGGAAAGACAGACATTAACAAATTATCTGGAAATAATTTATTACAATTGTGTGAGATTCTGTGAAAAATTCATAGCAGCGTAATTCGTAACAGCCCAAACAAGCCAAATGTATTATCAACTGATGATTGAAGAAACAAAATGTGGTATGTGCATACAAGGGAATATTATTCAGCTATAAAGAGAAGTGAAGTACAGAAACATGCTGCCATATGTATGAACCTTGAAAACATTATACCAAGTGAAAGAAGGCAGGAACAAAAGACCACAGATGGTATGATTCTATTCAGATGAAATTTCCAAAATCGGCAAATCTATAGAGATAGAAAGGAGATTAGTGGTCTTCAGGTGCTAGGAAGGGGGGAGGGGTATTTGGGAGTGACTGCTAAAGGTGACAGAGTTTCCTTCTGGGGTAATGAAAACGTTCTGGAACTAGATAGTAGCAATGGTTGCACTGACCTGAGACTACACTAAGAACCACTGAACTGTACACTTGAAAAGGGTCCATTTTATGGTATGAGGAGTATATCTCTAAAGAGGGCTCTCATTCCTATTCCATTCCTCATCACTGTTCGCTTTGTGCCCTGCCTTCTTTCTCTCTTAATGCTGATCATTTTTCTCAGTGCGGCTAAGAGAGCCTCTGGTATCCCTAGATGCACACACTTCTGGTTTAGCAGACCCATCACAAGGACCCTCCCTCTCTCAGATCTCTCTAAGTCAATTCCAGAGCCGACTGTGATTGTCTCCACTTAGGTCACATGCCCAATGCCCATCTATGGACTACTCACTGTGCAGGACAGGGGGTGGGGGATGGGGACTATGACTGGCCCAGCCTGGTTACCTGGCAACCCCTATAGGAAGGTAAGTGGGCACGATGATTAACAGCCCCACTGGAACCACACAGAAAGGGGGGAGTTTGCCCCAAAAGGAAAGGAGGAGCTGTTACCAAAAGGCCCGGGCGGCGGGGGGGGCAGGATGAGATGGTGTGCTTGACAACCAGTATCTACCCTGCTTCATCACGATTACTATGGAAACCAAGCTGTTCTAGGCATGCCAGTAAAAGCTCCATAGCAACATTCAAAAAGACCTAAAGAATAAGTGGAAATTAGTCAAATAAAACCCAGTCCTGGGGAAGAATGCTACAGGTGAAGGGAATACATATGTTAATATACGTTAAAATGTATCATCAACTCTTAACCACTAAGTAATGAAGTGCTTACTCTAGGACCCAGGAATCCTGCCTCCCAGACAACGTCTCTCTGTGCTCCGGAGAGATGTGGCTTAGAACACATTCTGCCTCAGGTCGCCTGCAGAAGCTCCCCCCTGAGACCTGTCACCGAGGATGAGCAACACACCTGATTCATGAAGACTCTCCGGCTGTTTCGTATCACAAGCAAAATAAATACCATTTCATGCCTAGGGTTCCAGCCCTCTTCCCACATAAAAGTTGCAAGGAGATATTTCAATAGTCCTCACTTTCATCTAGGTAAAACCGTGCCAAGGGACGATAACATCAGCTCAAGCACATTGCTTGAATTTTGGAACACTCTGCACAGCAGGTTTGTTCTGTTTTGTTTTGTTTTGATGTTAAGAGGTTGGGGGAGGGAGGTTGCAAGCCTGGGCTGACACAGATGCATAAACTTTACGGGGCTGGGAGAGGACATAAAAGTCATCCAGCCACTCATCTTAAGGATGGGGAAATCAAGGAGTACTGGAAGACTTCAGTGATTTGGTCTAAACCACACAAATGCTCCTGTCCCCTAAGCTGCCCATTTCTAGCTCAGGCAGGACCGATTCGGTTGCAAAAGGCAGAAGCCAGGGAAAGTCCACAGGCAGGGCTGGGACTTGGGGCTCCAATGATGTCATCAGGACATACCTCATTCTGTCCTTGAGGTAGAGACTGTCCCAGTCTGCCCAGAACTGAGGGGGTTCCTAGGATGTGGGACTTGAAGTTTTAAACACAGGACAGTCTGGAATCAGTTGGTCACTGTAGTCTGTGTCCTCAGCCGGCCATCCACTGTGTTAACTCCATTCTCTCCAGCTTCTCTCATGGAAACAAGAAGGCTGCCAGCATGTCCCACCCTCTCTGCAACTCAGGCAGAAAAGAGACTTCTAGCACCATGACATGAGTCCTGCAATTCACTCTGTTTGGGTCACATGCCCTGAATGCCTCACTATATCCAAGAGGATGACTGGCTAGGGTTATGCTCAGCCCCTCCCAGATCTAGAAAAATGGCTACAGAAGCCCACACACTGGTTATCACTTCGTGGCTGTCATTTAATGCCCATGTGTGATGCCTGGAACTACATAAGAAGTTATATTTATGTAAGATGATTAAGAGATAAAAAAAAAAAACTATATAGCAAGATGGTGCTGGTGGCCCAATAAGAAGTTGTTCCCAGAACCTCGATGTCAGATTGACATGAACTATCTTGACAAAGTCACTTTTTGCAAATCAGGAGTTTCATTGGGACTTCACCCTGGACAGGCAGAATCCCATCACCATAAACGTAAATGTATCTCTTAAGAAGAAACGGGGTGCCTAAAGGTGGGGCTCCCCCAGCACATCCTCCAGCCTGAAACCTCCTGGTCCTCTTTGAGGAGAGTGTACCTTCAGTGCTGGTCACAGGAAGTTGTGACATTTTGAATATTTAGGGTGGGGCCAAGCCTCCAACCCTGCCCTGCGGAGACCTGCTTCACTTGGGCCACATGCCCACCTTATCACCTCCACATGCACACATGTTAAGTATCAGGGAGGGGTACTGTACCCCAACTTTCCATACTGTTTAATCCTGCTGACAGATATCCTCCAGGTAATTGTGAAGGTGGGCCATGTGTTAGAAGGCTGATGCTTTAACATGGCAAGTGGAAGTCAGAAAGTCAGAAAAAGTGGGGGTTTCAACCTCCTCCTGATGCCTTACCGGTTGTGCTGGCTATTTCCCATTTGCCTTTCCAGACTCAACACTCTGACCTTCTCTGACTTGCTCTGGGCTCCAGGAGCCTGCATCAGCGGGCATTCTTGCCCTCTAGCTTCTGGTTGGCTTTATCAATGGGAGGGACGGGTGGGAGACGGAAGGGCAGGAAACAGTGAGTTCAGGGTATTTATTCCCCTTTGGCTCCTTTGTCCCAAGTCTTGGGACTTGGCCATATCCCTTACCAAAGGCCACTGCTCCTCTCTGGCGGCCCTCTCCTACAACCATGGCTCCTGAATTCAGGTTCCTATAACTGCTCCCTCCACTTGCCCCTGGAGGCCTTGCAGGGGGAATATTCCTCCCCACCTCCGTCCCCACAATGCTCCACCATCCCTTGTTGGTTTCCCTGCCCACAACCATTATAAACTGTCCCTTTACTAAACTGTTCTCACGTACCCCATCTGAGTCTGTTCCCTGCATGGATCCTGAATGATATCCCAGCTATGAGACCTCAGGCAAATACCTTAGCTTCCAGAAACTTTAGTTCTCACAACTGAGAATGAGGATGACTATACTTGCTTCTCATGGTCATTATGGGATGACATATGGAGCCCAACACCTTGCCTGACACAAGGCAGACACTCAGTCTAAAGACACAACTATCTCCTCCACTAGTCTGTGAGCTTCTCCCAGACCAGGGACCTCATTTTATTCATCTTTGAATCAACAGCACCTAGCACTGTACATGGTCCACTCCATGTACTCAATAAATGTTATTTCATGGAGTGTCGATCTGTTGTTTGGCCCCTGTTCCTTCCCTTTGGTTCTGGAAGATAGATAAAAAAAAATAAGGCAGCACTTGACTCAATTCTCTGACACTCCTACCAATCCCAGAAGCTTGTAGTGGTGGTCTTCATGTTGTATCTTATATTTTTGCTATGTCGCAAATATAGTGATTTTGTCACACATGATCTTGATCTGTGTGTTTTCTCTGGAAAAGTCTTGCTGAGGAAGGACGCCATTTAAACATGTGATCCTGTACCATATTTGGAGACTGTACTGTGAAACAGCTCTCTGGATCCATTGGTCTCCCCAGCTTTAGGGGCTCCTAATGCTGCTTCAGCCTTTAAAACTGTTGAAAGCACAAGACCACAGAGTGCCCATCAACAAGGAGAGACGCACTGGTTCCAACATGTCTCCAGTGCTGTAGAGTTTATGCAAGATGCCCACCTCACTTCTGAAAGGCTCTCTGCCCTCCATATCATAGAGGAGGGTCTTCACAATCACGCTCTAACTTGCCTTCCAGTCTCGTTTCCTGTCTCCTTCCATGCAACCTCTGCTCCAGCAACACTGAGTCAACACCTTTGCCCAAACACCCCGAGCTCTCACACTCCTGCACAGCTTTGCCCTCTGCCTGAATGTCATCCTCCCTTGTTCTTTCTACAGTGAAGTGAGGTTTGTCCTTCAGCTGCATCCTCTCCTCTAGAACCTTCCATGACTTCTCCATAACAGGATAAGTTCCTTCCTCCTCTACACTCCTCTACTCTTTTGCACAGATATACCACACATTACATTTTAGCGCAATGGGTCTGTCTCCCCAATAGATGCTCATAATCTCTAGCATTTATTAAGCATCTACTGCATACCTGCTGCTCCACGAACATCTCATTTAACCCTCATACCAGCTCTGCACTAGCTCCCTAAACTGTAAATGCCATGACTGAAGAGACCATCTGAGTATGTGTTTTGGGGTATTGGTTTTTGGGGGCAGGTTTATTTGTTTGTTGGGTTTTTCCTTTTTTGCTTTGTTTTTCTTTTGTTTCATGTATTTTGGAGAGTTTGTTTTTTGCATTTTTCCCTTCAGTCTTATACCTCCAATACCTAGCATTGGCACATTGCAAGTGTTCAACAAATACTTGTTGAATGAATGAAAGTTAGCTTTTTGTTTTTTTGGATTGGGGGGAGCTTTTTTTTTTTTTTACTTATGGAGACACTCAAAAGCAGAGACTGGAATGAATTTACCCATGTTTCTCTCCCTGCACTTAGCCTGTGTCTGGTGGGCAAGGCCACGCCCATTCATCTTTGTTTCACCAATGGCAGGACTTTGTGTAAGTACAAAATAAAAACTTGAAGAAGGCATAAATGATGGAATAAATATGATTACTGCATATCCCAAAGGATTATAACTTGATGACAGGCAATTGAAAAAGAAAAGGTAGAGTAAAAGCTAAATTCTACCCCATGTCTGTAGACATCAACTTTCTCATTTAAACTGTAAAAATGATGTTGTCATAAGTAATGCTAGGAGGAAAGTCTATTTGCCTAACTTTCTTAGGTAAAAGAGACTTTTAAAATAGCTCCCCTCTCTTATTTTGTATTATTTCTGGCTTGCCTTCTCCCTGGAAAGCTTCATGTAAATTGAACATTTGTAGATCAAATTGATTTAAATATTGTAGGAACCCTTGCTTTTTCAAGAAACACCACCTACACAGCTTCTGGGAAAATTTAGACCACTTCAATAAAATGAATAAAATGATCATTTTATGCTTCAATAAAATGAAATCAGCTCCCAATTTGTATCACACAGGGGCCCAGCAGGTTACTAAACTCTGCTCAAATGGTTTAACTTAAAGAGGTTTTAATGAAGGGATCAGTTACAGAGGTGTGGATAGAGTTAAGGGAACCTACAAGAGGCGAGGGCAGCAGGAAGCAGCTCTGGGTCTTGGGGACAAGAGGAAGAAAGTGATTTTCAGAGTCCAGTCAGAGCTGAAATCAGGCCAGAGCAGCTGCCTGGCAGGAACTAAAGTTGTGGAAGGGCTAAGCCTACGGTGCAGAAGCAAAGAGGGAGATTTTTTAATCTTTTTTTAGAATTAGAAAAAATTTTTTTCTAATTTTTTGCCAGTAACTTTCATTGGCAAACTCAATCAGAAACCAGAGCGCAAGGAAGCCCAGGTGAGGGGGTCTAGATGGATTCGAGGGAAGGGAAGGGGAGCGATGCTGGGAGTAACCTGCATGATTCACCCCTTTTGCATCTACTCAGCATCCATCTTGCCCCTCATTCAGATGAAGACTGATAAAAGTCTCGTCCCCAACATTCTGGAGACCCAAAGTCCCATAAACTCCTATGTCATGGTAAGGAGAGGTCAATACAGTCACACTTTCTCCTGGAACCTATATTGTAACATACCCTTCCCATGAGGCTGCAGAAAGCCAAACCCCAAAAAGAAAATTATAATCAATTAGAGAAGACATGCGTATCAACACCAATCCAAACTTCACGTGCTGCTCCTGGGATGAAAATCAGCAATCCCTCCACTACCACCATTCCACCTTTTCCCTCAGCACCTCCACTCATTGGAGTTTTGTTACCTGATAGGATGAGTCAACTCTTCAGTTCCTGGAGATCAGCCTTTAGTGACCCTGTACTGACTGGATTATCACAGGTTTCCACTAACCATTATTATTGTATATGGCAGTGCTAAGAAGGGACCCAGTGCGCCTTCTGGGTTCTGGATATGGGTTCTCTTCCCTTCATTGGGTAGCGGTAACCTATTTCCCTTGATAATCAGGATCAGTCACTCCAGTCAATACAGTAACCTTCTGTCTGCTTGTTGGTTCCTTGCCCGGAGGAGGCTCAAAAGGCTTGGGACAGTTTCAGCTTCAACTTTAATGGAAATTTAAATTTAAATTTAATGGAAATTTAATGTGCTCGCTGGTGGAAACCAGAACCTCCAAGCCCACCAACCCAAGATTTCAGGGATGGGAAGCCAAAGTGCTCCAGGTGGGGCTTGTTAGGTATAATGGATTAAAAAATGAGATGGAGCCTAGTCCCACCTCCCCACTTCTGGACATGGGGGAAACACTATATTTACTGCATTCTGTAGGATGGGAGCCCTGAACTTTTAGAACATGTTCCCCAGCAGTCTTTAGAGGGTCATTCTACAGTTCTGGCAAGCTTCTGAGTGATGGGTTATGGGTTACAGGCAAATCAGCTCATTTTGCCAGCAAGCACCCAGTGCTATACTTCTTTTGTCATAAAGTGAGTCCCTTGGTTATTTAGAGGATAGATACCAAGACAATCGAGGTCCCTCCAGACCACACAAGAGCAGCAATGACAAAAACCAGTTGGCCATGTCTCCAGTCCCGAGTCTCACTTACATGAAAGAAGGATTTTCTTTCCGAGGTCTAGAAGTCGCCTTTCTCTGTCCGTATTCTTCCTGTTGCCCTCACGTAAACTTTGGGAGACAGAATCGTTTCATGGAAAGAGCACAAGCTTCAGAATTAAAAGTCCTGGACTGAAATCCCAGCTCTGCCACTTGTAAGCTTGTGAGTCTAACTATGCAGGTTCCTTGTGAATAACATAAGGATATTATTATACCTACCTTGTAGTGTTTGGGGGGGGGTTGAATTAAATAAGCCAATGTCGATAGAAGTCAGGCACACGACAGGTACTCAATAAATGTTACTCCCTTCCTCCTGCCTTCAAGCTAAATTCCATACCTGGAAACATCAATTTTAGAAAATGTTTGTAAGAGAATGTGTACCTTAGGGAAATTTCTAAGGTATCACCAGTTGAACTTTCTCGGGGTTCAGGCTTGCTGCCCCGATGAGGTTCATGCCGTGGATTTATAAGAAAACTCTAGAGCTCTGGGCTTTTCAATTCCTCATCTTTTACCTTCACACATGGACAGCTCAACATTCTTCTCTGTCTCCATGTTTCTAAATCTGCCAGTTTTGTGCAAGCTGAAATCCCCTATCTGGGCTTGAGTCCAGTTTCCTCAGCAGATGATTTCTTTAGGTAAGTCCTAATACTTGCAAATCATCCTCTCTGGTCTAATTCAACGGTTGGCCTGAGTGCACACATAAGCACATGAGACCACAGGGGCTTGGAGGGGTGATGGGCAGAGGAGACCGTGTGTTTTTACATGACCCAGGCTCTGAATGCCTCTGAATTGCTAACAATTACTGTTAGCAAGCTACAGACACTGACCTTGGCTCTTCTAAGCACAAAGATTTTATTGGAAGACCATTGGGGTCCATAGCATCAGCAAGAGGCTAAAGAAACAGGCATGGGAAACTGAGGCAAGAACTGAGAGAGCCCCAGAGGACCAGACAGCAAGGATCATAGCAAAGCCGCTACAGCAGGGGCCAACCAGGGTCAGCACCTCTCCAAAGACACTGGCCAAGAATAACCTCCCACCAGGAACCACCAAACCTCCTTCCATCACTTCTGCAGGAGAGTGTGTATGATTGGCCCAGCCCAGGTCACATGCCTGCCCCTGACTTTGACCACAGCAGGGAGAGAGAAGATCCGGTCCCTTTATTTTTACTTATTTATTTTTTTAAAGCAGTTCTTTTTTTTTTTAAGATTTTATTTATTTGCCAGAGAGAGAGAGAGTGAGAGCACAAGCAGGGGGAGCGGCAGGCAGAGGGAGAAGCAGGCCTCCCACTGAGCAGGGAGCCTGATGTGGGACTCGATCCCAGGACCCTGGGATCATGACCTGAGCCGAAGGCAGACGCTTAACCGACTGAGCCACCCAGGCGCCCTGATCCGGTCCCTTTAGATCCTGCATTTGGAAGTCAGCGCTACCTCTCACCAAGATACGTGAGGCATCCCCACCGCCCCCCACCCCAAATCAGGGGGCTAGCAGAAGGTACAAACTGGATGGTAAAAATATATACATAAAAAGATAGACGTAAAACAAATTTTCAGCACCCACCCATTCACTTATTGGTTTGGGGCAATTTCATTCTTTGCTTCTTTGTTTAAAAGAAAGTTTGTTATAACTTATTTGTAGTGAGAACAGCACTACATATATATACATAACATTTTTTAAGGCATTTGAAAACGGAACATTTCATTTCACAGGACAGGACTGTGTGCTATAACCACTGGCAGGAAGAAAAAAACCAGAAAACCATCTTATTCAAGACGGATCAGATAGTGGAGGACAGAAAGAGAAGATACCTGTTGGAATGTTGCTCTAAATGGAGGTCCTCCCTCTTCCCTAGGCAGGCCTGGCCAATTAGAAGGAATTCCCTCCCGCAACACGGGCAATCCCCCCAGGGCAGAGGAAACACAGAGTTCCTCCTGTTGGTGGCCCTAAAACCAGTGAAAGTGAGGTCTCACTCAGAACAGTCCTCAGCCTTCCACCCAACCATTTGTTTCTTCTTCCACCTAAAGTAGAATCTGACTCTTGATGTTGAGGTTGTGAGTTCAAGCCCCACATTGGGCATAGAGGAAAGAAAAGAAAGAAAAGAAAAGAAAAGAAAAGAAAAGAAAAGAAAAGAAAAGAAAAGAAAAGAAAAGAAAAGAAAAGAAAAGAAAAGAAAAGAAAAGAAAAGAAAAGAAAAGAAAAGAAAAGAAAAGAAAAGAAAAGAAAAGAAAAGAAAAGAAAAGAAAAGAAAAGAAAAGAAAAGAAAAGAAAAGAAAAGAAAAGAAAAGAAAAGAAAAGAAAAGAAAAGAAAAAAAAAAGAAAAGAAAAGAAAAGAAAAGAGAAAAGAAAAGAAAGAAAAGAAAAGAAAAGAAAGAAAAGAAAAGAAAGAAAGAAAAGAAAGGAAAGAAAGAAGAAAGAAAAGAAAAGAAAGAAAGGAAAGAAAAAGAAAGAAAGAAAGAAAGAAAGAAAGAAAGAAAGAAAGAAAGAAAGAAAGAAAGAAAGAAAGAAAGAAAGAAGGGAGGGAAGGGGAGGGGAGGGGAGGGGAGGGGAGGGGAAGGGAAGGGAAGGGAAGGGAAGGGAAGGGAAGGGAAGGGAAGGGAAGGGAAGGGAAGGGAAGGGAAGGGAAGGGAAGGGAAGGGAAGGGAAGGGGAGGGGAAGGGTCCAGAAAGCCCTCCTTGGCATTCCCCTTTCTTCATCACTTGGATGTGATCAATCACCATTTGCTTCATCACTTCCTACTCATCCTTTAGGACCGAGCTCAGGAGCAACTCCTGGTAGCCTCACCTGATGGGTCACATGATTTATCCTCTCAGGTGTCCCAACAAACCCTGTGCAAATCCCTATCACTGCACATGCCACATAATTTTAGGAATACATATTTGTATGTCTCTCTCTCCCTAGAGCCTACACGCTCCCTGAGAGTAAATGTTCTAAGTTGCTTTAGAAGAGTACCAGGAACATAGCAAAGGCATGAAGTATCCCTGCTGAGACAAAGAATGAATGATATTCTATAATAAATTTTACAGCCTGTAAAATGATCAAAACCAGAACTAAAGATAACCACTCTTTTTGCTTGGTTGACAGAGGAGAGAAAAAAATCTAATTTATGCCCCATCTCTTCAATAAATACACAATTTGAAGACGTTTAGCAAAAAGCTTTTATACAATACCATTTTTAGCAAAGCAGATGTTTAAAAGACTGAATTATTTCTTAAATTACTATCAACAGTAAACCCTGGTTGAAAATATTATGTCCCTTAAGGGACTGGATTTCTCAGGCTGTAGTCAGAATGGGAAAGAAGATGAACATTCTGTACTTATTTTTAAATTACATTCTTCTTCCTGAAATGAATGTACTGTTGTTAAAAAGAAAAAAAAACTCACAGGCTCATTTTATTTTTATTGAATCATCTGAGACAAACAGTAAAATGGTTTTCAGTTCATGGACCACAATTTCTAGGCTACAACTTAGAAAATCAGTTCCACATACACCAAGGCACTTTGATTCTTTGATACATGCCAGGCATAAGGCATACTGTAGTGAGCAGAACACATCTATAGACTTTTGCTTTCTGTGGAAAAATGATGGGTATGACAGGCAGCCACCCAATAAGAAAGACCGGAGAGACTTGTGTTTTTCTATTTCCCAAAGAAAATTTGTAATCGTTGTTAATGATCACCCTTCAATCAATGATGCCCAGAGAATTATACCTTCTCAAGGGTAAAAGGAGGGAATTGGATTAGGTAACCTCGCTACAAGTTTGTTCTGATCTTTACAACAGGTATGTCTATCAACGGAAACTGAACACCAAACAGGTTAAGTGACTTCTCCAGGATTTGATAATTCAGTAATTAACTCACATGAGGAAACACACTCCATATGACTCACGAACCACTTCTCCAATCACCAGAGTTGACAAGTCAAAACATGCAGTGATTACAACAAGCTGTCAAAATGTAACAAGCAGCATATCTGCATTCAATCTGATGGTCGGGTAAGTACTTAGAAAGCACCTGATTTTTGAACTCTGCTGTTTCTCTAGGATCCTGGGTGACTTTGAGGAGTAGCCTCTTTAGGGGATCAAGTTGTTTTTCTTGTACCCTCTGGAACAAACTCACTGATGACAAGTCCTAATAAAATCTGATCACTGGAGTGTGTAAATAAGAGGATTTGAATTTTACTTGAAAATTTACATTTCTCAGGGACATTGGTCAGTCCAGCAAGATTAATGGAACATTCCAACCCTGTTGGTTTGGTCTCATGGTGCCTACTTCCCAGGCCTGCTACTAACTAGTTCTGTGTTCAAGTGAGTCTCTCTTTTATGGGACTTAACCTTCTCAAGGGTAAAAGGAGGGAATTGGATTAGGTAACCTCTCTAAAAGTTTGTTCTGATTTTTAAGCAGACCTGTGAATAAATGTTTAACATATCTGAGCCTTAGTCTCTTCATCTATAAAATGGGGATAAAAATACTTACCTTGCAAAGTTATATAAACATTAGTGATAATAAGTAAGTAACCCACAAGACACAATGTCTAGATAAATTTCAGTCCAAGCTATTTTTGTATATGAGAAATCTCAGAACTGAAACCTTTACTCAACTATTCAAGATACCATTTGAAAGGTTATAGATAGGATGGTTTTAACCAATTTCAGGCACTGATACTGTATTTAAAACTTGACATCCACAACAAATTTAACATCCTCATTCTAAAATGTGTTTTTATAAAAAGACACTAGAAGTCTGGGCTATTCATGTAAAATGTTGTGGTTTCATTCATTTCTCTATATTATACAAAAGTTAGCAGCCTTACCTCCAAATCCTATTTACTACTTATTGAAAGAAAAAAAAATTTTTTTCATTAAAATTGAACTGAGCTATGAAAGAAGAAGGATTATAGCAAAATGCCCTTGACCCTCTCTCAAAAACAGAACCAGGCCCACATTTGAGGAATGCCAAATGATTCTCATTAAAGTAATGAGAATATTTTCAGTGACATGTGTCTGACCGACTTTAATTTAGTTGGCAAGACTCATGGCAGCCGGAGACCCAAAAATAACACACAGCCAACAATTCCTACTCAAACACACCTAACAGACGGAGTTCACACTGTTTCAAGGATGCCCCACCCTAGACAGACAGGGTGTAGGGTCATATGCAAATTGTTGTATCCTGTGACAACACTGACAGGCTGAATTTAATATCCTGAGTTCCTCTGGCTCCCCCTTCATAAAATTCGCCCTAACTGGGACAGGGTGAGCCAAAAGATTTGGTGGATCCCAGCCCCCACTCCACCCAACAAGCTAAAGTTATTTTTAACTTACAACCACTGCTGATAAGTATTTAAAAAAAAAAAAATACCTTTTTTTTTACCCTTTCAGAAAGAGAAATTATGAACAAACAAAATACCATTGCATTTTAGTGAGAAGTAGTCAGTCCCTCAGCCAAAACTATAAATGAATGTCATTTGGGGGTAGAAACAACACGGCACTTCATATTTATCAAGTTTTCAATCCTTCCTACAAACAAATTCTCTAAACAGCCTTGTGAGGCAGTGGGCAGGCTAAAATTATGTTGGGTTTACCTTTGGAAATGTAGTCTTCTGAACAGAATAAGGTCCATTTCTATAGTTCAGGTGCAATAAATAGGAACTAATAACATGCAAGCTATCATTTCATTGTATAATTTGCTCCAACATAGGCCATTTTTCCCATCTGGAAATTAGTTGAGTGAGCTATGCTCCACGCCCTCAAAACTTAAAATTTGGTGGGTAGACATGAATGTAAGCAAGTAAAAGATGGAGGCTCAAATTTTGCCTAAAGGTAAGAATATTCTCTACCATTGTTGCTGGCATATTATTTTAATAAATCCTCACAATACCCTTTGAGGTGAATGCTATCATTATTCCCATTTCACAAATGAGGAGACTGTGACACAGAGAGGTTAAGTAACTTGCCCAGGTCACACAGCTATTTAAGTGGGGAACTATGATTTGAACCCAATCTGGCTCCAGTTAGGGTTGGAGACAGACCTGGGTACCAGCTTGGGTTTCACCACATACTACCTAACTTTTTGGACCCTCGGCTTCCTAATCTATAAAATAGGAAAAACCATACCCAGCTCACAGGCTTTTGTGAGGAGTATTCAATAGGATTACATTCGCAAAGTGCTTGACACAGGGTCTTTAGCATGGCTAGCACCTGTCATGAGGGGAACAAACATTTAAACACTCAAGACTTTTTTTTTTTCCTAAGATGCTATCTTTTAACCTCCCCTATTTGCCTCACCAACTGGTAAGGCACCACTAATGGAGGACTCAGCTAAGCAGGGTAGGATTCGGGGCTGCCGACCCTTCCTCCTCCCTACCTTGCTATGTCCTGAGGAGTAATAAGATATCAATAGATGAAGACATGGAATAACAGCATCCCAGAGTAGTTCAACTACATTTTTTGAGTTATTTATTGGTTGCGAGTCACGTAGCAAGCGCCATAACAGGCACCATGGTGACTAAAGCACTAAGACACAGCCCTATCCACAAGGAGTTCGAAGCCCCATAGGGGAGAACACACATTTAAAAAAAATAATAATAATAATCAAGGGCGCCTGCGTGGCTCAGTCGTTAAGCGTCTGCCTTCGGCTCAGGTCATGATCCCAGGGTCCTGGGATCGAGCCGCACATCGGGCTCCCTGCTCAGCGGGAAGCCTGCTTCTCTCTCTCCCACTCTCCCTGCTTGTGTTCCCTCTCTCGCTGTGTCTCTCTCTGTTAAAAAATAAATAAAAAATCTTTAAAAAATAAAATAAAATAAATAAATAAAAAATCAAATACCCAGCGTATAACGTAGGTAATCTGTTGCATGAAGCTGTTCAGGAAAGGCAATGGTTCAGTGTCCATGCAAAGGGACTCACCATCGTGGTGCTCACATGGTGTGCCCTGCTCAAACCATGAGGCCATGCTGGTCCTCCCCAGTCTGTGCCTTGCAAAATTCCCAGAGCATCCTTCGCCTCTATATCTTCATTCTGAAGCTTTGCCTTGGTGGTTCTCAATGCTCGGTCGTGATAAGGCCTCCACTCACAGAGACTTGGCAAAGTCAAGTCAGTATCTGATGTGAAGGTAATTGTCTAGAAGACATGGCCTAGCACATTCTTTATCCTGAGGGGCTCGGCATGCCAAGGCTTCCCAGTAGAAAACTTGTGTTTGAAGAAGTGTCAAGTTAGATTTTTAGTGGTGAGGGAAATCTAAAGCAGTCACTGACACTTCAGAAGAAGGCTGGGTTAAGATATGATAACCACAAGCTTCTTTTTTTTTTTTTTTGAGAAGGAGGATAGAGCTGAGGGACTAGGGACAAACACTGAGCCTTCCTGAGATTAGTTCTTTTTTTTTTTTTTAAGATTTTATTTATTTATTTGACAGAGAGAGAGAAAGAGAGCACAAGCAGGGGGAGTGGCAGGCAGAGGGAGAGGGAGAAGCAGGCTCCCCGCTGAGCAGGGGGAGCCAATGCAGGACTCGCTCCCAGGACCCCGGGACGATGACCTGAGCCAAAAGCAGTCGCTTAACCAACTGAGCCACTCAGGCACCGCCTTAGTTCTTATCCCCCACCCAAAAAAAGGTGATTTCCTACTTATGCTTGAATTTTAGAAGTCAAAAAACTTTGACAAACTTTCAGCCACTCAACTCTTTGTAGCTACTGGCTGTGTAACAAAAGACCACAACCATCTCCGTGGCATTCAACAATAAACACTGGTTTCTTGCTAAAATATCTGTGGGGCTACTGAGGTGTCTGCTCCATGTGTCCCATCCTGGGACCAAGGTTGGAGCAGTGGCTACCCAGGGCATATTCTTGCCATGGCATTCACAGAAACATAAGAGGACAAGACCAACCCACAAGCACACACACCAGATCCTCTGCTCACATCACATCCACCAGCATCCCACAGACCAAAGCAAGTCACATGGCCAAGTCCAACATCAAGAATCAAAGAAGTATAGGGGAAGCTGGGTGGCTCAGTCAGTTAAGTGTCTGCCTTCAGCCCAAGTCATGATCCCAGGGTCCTGGGATAAAGCCCCACGTTGGGCTCCCTGCTCAGCAGGGGAGTCTGCTTCTCCCTCTCTGCTCCTCCCCTTGCTGTGCTCTCAAATAAATAAATAAATAAATAAATCTTAAAAAAAAAAAAGAACCAGATAAATACATATCACTAGGAAGCCATGGGTCATGTGGGAAGGAGAAAAGAACTAGTACTGATAATCCCCTTTACAACACTCTCGAATCCTGAAAGGGAAACGTTAGAGGCTCTATTTTTTTTTTTCTTGATAGCTCAAAAAACTGAGCCTCCAGAATTTAAGTCATTCATCCAGGTCAGACAGCAGTATGATGCTCAAGCAGAATGAGAATTCAAATCTCCTGCCTTCTGTGGTTTCTAGAGTGATGTAGCTTATTGACATGTAACTAACAGACATCTATAATAATCACATCCCTTAATTATGCTCCCTTGCAGAACTCAGTTCTCTCCAACAAAGGCCAGACCCAGCATTGTCCCATCTGTTAGCATGATCGTAGTGTTTATCATTTGTGTAGGACCTTCTGCAGTGTTTTTACAAGCTATTTTTACTATTACCACACTAATAAATTATTTATGGTGGGAAACCTGAATCAGAAAACTCTGGCTACTTGAAAACAGACTTTATTAAAAACATCTCCTTCCCCCTCCAACATGCACCCTCCCAAGGCACACCCACAATTATTTTGCCCTACTCTAAGCCTTAAAGATTGCACAAAGTCTGTGGAACGGAAGACACTTGTAGATGGCTGCCGAGAAAGGAATATGGAGGGAATATGGAGTTTGAAACTAATTCCTGAGCATGCAGTTTTAACTTGCAGCGACTGCTTGGTGCAGTCTAATCGCCCAATAGATCAGACTGTGAAGCATCACAGCTAGAAGTCATGAAGGGCAAGCAGCTATCCTGATGCCAGCAACCTCCCACAGCCTCCCATTCACCTACTCAAATAGTGACTGAAGGTCTAACTTTTAGCCTGGCAAGGTGCTGGGATGCCCCCTTGAACCAGACCGACCAGCTCTCAAGGAGTTGACATTCTGCAGAGAGGGATGGAGAGGGATGGACTGTACAAATAAAGAGTAAAACTGAACAGGGTAGTTTCAGATTGTACTAAGGACTGTGAAGAAGCCAGCCTTACCAAACTGGGGAAGTCACTGGCTTAACTCTTCTCTGGGGCCCTCTGTACCCTCATCTGGAAAACCGTGCAGCTCCCCGCCCCCCGCCCCGGGCCGCTCGCCCCAGTTTAAGACGATTAGGTTAAGGAGCTAGTTGGTGAGGGTCTCGGCACCTGCGCCCGGGCCAGGCCTGCTCGCCGCACTTCCTTTAGTCCCCGTCGGTCGGGCGGAGGGCCTCTCCCGGAACGCTCACCAAAGCTAAACAAAACTCCCCGCCTGCTGTTTCCCGGAGAAGAATTAACAGCCCAGAGGATGTCGCCCGGCGGGAAGGAGGGGAGGGTACAGCGGGTCCTCAAAACAAAAGCCCAGCCCCGGGCGCTGGAGCGAGGCTCAGGCGCCTCTAACATGCTCGGGGCGGCGCTGTGCGGAGCCGGGCGTCCCAGACGTAGGCACTGCGCGCTCAGAGTGCCGAGAGTAGGTTGGGGGACTGTCCCTGCTGTCTGCTCCCACCCCGCAGGCATCAGACGCCGCCCGGCCTCCCTGTCCTTCTCCTTCCTTTGCCACCCTCGGACTCGGGCCTGGCAGCGGACCCATTAACGGCAGTTCGGGGGTGGGGTGGGGGCTGTCCCCCTTCCCCACGGCCGCCTCGCAGGGGTAGCCCTCTTCCGCCCCAGAGCCGGGTTGAGGCGGCGAGAGAGGCCAGGAGGCTGCCGTCCCCTCCCCCAGCCCTGCTCTCGGCCCCTCTGTGCTCCCCCACCCCCCGTTCCCGAGGGGCCGTTGTGATTGCGGGACCCGATGTGACAGCAAGGGGCTAGGGGCGGCGGGGGGGGGGGTGTATCCCTCCTCCCCAGCCCCGCCCAGGAGTGACCCAGACGCCGCTCGGGTCTCCTTCCCGCACCTCGCCAGCCCGGGAGCGGCGGAAGGACCGGGCGCGTCTTCCCGAGCGCCGGGCCCCGCTCTCCCGGCGGCGGCAGCTGCGCCCGGGGGGGCGGGGAGCGGGCGCTGGGGGGGGGGGGCGGGGAGCGGGCGCTGGGGGGGGGGCGGGGAGCGGGCGCTGGGGGGGGGGGGGCGGGGGCGGAGGGGCGGCGGGAGCCCCGGCCTGGCAGCACGGCTTCAAGTTTCCACCGGCGCGTGGTTGTGCAAGAGCCGGAGGAGCGGGAGCCGCGAGCGCCTCGGAAAACAAGCCGAGCCCATAAACAAAGCCACGTGGGCTCGGGCGGGAGGGGGGGGGGGCCGGGCTGAGAGCAGGCGGCTCTTCCGGCAACAAAGGGCCGGAGCCTGCGGCCCGGGATAAATAGTGCGGCCGCGACGGCGGCGCAGCAGTCCGGCCAGCCCCGCGCGCCCTGCGGCCCTCCCCAGCGCCGCGCCCTCTGCGAACACAGGCGCTGGGCTCCGCAGCCGCCCCCCGTCGCCGGCTCCGGCGCCCGAGCACCCGCCCCGGGCGGCACTTCCCCGAGGCCGCCCAGCCGGTCCGGTCCGTCAGTCCGTCGAGTCCGTCGCGTCTTCCCCGGTGCCATGCCATTCCTCGGACAGGACTGGCGGTCCCCCGGGCAGAGCTGGGTGAAGACGGCCGACGGCTGGAAGCGCTTCCTGGATGAGAAGAGCGGCAGTTTCGTGAGCGACCTCAGCAGGTGAGTGGATCCGCCACCAACTTCCAGCCCCGCGAAACAGACCTGGGCTGGTTTCGGGGGCGCCGGGCGGGTGAATCGGGGGCAGGCAGGACTGGAACAGGGTGAGGAGGGGAGCCCCGGGCCGGGGGGTGGGGTGGGGAGTTGACAGGGTTTCTGCAGAGGTCGCCAGAGCACGGGATTCGGAGAATTTGGTTTCTCTGGTTGTTCAAGGTCAGCGTCTCCGAGCGGGCACAACTCTACAGACCCCCGGTCCCTCTGAGAATCTGACGATAACCGTGGATCTTGCCCGCAAACGTTCAAACTTAAGCACACAACTTCAGGGGACCCCTGTCTTAAGGACACGAGGCGCGCAGTTTGCCCGTGCGGGGGCGCGGGCGAGTGGGCTGCGCGCCTGTCACCGCTGGGGCGGCGGGGCTCGGAGCGCCCAAGGGCTGTGGGCACAAGTCGGGTGACGCGATGGGTCCTGGGTCCAGCACCTCCGGGCTCTTCCCACGCGCAGGCGACCGCAGAGTGGGCAGGGAGGATGAGTAACCAGGAAGGGGTGGCCAGATGGTCCCCTGGGCACCGGCGCTTGCGGGGAGGACTTGAGGAACCGGGGTGAAGACTTGCGGCGGCTGCAGAGCTGCGGAGGAGGGAAGGGGGGCGGGCATGGAACCCACAAGCTTTCTGCTTCTGAAAGGACGAAGCGTTAGCACCTGTTTCCTCGGGGGGGGGGGGGGCTTTCGGTCAGTTTTCTGGCCGAAATAATTTCAAGTGATGGCTATCGACTGCAGAAAGCCCACCTGGCTCAGGAAAGGTCCCACCTGAGCTCTGTCAGCCTGGTGGAAAAGCTGAGTTCCGCTCGATCGGGTGCTCCGCTTGGTTCATAACACAGGAGTGCTGTCTAATAAGTTAAGTAGTCTGGAATCTGTCAGTCCCGGATCTCAACAGTCGACTTTCAGATCCCCATTTGGCACAGGTGAGAAGGGCAATGAAAGTGGGTCCAGGGCGCCTGGGTGGCTCAGTCGTTGAGCGTCTGCCTTTGGCTCAGGTCATGATCCCGCGGTCCTGGGATCGAGCCCCGCATCGGGCTCCCTGCTCCGCGGGAAGCTTGCTTCTCCCTCTCCCACTCCCCCTGCTTGTGTTCCCTCTCTCGCTGTGTCTCTATCAGATAAATAAAATCTGAAAGGAAGAAAGGAAGGAAAGAAGGTCCAGAGGGAATCAGTGCAGCCCAGCCATCCTTGGGGGCCTTTTCTCACAGCCTTTGGTTGAAACCACTGGCCCCGGAGCCCTTAAATTGATTTCGGTGATGAGTTCTGTAACTGGATGGGGTTCCCGCTTACTGAGATTTACCAGTGATTTTTTTTTTTTTTTTTTTTGGCTGAGCCCCTGGCACTCAATTTTAAGAATACTATCCAAGTATGGTTATTTTGATAGCTTGACCTCCAGAGCACCCCCTCCCCCAGGCTGTCTGTGGTTTGTAAAGCGTTAAAACTCCTTTAGTCTTCCAATGAAAAAACAAAAAACCAAAAAGCATTTAATCCTAGGGGTCTGTCAGGAGAGATAAGAGCATATATAACTCTTACGTTAAAGATCCTTTGAGGCAGTTCCAGTGGAGTTTGGGGAGCAAATAAGAAATCTCATTTATGGAAAATCAGACCATTTACTTATAGTAAGAATAAAAAGACCAACGGCTGTCACTAGACTCTTCCCTTTTAGGGATGCAAGTTACCAATTATGCCTGAATTATTCTCCCTAGACTAGAAGGTTCCTTCCTTCGTACTCGTTCCTAAGGATGATCTGCTAGTTCAGTACTTTATTTCTGTACAACAGTTCAGATTCTCTCTGGGGAGGTGCAGCAATGATCTATCTGCTGAATGGTGTCGCAGCGGCTCACCCAGATAAAATTGTAGGATGCTCTTCAGTAGGATGCAGACCATTGGGCTCAGCAGGAATACAGAGCCTCTAGTTCCTATAAATATTCACACTCTATCTGCTCCAGGAGATAAGCTGGTTTCACTCCCCTTTAGGAGCAAATAGTGGTGCCTCTCTGGCCATAGTATGGGAGACCTGAAGATGGTTTTAATTTACCACAGAAGTTTAACCTAGGCTGGATCAGGTAGCTTCACACCCCTCTGTCCCCTTCATGAGCCTCCTTTCTTTCCTCCCATTTCCTGCCTTCTGAGGTGTGGCACTGCCATAGTTACAACAAATGGTGATCAATATAGGGACCACCTGTGGCTCTTGGATGAGTCAGAGTTTAGGAATCATCTGGTAGCTCCTAGCAAAGCAGCTGGCTGTTTGTGGAGTATTTTTTTTTCCTCCATCAATTGTAAACAATCTCTTCCCTACTTAGCATGAGAAGTCTGCCAACTTAAAAGCAGTTGGCCTTCTGAGACCTAGGTTTGTAGTCTCAAATATCCCCACTGTTTTTAGCCTTGGTGATGTTTCTAGGTGATGTGAGGTTTGGGCTGAATGCCTGCCTACACAGGTGAAGCTGAATGCCTCTCCTGTTAAGAGAAAACAAAAGGCAGACCCTTTCAAAAGGGGGAGGAACAGGAACGGGTAATAAAACAGAGAACTACAGAGGCAGAGTACACTTCTCTAATTCCATGTACCATCCTGTGAGCTGCCTGAACAAGGGTAGGGAATGAAGGGTGCCTTTGGCGTGTCCCAACCTGGGGACAGTGTTTAGTGTTGACCACGGCATGTCTGCACAGCACACCTTCTCTGGACTCTGCTGGCCACTGTCTCCATGTTCCGAGCCCCATCCCCCTCCAACAGCAGAACGGTACTAAGTCCATGCCAGCTCGGAGCCCCTTCTCACCAACAACCTCCCCCCGCCCCGACTCCCGCCTCACCCACCCCCAGGATGAGTAATCTCAGCGATGGTGAGCCTCAGGCCCCTCTTCTCCAAGTCTACAGTCCTGCAGCTGAAAACACCAATGCTGCTTTCCAGTATAGTTAAGGCTGAACCAGGAAGCAGGAAGTTTACCTTGGTACCCTGGATGAGTAGTGCAGGAGACAAAAATAATAGTTCAGATTTTTATGAGTGCTTACTGTGTGCCAGGAAGCCACTGGTCTATGAGCTTCATATATTAGGCTGTTTGTTTTACCAAAACAATCTGGGTGCTAGCCAGGGGAGTTTGACCATTTGGGTATGGATGGGAGCAAATTAGCATAGAAATCTCCCTGGCCTTACTCTACTACTAAGCCCTTTGGGGCAGTCGCAGCTTTCTTAAATGCCCTGTTAATGCAAACAAAATGAGAAATAGGCCTCTTTCTTTCCCTTCCCTCCCTTTTTATCTCCTTTGCCCAAAAGGTCTTAATTTTGAAATCTTTCCACCTTTTCTAAAGTTGTCTTTCAGTATCTTGGTATGTGTGTGTTGATAGTATAGGGCTGGGAGAGGTCATTTTTTTCTTATTCTAGGCCTGTGCCTATAAAAATCAAGATTAGTAAAAACTGACCACAAAATAGCAACTTTTTTTTTTAAGATTTTATTTATTTATTTGACAGAGAGACAAGGAGAGAGGGAACACAAGCAGGGGGAATGGGAGAGGGAGAAGCAGGCTTCCTGCTGAGCAGGGAGCCGGATGCGGGCCGGGGCCAACCCCAGGACCCTGGGATCCTGACCTGAGCCAAAGGCAGACGCTTAATGACTGAGCCACCCAGGCGCCCAAAATAGCAACTTTAGTGGCTATTATTGAATTTAATGAAGAAAGTAGCCTCTTTAAATAGTTTTTGCTTTAAAAAAAAAAAGTCATGGTTCCTAAATGGCGGTGGCTTTTCTTGTTAAAATTTTCAGTTGTGGGGCGCCTGGGTGGCTCAGTCGTTAAGCGTCTGCCTTTGGCTCAGGTCATGATCCCAGGGTCCTGGGATCAAGCCCCGCATCAGGCTCTCTGCTCGGCGGGAAGCCTGCTTCTCCCTCTCCCACTCGCCCTGCTTGTCTGTCAAATAAATAAAATCTTTAAAAAAAAAAATTTTTTTTTTCAGTTGTAATTTTCCATTGGCTTTGCATTTCCTTGAAATGGAGATAATTGAACTCTCAAAATTATTGCTTGACAGAAAACCTATAAGCAGGCAACACAAATAAATCTCCTAGCCCTTCCTTCCAGGCCCTACCTCAGGAATCCAAAACCTAATAACCAAGAGAAAAGTGCAGGGTTTGTCTTTGGTTGAAGCTTTATCTACATTCGACAGTGGGAGAGCATCATCAATGATGTCAAATTCTTCTTAAACTAACTTTGGAAATGAGCCACTTTGCCTTAAAGCAGATCATTGTCATTTCTATAAGGAAGGCAGGTGCTCAAACTCCTTTGGGTAATGTTCTCAATTAGAAGAGAGTAAGATAAACTATAAATACTTAAAATTTCTGGGGAATGGCCACAGTCTATGGCCCAGGCTCTGAAAACTTTCTGCTAGATCTCAAATGTGTGATTAAGAGAATAAAACCACTTCATTTTATGGTTCTCTACAGGTGGAATTTAGGCTCTTGGTTTTCATTCATGGTGCATGAGTGTGTTTTCTTTAAAAATAAGCCTTAATGTGGCCTCTTTACACACAAAACGTTCTAACTTTGCTTTCTAAAGCTGTTCTCAGCTTTGGTATATCATGGACCAGTCAAATGACCTTCCCTCTTTTTCCCTTCCCCTCAACTTTGATTGAAATTTCTTGGTGGCTCTAAGGACTCAAGAGTTCAGCTCTCCCTTTGTTCTGCCCCTCTTTTCCTGCTGAGCTGGGAGCAGGTAACTGGTTGCTCAGTGCCTCTGTATGCTCTAGTCATGCAGGTAGACAAGCACCCGCTTCTGTGTGTCACAAAGCCTGGCCCCAAACATTCACCCTTGGCTTGCTTAAGAAACTGTCTCTAAGAGAGGGTATTTCTGCAGTAATCTCTGTGAAACCTAAAAATATCCTGTTTCCCCCGAATGAAAAGAAGGCTGTAGTTATTAGGAAACTCAGTAAATGGCCTTCCTGGGGCAGATTAACAAATGATTATCCATCAAGCTCCTCTCTATGGGTCCAGAAACACCAAGTATATTGCTGGTGATGCCACGTGTGTTTATGTAGCAAGATACTTATTGAAGTGCTACTTGAGGAGTGATTGCAGCAACAGGATACTGGAAATTGTTTTAAACCCTCTTTTCTCTTTTACTATTTACATAATGTCCATGGAAGGGAGAAGCGCAGGTGTGCCTCATTTTACCCAACAGATGTATGTCAGAAGATCTGAAGCAAATCCCATTTTAAATTCAGCAGAGGAACTCAGAAAATTAAAGGACTCCGATATATTGGTGATAGAAGAAAAAGCCCCCAGTTTATGTTTTCCCAGTGGGCATTATAAATCCTGCCTTGCTCATCCATATCCATGGGGTTTGGGGAAGCTACTCACTATTCCTGATATTTCTCTATCATCCCTTCTACAGAAACTCTTCAGAGACTCACTGTAAAGTTACATGGTGCAATAGCCTAGAACTCAGCCTACTGACGGAAATATGCACCCGACCCAAGTTGAACCTGTGCATCCTTCAGTGACCTGTGATTAGGGCCCTTCTGTCTTTTCAGCCCTTATAAATTTATGAACTGTGAATTCAGCTGGTTTCATTTAGGACCCGAGGTCTTTACCCCATAGCATGATGCCTAGTGTTAGTCACGGAATTACATGAAACTTAAACAATTAGCACTGTACACTAAACATCTCCTAGAAATGGGGGGTATAAGTCTGATTTTTGGCAAATGTGATCATGTTTCAAAGGCATGATAGAAGCATACTCTTTAAAAGCAGCTTGGGTACACTTTAAATGGGTGGATTGTATGGTATATGAATTCTATCTCCATAAAGCTGGGTTTTTTTTGTGGGTTTTTTTTTGTTGTTTGTTTTTTTAGAAAGCAGCTTAGGGTGGATGCTTTTACAAAATGAAGGCATTGTGGACTACAGTGATACCGGTAATCTTCCCTCTCCCTCCCCACTGCAGTCATCATTTTTGCTTAAAGTAATACTGTAGTGCCCGGCATAGCCCTTAGTAAAAGGGTGCAGGGCTGTGTATCCAACACAATGGCAGGCACTGTTGGAAATTCAAAAGAAGTAGAAGCCCCCATCCCTGCCTTCCACAGAGCTGTGAGAATATTTCATCCCCGAAGAGGAAGGTCTGTGCTTGAACAGACTTCTTTTCAGGGGGGTTTACTGTTGTGTTTGGGAAGATGTATGTTTGTGTTTTATAACCCAGTCAGTTATTTATAGAAACAGCTCTTACTGAAGTGTAGCTGTCACGGCTCATCCCCTGTTCTGTTGTTTGGTCCTAGTTACTGCAACAAGGAAGTCTACAACAAGGAGAATCTTTTCAACAGCCTGAACTATGATGTGGCAGCCAAGAAGAGAAAGAAGGACATGCTGAATAGCAAAACCAAAACTCAGTGTAAGCCATTTGTTCTGAACTTGGAAGAAAGCTGTTTGAAGATCCTTAGGATGGGTTCTTGGTCGGGGGCGGGAGGGAGGGGGTACCAGACCCCGAATGTGAGACATCTGCTTTAATGCTGACTGTGTCGTTGACAGCGGTTACTGGGATCTTTGCACTCAAACTGGCTGTGCATTTTACAAGCAAGATTAATGTGTACTTTATAGTCTTGTTTATAAGTCAGTTGGTAGTTGGGGTGTTTTTCTCCTGCTTGTCACTTACATCTGACATAGTTAATTTAGTTATTATCCAGTGATATGGTCAGCTGAATCAGTTCCAGCATGTGTTTTTATTTGGCTTTGGGCTTTGAGGCTTTGGAAATAGATCTGTTTCTCCCTCTTTCCTTGTATAAATACCATTACATTTCTAGATGCCATATGTAAGAGTATAAAGTTCTATTAGTAAGCGGGAATTACAGATCTTTAGTTTAATCCACCTGTACAAGATGATTTCCTCATGTTACCTGCTTTATTTCTACTTTTTATGGCCTTGTATAAGTTGTAGGCTTGGCATTCAAAACAAACTTGTCCTTGGGCATTTGGTTTTTTTGGTTTTTGGTTTTTTTTCAATTTGGAGCTTTGGTCTACTAAGTCTGATAATCAAAGATTTGGAGTGCTTCAGACCAAGCGAGCTATAACACCAGTATGTAGGCACTGCAGATGTCAGGCGTTTGCATCTCTTAGATTGTTAGTAGAGTCTTCATCTTTTTTGTCAAAACGTTCGACACTTTGGAATACATAAAAAAGAAACAAGTTTAAAATTTGGAGCATGTTGCAAATTTTAAAGCTGTGGGGGGGTTTTGGGTTTTATTTATTTATTTATTTATCTATTTATTTATTTATTTATTTTTTGCCTCTGTAGATTTCCACCAAGAAAAATGGATCTATGTTCACAAAGGAAGTACTAAAGAGGTGAGCATTCATCTGTTGATTAAAGAATATGCTTAGCTTTAGGCCTCTCCCGACAGGGTAGAGGGGGAAACTGGGCAAGAATATTACTTAAGATCATGGCTGTCTTCTTGGGCGCAGGTAGTAGTGACTGCCACCTACCCAACCATCAGAGTTTAGGGCTACAGAGAGAGTGAGAAGCAAAGTTGCTGGGCGGGCTCCCCGGTCATTCAGTGAGATAAGTGTTTGGTGGTTAGCCTTCTTTCTCCAGTCTTTTGTTCTGAGATCTCTTCAGACTCCACCTTTGTTAAGTTTTAGCCCTAGAAGGGCTAACCACTAAACACAGCAGAAGTTTTAGTGCCTGTGCAGGGGACAAGACATGGTAATAAGTACATTTGGCACTTTATAAGACCCTTTTATGTACATTTTCTCTCTGCACAGGCATCTGCTCAGATACCTAGGATACAACACAGTATGGCAGAATGATAGAATTTCTGTCACTGTCAGGGACCTTGGTGAATTTGTACATCCTTGTGTGGTTCGAGGCTCTGCCGGGGGGTCAGGAACATACCCGTGACCACCCAGATACTTGGAGCAGAGCTGGGACGGAGTCAGGGCTCTCTGCTCCCAGTTCCTTGTGTGTTCACAGGTAAAAGATCAACACTTCTTTTTGCTTCCTCGTGAAGCCTTAAAAATGCTTCTGATGATCACAATGAGAAAAGCACTAAAGATACGAGGTAGCACACAGAGCTGACACCAGGAAATGTAATTCCCCTCCCAGGGGATGTTACAGTGACCAGCTATCATCATGTCACCCATCAGACATCCAGCTCCTGACCTTCCCTTGATAAGCAGCTACTTATGATTTTCCTATTCAGCTTTGTGCAAGGGCTCAAATGGTACAAATCATGAGGAGGGGTGTTTAACACGTGAGTCACTGACTAAAGCAGCTGTTGGCTACTCTGCCCATCGTTATGGCTCGCAGGGGGTTCCCAGAAAGAGCTGCTCACAGCAGGAAAGCCACAGATGGCCACAGGTCACCTGAGACAGGCACCCAGCTTGTCAGTAGAGTCCAGGGGGATTGTTCTGGAGAATGACCTCTGCGCCCCCTGTTTTCACGTTCAGCGCCATGGATACTGCACTTTGGGGGAAGCTTTCAACAGGCTGGACTTCTCAACTGCTATTCTGGATTCCAGAAGATTTAACTACGTCGTACGGGTAAGTCTCTGTAGGTTTCGAGTCTCAGTTGAATTGTCTTTTCAGGTTGTCTTGAGGTAGTTTCCTGCCCTGCCCCCCAAAATAACTTCTTAGGACCCTGGGAATTTTGAGGAAAGCAGAAAACAGACTTGTCAACTCCCCTCTCTCTAGATGTACTTCACGTCCTTACGTGGATCCCATTGGGATGTCCCTGACATTGGCTGTGACAGACAGCAGTGGCCATAATGCTCCTGTGAGCCACTCCCAGCCCACGGATGAAGGGGAACACACTGCAGGCAGCAAGGGCTCTGGCAGCAACATTAGCAAGAGTGAGTTCAGTAGCAAGCAAGCCAGGAAAACGCCATGGCTTGTTTTAAAAACCTTGTGTACCTCGGGTTCTTCTCACTGTCCTCCTCGTCCTGCTTGAGCGGACTCTCGGTGACCCCAAGGCAGTCGTGGTTTAGGCTACAAAACCAGAGGAGTTCAGAGCACCCCTGAGTTTCTTGCCCATGACTCCCTTCCACCCCCATGGGATAACCTATTCGGTTTTTGGTCTCGCGTTCACTAAAACTTGAAACTCCCTGTTTGGACCACTTGCTTTCCATTTGAAACCCTATGTTGGGGGCGGGGGGAGGGATTTTTTTTAATAATGAGCTTTAGCGAAATATTCATGATGAACGGAGTAAAGCAAATGAGTCTAACCATACCCCTCAAGTCCATGATTCTTTTTAATCAGTTTATTATTGTTTCCCCCACTCTTAGCTGTCTTGTGCGTTTCTGTCAGTGGTTCAGCCGGGGAGGTCATGGCTGTTTGGGTGTTGGTTGGTTGGGTTTTTATTTTCTTTCTCCCTGGTTGTTGTGCTACTCCATGTCGGGTCACTGAGTCAGATGATTGCACAGCTCAGCCAGAGCGATGACATCAAGCCCCCTTGAGGCCTGGATCATTCACCTGTCTTCTGGGCAGATGCAGGCCTGGCTGTCCCAACGGACCTGATACCCAGGCCTCCTTGGAGGTCAGAAGCTCTGAGCTGAGCGTGTGACCACATAAGCAGATCTGTCCGCTCTCAGCTGAGCCCTTATTGCCATCCAAAAGGGATGAACATGAGAGAGCTTCTGGATGAGATGTTCGTGTCATTCAGTGTGACTCTGCCCCTCCGGCAGAGATCCCTGTGGCCTGCAGCCCAGCCCAGGCTGGGTGGAGAGAGGCCTGGCAGGAAGCTGGAATCTCTGTTGCTAAGAATATGAATAGTTTCCACGTTCTAGGTGTCAGGGGAGGACACCCAGTGCTGACGTCTTCGTTGCAAACGGATCAGCAAAATGGTCCGTTCTTAGATGGTGCTCTTTCCTACCTATTTTTCCTTTCACAAGAAATAAGGCAAAGGGACAAGATCACAATAGCCAAAATCTATTTCCGCGTAATTATGTGCACTCACCTTTATCCTTTCATTAACCCTATGGAGTGTGGGAACTTGGATGATCTGTTTAAACAAAGGGGAGTACGGCAACGTAAAATGACCTGCTCGAGGTCACAAAGCTACATAAGCAACAAAATCGGAATCCAAAACCTGGTCCATCTTAGAGTCCACACTCTCAACCGCTACAGGGAGTCCTCTGCAAACAGAGGATGGAAACGTACAATGGTCTGAGGTCAGGTGGTGTCTCCACTACATTCAGGCTAGTTCAGCCTCCCTAAGACTCCGCTGCCCCTTCTATGAGGATTTACAACAACCTCACAGGGTAGCTGTCCACTCGGTAATGTGTTTTCTGTGGAGATACCCTGCAAACCAGAATCTGTTATTCAGGGTCAGCTACAATATTATTACCTACTAACCAAAATTATTATTGATTCTCCCTAATATGCCTTTTCAGGCCAGTTGATAAATGTTTTTCTCCTTAACAAAAAAAAAAAAAAAAAGAAAAGAAATCTTGCACTTGATAAAGACCCAGCATAGAGCACTGGTATCTGATAGTATCTAATTGTAAACTGTGAGCACTTTTCCTTCAATAATCTTTAAGTCAGAGAAACTGCTACACGCTTTCAGAGTTGTCAGGTTCAGCGGTAGTGGAAAAATGTCTCTATTTTGGAAAGAGCCATCTTTCTTTTTCCCCTTCACTGTTAGAGTCCTCTATAATTTGAGAAATAATGTTATTTTTATAAAGAGCTTAAAACATTTTAATGATAGGCACTGCGTTCTGAGGGTTTTCTATAAGACACTCTAAGCCCATCTCATATATACTTCTTATCCTAAAGCCAACTTTGCAAAGTAGCTTGCCAATACATCCTCCCCATCTTACTGCCTCCACCTAATGGTTTCCTAATACAGTACTACAGTGATTCCTTAGTTCCAGTGAACGACTGAACCAGCTTTGAAAGCCTTAAAAAAAAAAAAAAAGTTTTTTAATTCTTTAAAGCCAAGTACATTTTTTTTTTTAAAATGTGTTGTGTCCATGCTGGCTGTCATCTTCAGAAACAGACCATGCAGCGGGAATAAAAGAGATGGCTAACAGGGCTATCTCGAGATTTCATCATTTTTGTCAGTAAGTATGAAGCCTTTATGGAATGTTTTGAATCAAAACGTTTGAATATAAACTGGAAAGGTTTTCATATGGCATTTGTACCTTATTTCGATAGGCTTCGGGTTCTACTCACTGCCATCATCCCCTTCCCTACACACCCCCAGTGGCTTAACTACAATTTTAACTGTGGGTTTTAAAGAGGATTTAAAATCTTTAGCGGCAACAACTTACCCATTTTATGAAAGGCCGTTTTAAAAATTGGTTTACACCGTGCCTCTGGGCCAACACGTTTTGGAAATCCCCCTGGGGAGCTGGTGAGGATTCTAGGGGCTGGGCTGGTGGTGGGCTTGGCGCTTGGTCACCACGAGGAGGTGAGTGCTGATTAATGGAGCTAGGGCACAGAGAGGCCATTGGGGAATGTGGGTCTCCAGTAAACCAGGAGAGGGTTTTGGAGGTCACACACCGACTCATGGCTCTCTGAAGTGAGCCTGCTGTGGCCCACTGGTTCTCATTTGAGCTGGCTGCACATTAGAATAGCCAGCAAAGCCTGTTGGTCTACAGAAGCCCACCTCTAAAGCATCTGATTTAATTAGTTGAAGGTGGTGCCCACACATTGCTACTTAAATTTGTCCTTCAGGTGATTTCAAGTTTGTTTTCAAGTTTGAGAACCAGCTCAAAAAACTACTGGGAGCCCAAAAGCCATATTTTGCATATGGCATTTTTAAACAAGATACAGCAAGGCACACAGGCAGGAGAGGATCTTAATGCTTTAATGCCAGGATGTCCTCTGACCTGGTCTCTCAGCTCTCTCTAAGGGCTGTCGATGCCCCCTCCAGACCAGCAAGGTCCTGGGGAACCTTGAGGGCCACTCCTGACTGGAATGAATGGACCCATAGGTGCTAGCAGATCAGAAAGGACAAGCAAAAGCTTGCAACCCCGCTCTCTAGCCCTCTGCAGCAAAAAAGGACATCACAACCTAAACGCAGGCACATTCTTATTTTTTTCTGCATCACCACCCTAAGATCATTTGAATGTTTCCAGCAAGTTACTGCATTCCTACCACCCCTGAAAGTCTTGTCCAAAAACATGTTTTAGTTTAAGTTGACTGGCGGTTTGGCAAACAAAAGGCTGAAATATGGCACTGTGACTCAAATTCAAACCCAATGCCTTAAAATTAAGGGTGTGCTGTTGCCAACCCCCTGGTGGGTCGTGATGTGCCTGAGAAGCCTGGCCCCTTCACTGGGTTCCTCTGCTGCAGTGACCTTGGATTAATTTGGCACTGCACAGACCCGGCGCCTTCCTCGGATGGAGGGTGGCCGCTGCCACCTGGGTCTTAAAACCAGGGGTTCTGTTTTTCCATTGGGACAGAGAAGCTGGGATGGAGGGAAGGCGGCCAGTCACCCCAGAGGCAACAAATCAAAAGAACAGAGCCATTGTGAGCCTATTTGAAAAGGACTCGCAGAAATGGTTGGGAATTGTGAGAATCCACTGCAGGGCAATTAACGTTTGAGGGCACAGGGTGGGGTCCTTCAGTGACTGCGGATTAGGCTGCCAGTGATTTTTAGAGGAGAAAGTCTGTGTCTCTTAGAATTTCTGGCTTTCGGTCCTAACAAGCACTCAGGCTTGCATTGCAGATCCTGCAATGTCTGGGTACCCACAGAAGTGGGGAGCTACCTGAAGAAGTAAGGGTGCCTGCAGAACCATGGAAATAATGGAGTGCATGCAGAAGTAGGTGCTCCCCACTTGCGTGAGCACCCTCCTGAGAAAATGAGGGATGGCCAAGAGCCCAGAACAGTGGTGTTTTGGACCATGGACTCCTAAACAAACAATGTAAGCATGTACTCTCCATTTATGTGTGTTCATAAATTCATCTGTGAATCACCTACCTATAAAAGGTAGGTATCTGCCCCATCATGTTGCTCAGAGAATTCAAACTGAATTTAAATGCTTTCCAACAGTGCCTGGTTACGTGATAAGCACTCGATGAGAATCACTTGTTGCCATTAATATCCTCATCTTTCGGGTCCTGATTACAGGCATTAGAAAACACACAGTAGAAAGATGATAGAAATAATAGAGATTAAAGATGAAATGGAGAGATTGATGTTTTATGGTTTTTCTGCCTACTTTCCTCTCCCATCCCACTTTGGAGACCGCAGGATCAAATTTTTTTCTTAAGGACTCAGAATCTAACCCTATCCCACCATGGGCCCAGAAATATATTTTATACAAAAATTCTGTCTAGTTTCTAGGTTAAGTCAGGTGCTTACTATGCAGGGGGTGGGAAATGATAAATTGGACAGGTGAGCTGACTTTTAAATACCAATCAGCAGACTTTTTTCCCATTCAAGGAGGTAAGTTCCTGAGAGCATTTGGCACTGTATTCTAAGTGCTCCAGTTGAGGGTAAAACAGAGGGGTTTTTTTCCAGTATCTGTAAGCTAGGATCGGAAAGCCCCTCAGGTCCACTGATGGAGGAGCTCCAGTAGCAAGAAGTTGACAGCATCCTCCTGCTAGATCCCCAGAGATCACAGACTCCTTCAGGTGAATGCCTTCACATTCCTAAACAGAGATTTCTGGATGCAACCCGTAACATTTACCTAGTGTTACCAAAGCCACTTGAGAATCAACAAATACCTGGCCCTTGCTTGTCAGGAGCTTCTGGGCTACTCCGGGGGACAAGGTTCAACCACGGAGATGGCAAATGGGGTTTTGGTCCTGTCTAGGAGAGTGGACGAAGGGGGTATTGGAGACAGCTTTTTGGAAGAGGTAGAACCTGAGATTGAAGAACCAGCCTCTTTCCCTGAAGGATGGCCAGGATTTGGTGAGGTAGGGAGGCAAGTAGCAGGCTTTGCAGGGATGAGTGGCAGGCGTAGAAACCTGGACGGGGGAAAGAACGGGAGTGAAGTGCAGGTGGGCCAGGGACCAAGGGCGATGTGACATCCAGCCTCATGGAATCCTAGGGTAGAGGTGAAGCAAACAGAACTGTTCCGATTGATGCAACAGGGAGCAGGGCACCATTACAAGTTCAAAAATATCTGGGATGGATAGAAGACAGGCGAGTTTCTCTCCGATGAGAATACAATTAATTTGTATAAACTTGGCCCTCCTTCTTAGGATTTTAACACCCTCCGTTAGAGAGATGTTTCCCTTGCAAATAATATTTACCCAATCTTGACGTGCCTGAAGATTATTAATGTCTCTGAAATGTTCCCTCTTCCAACCTGTCAGTGTTCAAGCTCAAAGTCAGAAGAAAACTTTCCCGGTTTTTAATCTGTGTTCTCCCCTGAATAAAGAAGGGTCTTGAAAGTACATGGCACTTGGTACAAGCAGAGGCCCTGCCTGACGTAACCAAGGGTTTCTTGCAGAAGACAAAAGCTTCCTAGAGAACCCCAGCTTGGGGACTGAGCATGTGAGAAATGTCAGGCTTCTTGCAGCTTCTTTCCTGCCTTTGATGACCCGGAGGCTCATTTCTCCATCAAGACCTGTAACTCAAACTTCAGGGCCCACTGTCCTAGGAGATGGAAGAATTTAGAGATAAATTATGTTCCTAACCACGTTCAATGCAAGATAGAGTATGCTTTGAGCACCAGCCTATGGTTAACCTCCATGTGGTTTTGTCTCAAGTGGGCAGGGCAGCTACTGCGTCTGTGGATGCTTCTGAAGCCCTGATTTTAGTGTCCCTCTAGATCTCAGCCGCTTGCCTTCCTGGAAGGTGTCTGTCATATGTGTGCACTGTAAGTGATTTAACTGCTGAAACATCAGCCTGGGACCAGACCCTGTCTGACTCCCAGCCTGACAGTCCACAGACCATCTGCCATTGACCGTGATGGTGTCATCTGACCATTACGAGCCCCCTCCTCTATAGAGGAGGGACACTCGTGCCCAGGTCCCTTGCCGCTACAACACGCATGGATTCTAAAAGACAGATGTATTAGAAAACAAATAGCGGTCACCCACCTACCATGTGCCAGGCCGGGGGTGGAGTGAGAGGGAAGGAAACAAGCCTTGCTGTCTTGAGGTTCAGATCCCAATTAGACCATCCTCGAATGAGGACACAAGATCATTGCAGAGACAGGTCAGTGGCACAATGAGACCGGACGGTTCCCGTAGAGGAGGGTCTGAGCAGGTGACCTCCAAACTGGGGCCCGAAGGGTGGGTTGGAGCCAGCTCGGGGAGATGGGGAGACGTGACAGGGGCAGAGGCTGGGGGGCGGGCCTGAGCTGGCCCCGTGCAGGAAACCCAGGACGGGCTGTGCGGCTAGAGCAGAATGAGTCGGGGAAGTGCAGTGCAAAGTGATGCTGGAGATGGGGCATAGGCCAGATCAGGGAGGACGTTGCCCCGGCCACGGAAGGGAGTTTAGACTCTTCTTGAAGTGCAAAGGGAAGCCGCTTGAGGGTTTCCAGCAGAGCAGTGACCCGAGCTCATGTGTTTTGTAAAGTATGAATGCTCTGATGAACTGAAGGGGAGAGAAGAGAAGACACCTGCTCTTTCTGCGGCAAAGTGAGAGAGAAGGGAAATCTCCCTTCTGCCAGTCATGGTCCACACACCACTTCAAACTGTGGTGGTATCCGCTCTAAGGTTTGCTCTGCGATATCGCTTAGATTGCAAGATTAACACTCGATTTTTCTCCTGTTCAACGTCTCCAATACCGGCATGAGCCAAAGCTGAAGGGCAGGATGTGGTTTCCACATGCAGTGACCACCATCCCTTCCTCTGGTAGCCCAGAGCCATTCCTGTGACTGCACAGCGAGTCACTGCAAATCGTGCCGGATACCCAGACTGCCCACGCGGCAGTGATGCCGTGGAATTCGGGGGGAGCCTGAGAGCCCTCGTGCTCCTCGTCCTCCTCTTGACCGTCTCGCTCCCCCTTAAACACGGCTGCAAATTCCTAGCACCTGGGCTCAGATCTGCCCAGCAGAAAAGAAACAGCTATTTCCCAACAAGACATTTTCCTCTGCTCTCTTGTGGCTGGGGGCAAAGAATCCAGCTGGCTAAATCCTCTTGGTAAATAAACGGCTAGCTAGAGTCCTGCTCCCCTAGGCACACAGCTCTCTTAACACAGAAGTAAAAGGAACCAATTCTGACCCCTTTACCACCAGTTGCACATAATACTGCCTACCCACTGGGGCCCGCGGAGTTCTGCGGGTGTGGAAAGGAGACCTAAATGGTTTACCGAAAGCAACTGCCCCGTCCCAGTCGTGTTATTAACACTTTCTGGGGATGATTTCTCCCTTCCCGGTAAAAGCTGATCACCTGTCACAATGTCATCTTAATAGAGAATTTCTAGACTCTGTCTTCTAGAACATAGCAATACATGATATTGCTACTAGTTTTAAAGTTTGGCCCTAGGTGTAAATTTACCTGACCCTGAAAAGCTGAAGTCCTTAAGTGATCAAAATACATGTTCTCTGTTAAGACACAAATGGGCGCAAGCCTTGGCTCCACCACTTACTATTGCTGGTATGACTTGAGTTACTTAATTTCGTTGAGCCACACTGTCCTCTTTTATCAAATGGAGAACCCAACTCATCGGCTCACCATGGAAGACTAAACAAGATCAGATCGTACAGGTAAAGTGCTTAGTGCCGTCCCTGGTATGTAGTAACCCCCCGCATTGTTAGCAAAATAAGACCTCAGGGTAGATGCAGCTATGTAAGACATAAAATGTATCAACATTAACTCTCATCAACAGATAGGGAGCCATTAAATGGATCACAAACATAATAAAAATGACAGAAAGGAATATTAAAATTTGAAACCATTTAAATATTTGGTTGACAATGAATAAAATTGAAATGCAGGGATTCTAAAGATCTTTAAGCCAGCTCTACTTTAATAGTTCACTATCCCCTCCCTAGCAGTAATACTACCTAGTAATAGTCTCTGTATTATGATAAAAACTAATAATTTGAGTATATATATATATTCTTTATACCAGACACTGTTGTGAATGCTTTATGAACACAGTCAATCTTCATTGCAACTCTGAAGTGGATACTATTATTCACATTTTACAGATGGGGAAACTGAAGCAGGAAGTTTGGTTCTGAAACCCTCTTAAACTCTACACACACAACACACACACACATTTCTTAAACTTTATGATATATCTGTGACATATATTACATTTATATATATCAGAGATATAGATCAGAAGTTGGTAAACTATGGCCCAAGGACCAAGTCTGGCCCCCCACCTGTTTTTGTAAATAAAGTTTTATTGGAACACAGCCACATCTACTCATTTACATATTGTATGACAACTGCTGAGTTAAGTAGTTGAGTAGTTGTGACAAAGAGCATATGGCCCACAAAGCCCAAAATATTTACTATCTGGCCCTTCACAGAAAGTTTGCTAAATCTTGATATCAGCTGTAAACGTCACTAAAAGATTGGGGTCTGGAAGAGATGAAATAATACCTTGTATTTGGTATTTAGAGTGACTTTTCACATATTTATCTCTTTAATTCTCCTAACAACCCTGTGAAGTAGGTAGTCTTTGTATTTCCATTTTAGAAATGAAGAACCTGGGGTTTTGAGAGGTTAGCAGACTTACACCACAGACTAGACCATAAACTCCATAAGTCTAGGCATCGTGTGTCTTTATTGTCATATCCACATCACCTACCACAATGTTAGGGCAGCACGGGCACTCAGAAAATACTTGCCAATGGAAGAGAGTGGTAAAGGTCACCCGGCTAGAGAAGCTGGGTCTCCTATTCCCTAGGGTTTTTTCTCCTGACCCCACAACTCCCTGGCGGTGGAAGGAGGGACTTTCTCTTGAGATAGGGCTGAACATAGGGTGCTTGACATGTCCTTCTGCTGTCAACTGAGAAATTTTGGCTGCTGCATTCCTCCTCCTGCTTAGTCAAACACCATCTCAGTCAGACCAAAGGGCTTTTTGTTTTCCCTCAAATGCATAGTCATAGCCTGGAGAGTTTTCCTCTCCTTGTGATTGGTGCATTTTTAGACAAGATTAACACTGACACCTTCAAGCGATGGTAGTCACATGGAATCTGGGTTTTGGATGGATTTCAGGCAGAGCGCTGCCTGCCCTCCTCCCACCCCACGATGAGTCACAGTGCACAGCCAACTGCCCTTCCGAGAGGGACTCAAGGCTTTTGTTTTCTTTCATCTTGCTTCATGCTGGTCATGTGAGGCACAGGGTATTAATAGACCATCGGGTTGGCCTTCTGAATCTGGTTGTTGTTGGTCAGGGAGATAAACGAGAGGTCTGGCCAGTCCCCGCCATTTGTCACTCCTCTTTTGACGGTCACGTGCTGGTTGGTGACAGAGCTGAACCAGACAAGCAGAGGTCATCCAGTGTGGTCACCGCCCACCCGTGGACGTAGCCTGTACAGATGGACAGACTTCTTGCCTCTCTCTGTGGGCACTAGGTCAGCTCCTGACTTCCAACGCTGGACCACCAGTACTAATCTTAACAAACCAGCCTCAGCCTTTCTTCACCTCCTTCTCCCTGCGTGTGTGAGAGACACATAGGCCAGGCAGGGAGAGGTTTCGGGGTGTTTTATTTGTTTTGGGGTTTTGGTGGGGTTTTGTTTTGTTTTGTTTTGTTTTTACTTAGAGTAAAATTTTACTTTGGGTAAAATTATGTTCAGGAAATTAAAAGTCTGTATGTGGTTTGACAGGCTCCTACAGGGCTCCAGGAGGACAGAAGTTTTAAACAAATGCCTTGGAATTGCTTAGGGCCTTGATCCAAAAGCTTCAGTTCTCCTCTGCAGCCCAGTGTTTGGAATGTCACTTTGCTAGTTCTCTCAGCCTTGATTCCAGTGCCCGAGCACAGTGTCACACTCGGTGTCTACCGACCTGAAGTGAAGTTGGGCCGGGGCCTGGCCAGCAGATGAAACTCCCTTGAAAAGTCTTCTAGGGGCAGAAATTCAAGCTCTAATGTAAAGGAGGGGTCTTGGTTCTAAGTCTTAGGCTAGCTAGTTTTAGCGGGGGGCCTGCTAGGCTCTGGTAAAATTATTTTCACTTTACATCAACCTCTTTTGTTTGGTGACTTTGTGAAAGCATTGAGTGTATTGAGGAGGTCTCTGCTGAGTCCTCCCACTGCTTGAAGTTGGTGACACTTAGCCTCTTGAGCCTCACTTTGCTCATCTGCTAAGTGGGTTGATCTACCTGATCTCGAAGCTGCCCTTCCAGTCTGATGTTTCATTTTTCAACAGTAGAATTTTTAATAGTTTTTTTTTTTTTAATATTGCCACATCTGTAAAGAATTTTGCTACCAAAGAAAAAGCAGACTAAGGATGCACCAAGTTAAATTACTACATTTCTTCTTGTTTGGCGATAAATGGGGTAGTGGGGTTAGGACACATGCCTTCAACCAACCAACCAACCTTGATTTTCCACGTGATCAGTGCCAGGCACTGTGCCTCATGGACGGGCATTCCCTCACTCAAAGCTCTCAACAGTCTTGGGGACTCTGAGTGTTATTAGTACAGATGAAGGAATGGGGGCACCAAAAAATTTAGTAACTTGCCCATAGTCACAGAGGATCCTAGTCTCTAAGTAAAAATACGTATATATACTATACAACCCTGAATTCCTCTCTCCCTGGGACTGGCCTCTTTCTACAGGAAGATTAAGTGCAATGGGAGATTCTAATTAACAGACATTTTTACCGAACACTGCATGAGCAGGAGATTTCTGGATAAGACTTGCCCCTTCCTTGGAAAGTACTCATCTTGCTGACCATGAGCTATAATGTGCCTTGAGAACAGTTGGTACCAGTGGGGAAGAAGTTCAAGTAGGGGTGGACAGATTCCCGCTGGGAGTGACTGTGTAGAACTCAAACATTTGCAGGTCATAGGCGGCTTTGTTCCCTTCAGAGTCCCTCGGCTTCACTTGCTGAAGTAGGACAAGCAGAATGAATTCACCCTGGCTGAAGCCAAACTCTTTATATTCAAAAGAAAAAAGGCAATTAAATATTCAGCCTGATTCCTGGGTTTTGAATTACCTCCATTTGTCTTCCACTGTGAGCATCTGCTTTTTATTCCACTGTGGGCCCGCCTGCCTTCTGTCTCTCCCCGTTGGTCCGTATCTCTGCATCATGTGACTCAAAAGCGAAGATTAGAGGAGAAAAATGTCTCTGTGTTCTAAGCCTGGCAACTCCTATTTTTACCCACAGCTGTTGGAACTGATAGCAAAGTCACAGCTCACGTCCCTGAGTGGCATCGCCCAAAAGAACTTCATGAACATTTTGGAAAAAGTGGTACTGAAAGGTGAGCTTTACCCCCCACCCCGCCCCACCTCTCTCCCTTTTTTATAGAGATGGGGATGGACAGATGGATTTTCCAATAGAGCAGACACGTCATGAGACATGGATGGACATGAATAACTCCAGATGCGTTTCAGGGGTGCCAAATGCCAGTTCAGAAAGGAGTGCCACTCATGTTCAGGACGAAGGGGAGAGACCGTCACCCTCCCATCCTTTTATCAGGAGCATCCATTTGCCCTGCTGCACACCTCTCACACTTCTCGGTGTGCTCACATGTCCCAAGCTTGGCTACCAAACCTCTGGATTCCAGATTCCTAGAAAATTGAGCTATGTACAAGGCAGAATAAATTCACAGACTATTTGATCTAAAAGGAACTTTAGGTCTTTGGCTCATCTGAGTCCTTGTGCATGCAGGGAAACTGAGGCCCCTAAGGAAGAGTAGTTTATCCGTAATCCCACAAAGACTCAGGCAGACAGGATCACAACTCATGTTCCTAACTACTGACCACCTACACAGGACATCACTGCTGGGCCAAAGAAACTGCCTTCAGGTCGAGTGAGCCAATCGGTGCTGGTGAAACAATGAAGAGAGAAAGAGTCTTTGCCAGAAACTAGGGAAAAGAGAACAAAGAGGGACCTAGATAATGGAAACTCTCCCCCGTCACCTCAAGTGTAGAAGCTTGGCCAGGTGTCGAATAAATAAGAGGGAGAAAGAAAACCACATCCCCAGAGGCAGTGACCCACACGACAGGAGCAGAACAGAGAAGAAAAAGAAAGGCCCGAGTACAAAATATACCGTGTCCCTGTATCATAACTGCTCATGCTTTTTCTCTCCCCCACTTCAAGTCCTTGAAGACCAGCAGAACATCAGGCTAATCAGGGAACTGCTGCAGACTCTCTACACGTCCTTATGCACACTGGTGCAAAGAGTCGGCAAGTCGGTGCTGGTCGGGAACATCAACATGTGGGTGTACCGAATGGAGACGATTCTACACTGGCAACAGCAGCTGAACAATATCCAAATTACCAGGGTAAGCGGGAACGCCCCGGCCTCCTCCTAGCAGTAAAGACTCTGTTCGGTGCCTCCACCGAGAGGCTGGGCGGCCTCCCCCAGGACTTTTTAAATCTTCTCTGGTGGTCAAAGAGCCTGGACTGTCCCGATTTGGATGCTCTCTCCTGGGCGCTGAGAGTGGGCTGGAAATTCCCAAAAAAGGGGGTGGGAAGAAGAAGTTGGCACAACAGGATCAAAGTATGTGAATTGCAACATGGTAGGCAAACCAGAAGCTTGGATTTGGGGGTGGGGGCTGAGGGGCGATCTCTCGTCTTTCCCATTTCCTCCTGAAGAACGTGTCCTTTACAGCTGTAGGAATGCTTCCTTGAATACAACAGAGGTCTGATGGCAGTGGCTTGGAAAGTTGGCACCAACCTCTGCAAAGTCTAGTTCCAGTGATTAATCATTATGACAAGTAAGCCTTTGGTTAGAGACCGCGAACCATACACGCAGGGAAAGAAAAGAGCGAGTCTCACTCAAAGTGGAAAAAAACCCAAAGAGGCCCTGTATTAGAGCTACACTTCTATTGGTAGTGTCTTTTGACTTTTTGAACCGAACTTGGCCCTCCGCTCTTGTCCTTTTAATAGTGAGCAAGAGGACTGAGGCACACAAAAAATGTGAGAAAGACACTCCTGTAATCTGCTAGGGCTCGCTAATGGACAGGCGCACTTAGACGGCTCACGTAGCGCTCGCCTCGCTTATCACCGACCGCGCTGTTCTAAGTGCTTCCGGGACCCAAGCTGATAAAGTTTGGGTCTGCCCCATCTCTTGAGAAGGTAACATGAAGAAGCCGCTTTGACCTCTTTTAAATACTTATTTTACTATATGAAGTTTTCAAAATGCAGCATCCTTGACTTGGCTGTTAAGAACCTCTCTGTGCCTCTTAGTTTCTTTAACTCTGAAACAAAGGGAATAATGAGAAGTTTCAGAATTATGTGACTTCCTTAGAATCACTTTGGCTACAACTCCCACACTTACACACACACACACACACACACACACACACACACAGCACAAGCCCAGAAAAGCTATCTCCGTCGTTTAAGAGCGTGTATTCTGAACATTTGCCAGATTTATTCTAATAACTTACCCCATTGTCTTCTCTTAAGTGTAGGCATAGTTTGACGACGTGAATTTGAGACCTAGATTCCCAGCTTCTCTCTCACAGAAAACCCACTTAGACCTTCTACCTGATTTCTGGTATTCTATGTAGCCTGGACGTAACACTTTCTTTTTTTGGTCCAAGCCCAGGAGAGAAGCATCCAGCCAGTGACCTAAATGAGCAAGTCCTATTTGTCCCAAGGGTCTGTTTCCTCCAGCAGCTTTGGAACACTATTTAGGTGATCACACTTGGCCAGATCTTGCCTCTGCTGCCTGCATCCCAGAAGCCTCCCTGGCCACAGCCGCTCACGTACTTTACACGCCCATGGGCTTGCTTACCTAGAACCCCCCCTTAACTGATCCACAGACACACCAGGGAGGAGGTAGCCCTTGTAGCTGCTATAACCCTTCAGAGACAGGAGTGGGGACCAGAGAAGCCCAACAGCTTAGGCCAGAACCCAGGACTCCTTATTCCTCACATGGCAGAGCTTTCTTAACATCAGTGGTTTCCAAACTTCTTTTCAATCCAGCTTTCTTCCAACTATGTATTCAGTGATCCAGCTTTTTGCAAACCCTTTACATCCAATGCAGTCCCGTGCAGGACAGATCAAACACTGAAGTTCCTCTCACCCTCCCTTCTGCTCCTGGCACTCCAGCCAGGCCAAGCCCTTCTCTGCCCATGCCAAGCTTGGTCCTGCCTCCCCGGGCCGTCCAGTCCACTGAAAACACTCTCATCTCGCCTTCCTCAGAGGAGTTGTTGCCATCTGAAATGATCTCCAACGTGATACCACTTCCCTAGCTCCATCCACTGGCTTACGAGCACCACAAAGAAAGACCACCATCTTGCCCCCTGCTCTGTTCCCTCTGCCTTGCACAGAGCAGAGGCGGTCAATAAATTGTAGATGAATGATGAATGAAGGGTAACAATGCCTATCTCCTAGCCCTGGTGTAAGATTTAATAAGCTAACACAATAGAAAGTGCTTGGGACAGTGCCTGGCATGTAGTAAGTCTTTAAATGTGTCAGCTCTTATTATTACGAAGGGCTCACTCTGTGGCAGACACTCTTCTAAGTCTTTCACATGTATTCATTAACTCATCCAGTGAATAACTATGAGTGAGGTCTTTATAATAGCTGATTTCCACTGGGCACTATGCTAAGTACTTCTATGCATCATCTTGTCCACTCTGCCCAACGACACTGTAAGAAATGCTTTTCCTCATTTTATAAATGAGAAGAATCAGGCTGAGTAGTTAAGAATTGTGTGGCTGGGGGCACCTGCATGGCTCAGTCAGTTGAGCATCCAACTCTTAGTTTCAGCTCAGGTCATGATTTCAGGGTCATGGGATCGAGCCCGGCATCGGGCTCCACGCTCAGCAGAGTCTGCTTGAGATTCTCTCTCTTCCTCTCCCTCTGCCCCTCCCCACTGGGCTCGCTCACTCTCTCTCAAATAAATAAATCTTAAAAAAAAAAAAAAAAAAAAAAAAAAAGAATAGTGTGGCTGGTGCCTCAATGCAGGTAAGATGCAGGGGACTGAACCCAGGCCTGTCTGCAGAGGCTGCTCTTCTCCCCACTGCACTCTGCTCCCTGCTGCCCTCCTTCCCAGCCCTCCTCGCTCTGAGCCACATTATTTTGAGAGCAGTGATGGGAACCCATGGAGCCCTAAAGAGCTTGTCACACAAATGCCCAACTCTCCAGAGGAAAGAAAGATCGAGAGAGAGAGAGAAAAACAGGACTTAATTACTTCAGTCTGGACTATATTTCGGCAGCACATATACTAAAGCCTACTTTTTAACAGTTTGGACTAAAGAGAAGTATGTTATTCCACAAAAATGTTAAGGTGACATTTACAGTAATTGCTTTCTATTTGCCAAAGTTCTAGCAGTAGCTTCCCGGCATATGATCTTGTTTTCCTTCAAAATTTCATATCTAATTTTATGGAGCCAATTTTTATTGGCAAAAATAATTACTAGAATAAAGAATGAAGGGGGAAAAATGAAGAGAACTGGTTTGGAGAGGGAGAAGTCAAATAGAATCACTATGGGTAAGGCAGTGTTTGGGGTAAGGCTGTGTTTTGAAGCAGAGAGAGGGCAGGGTAGCCATAGAAGGATTATAGCCAAATGTTTGATTGACTTATTGTTCTTTTATATGTTTATATTCAAAAAGAAGGCGGCATGCAAGCAGTTAACCATTTATCAGGAGTAAGGGCTCAGCATGGGGTCTGGGCAAGGATTTTGGAAAAGTTCAGGTTTGAAAATTTGAGCGTGAACTCTGCCAAGTGGACTTTAATAGGAGTTCATGTAATAATTGGCCTGGGAGTTTTAACCAAAAAAGTAGATGCTTTGAAGTGCTGGAAACAAAAGGAAAGTTTCATGGCAGTTTTATTAGCTCATATGATCAGCAGCAGATGATAAACGACAAATAAGTGTAGAGCCTTCAGCGGTCCAGCGAAAGTCCTGAATTTTGCAAACAATTGAAAACTCAGCCCAGCAGCCTGAACAATTTAAACTGTCAAGTCATAGACACTTCTGATGAGTTAAGAGGCTGAAGCTGATTCAAATCTGAGATTGTTAGAGCTGGAAGGGACCATGAGAGTCTTCTAAGCCAATTCACTTTGGACATGGGGAAACTGAGGCCCAGAGTTCCCAAGGGCACCTGGGATCCAGATCTACTGCTTCTCCATCCCGTGTTCCTCCCATGCCACCTCCCATTCTTCTCCACAGTCCGGCTTCCCAAGGCCCCATGCCTCTTCCCAACTTCCCTCTATACATCTGACCTGCTCTGCAGGGGACACAGGTGGGGATTGGTGAAACCACGCATCCCCCCTGGAATCCTGTGCGTGTGGGCTCTGATGTGCCTTGAACAGAGTAGTTCCCTAAAAATTTGAGGATATCCATTGACAGGATATTTTCCCCTGAGCTAAGGAAGGGCTTCTTCATCCTATATTTTTTCCTGTGACCCCCAGAGGTGACAGAGCACCAAGCTAAAAATGGCAGTAGTCCAAAATCAAGAGCTCACCCAGATCTAGCATGAGAACAAAGAACCCCAGTCGCAGGTGATTTGTGCTCACTTCTTACCCAAATGGCATCATCAATTGCTGTCGAGGAGCTATCAGTAAATACTAGTGAGGGCCTTCTCTGTACAGATGGTTCCCAGAGCACTCTGTGCTTACTTCCTTGATAGCACTTAACATATTGTTCTATAATTATTTGCTTATGTTTCTGAGTCTCTTGCGAGCCTAATGAACCCGTTCCAGCCCCAGTGCCAGGCCATAGTAGGCCCTCAAAAGAGGTTGTTTGTGCTGGGCTCGTCTGCAAGGGATATGAAATTAGACCCCACCTTCAAGGATCTAGGTGTGGGTGGGATAACATGAGCCCATCAAAATTTAAATAATAAATATAAAACTAAACAATTAAATACAAGTTGAGGGTTATAGCAGAAACAGCTCCTGATTAACTGTCAATGTATTACCCACAAATAACTTTTTTTAAATATTCCATGGAGCCCTAGGTTTGAATAGAGATGTTCTAACGGATGGGGGCACTTAGGCCAAAAGTTTCTGGACCAGCCATTCCTAAAGGACACATACGCACGCGCACACACACACAAATATACACAACAAGCACAGGGTCTTTTTGTTGTTGTTTTTTACCTACTTAATTATGAGGGTTTCAGTCATCCCTCGGGTATTTTTTGGGTACCTACTATATGCTAAGCACTCTTCTATGAAAAAAGCACACAGCAATGAAAAAAGACAAAAAGTGCTGCCTCGATGGAGCTTACGTTCCAGCAGGAATGTTCCATTCAAGCTTCCTTTTGGAAACAGTTTGCATTACATAACAAAAAGGGGCTGGTTCAAAAAGTCCCCAGAAGAGCTCATAGAATTCCAGGAAGATGCCTGGGGTACCCACAAAACAGAAAAGAAATTCCCTTTCAGGGAAAATGGGTATAAGCTGGATCTGAAGAAGAGCATCATTTGGACAGGCAGAGCGGTGAGGGGACAGCAGGGGCCCAGGCAAGAAAACCCGCCTGGAGGGATCCATGGCCAGGAGGGGTGATGGGAAAGCCTGCACAGGTGGCAGTCTGGGGGGTTTTTCAAGGCATGGGGCCCTTTAGGAAGGTAGCGAATCTGGTCACTGCACTGAGTGGAGCAGAGGAATCCAACATGTGCTGTTTGGAGAACCGTTAAAAGTATAAGGCTTTGTGAAACTTAGGAAAGTCCCTCTGGCACCATTCAGCTGGAGCTGTTCCAGGCTGTTCCTGTGGGCCTCAGCCGCGGGTCCTGTTTCTGCCCTCAGGGTGGGGAGAATTGCAGCTTTGGATCTGGGATCAGTCAACCAGCTTGAGGGTGGAGGACAAGGGGACAGCTGCATCCTCGGAGAGTGTCACCCGGTGATCTGCGGCCCACCCCCCACAACCTGCAACTTAACGTCTTCCTTCTCCCCACAGCCTGCCTTCAAAGGCCTCACCTTCACCGACCTGCCTTTGTGCCTCCAACTGAACATCATGCAAAGGCTGAGTGACGGGCGTGACCTGGTCAGCCTCGGCCAGGTGGCCCCCGACCTGCACGTGCTCAGCGAGGACCGGCTGCTTTGGAAGAAGCTCTGCCAATACCATTTCTCCGAGCGGCAGGTCAGGGGGCCCCTCACGGGCAGTCCCTCCTCTCCCTTCTCTGTCCCCCAGCCTCAAACTTCCTTGGCATTCTTCCTGAGCTCGAGGCATGGGAGCCCACCCTCCATGGGGCCTCCCGGCTGACTAGAGAGCAACAATACGAGGAGTTTCTAAATAATGCATGTGATTCTAATGGAAAAAACAACTTACATTCTTAACCTATATGCACACTTCACAACTTGCTTTAAAAAGTTCATAAAGCAACACCTGGCCTCCTCTGCTATGACAGAGTAACTTACAAAAGCAACTTATCTTTATAGTTTACAGGTAAGAACTTTTATAGGTATGTTTCATTTTAGTCTAACCACCCAGGGTGGGGTAGGTATCTTGATGCTCACTTTAAACAGATGAGGGGATTCAGTCCACAAACTAGGGAAATGGCTCTCAAGGGAAGGAAACTGGCCTTGAATATGAATCTGAACTGGGGGCTTCAGACACCAGCTCTAGGCCTGTTTCCCCTCCTCGTGCTGCCCCAGACGTTTTTTTCCACCCTCTTTATATAGACGTGTGAGTTCAACAAGTTCTGTTCATGAAGCCACTAATATTCAGATATAAAATAGAGCCACGGTGCCAAGCAGGGACTGCATCTCCCTGGAAATAATCACTCAAGTCTACAGCAAAGAAAAGATTGAAGGTGTTTATTGAAATCACCTAAACCTTAAAGGACCATCCAAATACAATTTAGTAGAGGTCACTAGTAAGATGTCACCAGCCCCCCTGTTTCTTTTAAAGACTGGTAAAAGCTACCGTTTCACTGGGTAGAGCTCAGAAGGACCTTCTTTCTATCTTAGCAGTTTTTTCCCTGGTAAGTGCAGGGCACAGATGAACAAGGGGGAAGGAGAGGGTGGGAACAGAACTTTTCAGAAGCACAAAACCACAAACTATCTTCTTGACGAACCCTCCTGCAGTCGTTTGCAGTTATTTGTATTCGTTTGCAATTCAGATCCGCAAGCGATTAATTTTGTCCGACAAAGGACAGCTGGATTGGAAGAAGATGTATTTTAAACTTGTGCGATGTTACCCACGGAAAGAGCAGTACGGAGACACCCTTCAGCTTTGCAGACACTGTCACATTCTTTCCTGGAAGGTATGTGTCTCGAGGTGGCTGCCACAGACCCCCTAGCCCAGCCCCTAAGAGCTAAAGGCACCAACATTGCCATGTGAAAGCCCTTCCTACTTCTTTCCTGCACTTCCCTACTGCAGCTGAAGGAAGGTGTAGGAGACACTGATTCAGTCCCTGGGGAGAAAAACTTTGAGAGTCCTTAATTTCCTCCACTCCTATTTGTGTGTGTGTGTGTGTGTGTGTACATATATATATATATATATATATATATATATATTTTTTTTTTTTTTTTTTTTTGTGGTACATCCCACCCACCTGCAAATTCTCCCATTCTCTTTGGGTATGGGTGCGCATGCACACACACACACACACACACAGCTCTTTAGTTTTTGCAGAACTTACGGCATTCTTGACAGAGGAATGTTGTTTTGAGGTTGGGCCCAGCCAACGAGATGCTTCTGAGAACTCAAACCTAAAACCATGATGTTCCTTTCCAGGGCACTGACCACCCGTGCACAGCCAATAACCCAGAGGGCTGCTCCGTTTCCCTTTCACCCCAGGACTTTATCAACTTGTTCAAGTTCTGAATCCCAGCACAGGACAACACTTCTGAAGGGCTTCCCAGCTGATCAGACGGCTGGGAATACAGAGCTTGGACAGTTCATTTGTAAATAGTGTACATTTGAAACGTTGGCTCAAAACTTCTGAGCTAAGTCACTGAGAGGACATTGGAAGGGGAGATGCAGGTGCCGGCAGGGAGCTGAAGAATACGGACTTCTCATTAGAACTGGTATGGAAAAACGGAAATACTGTAAATAAACTTTTTTCTAACTATTTGCCGGCAAGACTGTAAGGGCAGGAATTCAGTTTCATCGGTGAAAATGGAATTCTCCTCATGTTCACTGAGACTCCTTGGTAGTTCCCTAGGGATGTGGAAGAAAAGGGCAGAAGTCGAATACAAGATAGAACACTCTGTTTACAATGTGAAAATTTGCTTAAAGAAAGAGAAGACGACAACATAATGCGAAATCCCTGCGCTTTGGTTTTGATTGGGGGGAGGGGAGGTTGTTTTAAAAAGGCAAAGGAAGCACCACCCATCTTAAACCCGCGAGGGCATAGGGCCTTATCTTGCAAATATATCACACAATAGTCTACCTCGGAAAGTATGCAGTGCTCCCTCCGCCAAAGTGCATTGTCCAGTAGGCAGTGTCTGTTTTTCTTGGTTTTTCGTCACATGAAAGTGGTTTCAATAGGAAGGGATCCTGGAGGCAATCCTCATCATGTTGCAGACTTCCTTTTTAGATGAATAGGCACTCTTCGGAGTGGCCTCTTTTCTAGAATAACTCCACAGCACATATGCCTTTTTTTTCCCCTTTCATGTTATAGCTGTGATATAGCTCATCTGGGGCAACGTAAGGCCTATTAAAAACAGTCCCAGAGGAAGTCCTACCACAGAAAAGATGGAATGAGTCACCCAAAAGCTGTGAAGACTTTCTTATTCCTGTTTAACTTCTCGGCTTGTCTGGGCTTCCCAGAATATCTTCACAGATAAGTGTAATCTGTGGACTGGTCGAAGCCAGAGTGCTGATAAAGTCTTGTAAAACAGGTTTTACATATCAGTTAAACGTTTTACTAGGGGCTGTCCCCCAGGGCAGGTGATGGGCTGAGGAGCTTTCTTTTCTTTATGTCCAACATCAAAATTTACTCAGCCTAAGCGAGGATTTCTTGCGAGGATGACGAGATAAAGCCTGGAGTTCCAATCACATAGGGAACAGAAGTACTGTGAGTTCATCCCTAAACTTGCTCCATACCCCTGGGGATCTTGCTAGGCAAATATCACAGGTAACTGTGTGGAAGAAAGGAAATCTCAGGACTTAATGAGGTCATTGTCAAATATTCCTGGGATGGGGTAGGGGATGTTTTTGTTTTTTACTTTTTATAGAACTTTGCTTTTCTACAACAATGTACATATTTTGGCAGTTGTATTTGCTTTGTGCTGCTTTTCTTCTTTTGCAAATAAAGTTGCCACCCTGCCATGCCCTTGGCAAATAAGTGAAGCAGAAATAGGAACTTGCTCACATTCACAGTGGAGAACAGTGTATCCTTAGGGGTTGAACCTTGGGGTGACCTGTGGAGGGGAAAGGTGGGTAAGCATGTACAGAAACAAGGCCAGGTGCCAGCCAGTGATGCAGAGCCCCTTCCTGCCCTCCCCTCAGTGCACAGCCCCCGTATCAGCATGCTGAAGAGAAGTCAACTCTCCATCAACCCTCCTCACTGGGCCTACGCACCAGGGTGTCTCCATGTTTATTTTCACTACCCCCACGCCCATCAGAAGAAAAAGTAAATTGCATTTAAATTCTCCCCACTGAGAAGAATTAAACATTAAAGAATAAGATCTTGTTGGGTAAGGTTGAGCTTCCGGAGCCCCTGTAATACCAAATGGGTTTTTTTGCTCTCCCCTCCCCCCTGAGTCAAAGTCACACTGAGGAATGCAGGACCTAGATGGTGGAATAAAAAAGCGCTTCCAGAATTCAGACAACTTCTCTTAAATGTCTCTGCTTCCTGAAAAATGGGGGGCGGAGCTGGGTTGATTGTTACTCTGAGATCTCTGGAACCTTTGACTCTGACGTTTTTAGGTGTAGGTGTTCGTGGCCTTCCACATCTGTCCATCAACTCGTGACCTCTGCCTCTTCATGCCCATCAGGAAGGTGGGAACTCCCAGGCACCCTCGGGTGTGCAGTCCCAGAAATGTTGCCTGCTTTAGGTCATCAGCACAAAGTTGGCAAACCAGTCTCCTTTGGACTATCCACAGTGCCTGCGACTGCCTGTCAGACCCCAGGCAGCGAGGCGCATCTGTGCAAGATGACTCCTACCGCAAGTGGTAGGGTGATGGTTTTCTGAGTTGTTTCCCTTGATGGTGCCTCTGGGCTCTCCCCATCTCTGTTGGCATTTTTGGAGGTGATGTGGTGACAGAGTCGAGGAAAATTTTTGAGGAAGATTTTTAAGGAAAAAGAAGAAACCAACATTTGTGGTTCTCTTTCATTGGAAGAGGAGACAAAGAAAGGAAATCGCAGGTGGAGAGGGATGGGGGAAGAAATAGAAATGGCCTATCTTTGATGCTGTGGTTTGTGTGAAGGCAATGGAGAAGAACATGGCGGGTGAGAGCATCTGTGTTGGTGCCACGTGGCAGCTATTAAGCATGGCCAGAGCCTCACATATAAGTAAAGCCAGTGAAAAAGAAAATTCTCGTTCCCTGGGTACTAATCGTCTTTAGAATTTCTATTGGCAAACCCTCTAGGGACAACCTAACCTAAAAAACAAAAACAAAGGATCCCTGTCTCAAAACTGCTGGTCTAAAAGCCAGGGAGACAGGACAATGGAAAGTGCTGGAAGAGATAAAAGGCTCCCCTCTCATTGCTGTACCTACCTAACCACCCCTGCCCCCGTAACATAGAATTTAACGCCCTGTCAACTAGGAAGTAATTTGGACTTCCAGAGAAGGAAGGAGGGCGCCCAGGGCAGTGTGAGTGAGCACAAGTCCACAGGGATGTTAGGTATGATCTGGTCCAACGTCAAGGTGTATGATCAACGAGCCCGGAGTCTCTTGAGAGTAAGGCACAACATTTGGGGAAAGACTATGTGAGTGCTCACCTCACAGCAAGATCCAGAGAAAAGTCCAATGACATCTTCAAGTAGAGGGCATGATTACTTGATGCTATTACTTTGAGTAGATGGATCAGTAGCATCGGAGGGCGACTGGCAAAACCACAAAAAACATCCCCAGGGTGTCAGCCGTGAGATGACATTTGTTTAGTGATGATCAATTTTATACTGAAGTGGCCTAGAGGAGATAATTGCAGGTGGGCTGGGTTGATACTGCAAAACACTCGGTACAACAGTGGGCTTTACTGGGTGATGGTGAAGGAAGGTCACCAGCAGGTATGGTGTTATTGTCATGATTCTCTGTGGATTCGAAAAGTGTTTTTCATGAGGAGCTTACAATTTAACACAGGCTCCTTTTTTCTGTTGTTTCTATGTGGGAGAAGAGAGGGAGCTTAGAATTTCATTTGTCTAAGCAAGTGGTGTGATTTGCAAGGTCAATCATTTCAAGACATGTTCAACTGTATATCGTTTGTAGCATTGAATATTTATCATAAAATACGCACCTGCGTTTATAGTTTTCTGCCAGGCTATAGGGCAATAATGTTTTGCTATGCACTCTATTTTATGTGTGTGAATTTTTTTAACTGTAATTTTATGTGTGAATTTTTTTTTAACTAAACTATATCAACATTTTCTATGTGGACATCTGGGTGTTTTTTGTTGTTTTTTTTTTTTTTTTTAATCTATTTCCAACTATCTGAGTCTGTGAACCATCCTTCTGACTGGATCCTGGCCTAAAATCCTATTAGTGTTTAAACAGACTTCAGAAACACCCCGAACCTCTAGACAAATGCAAAGACATGGCTCTTTGATATATCTTGGGCTCTGATGTCTTCAGTAAACAAGATCATAATTCCTTTAAACTCCACATTTTCTTTAGATGCTTTCTTCTCTGTTTGTTAAAGAGAGTGAACCCTCGTGGTTTCCCGAAGGAAGGAAACTCCCATCCCAGACTTTGGTGCTGGAAGGGAAGTTGAAGATGGTGGAGTCAGGCATTCCTTCTGCCTTTCAACATGAGGTGGGGGGTCCAGAATATTCAGGGGACATGTCTGAGCCCATCTGGTCCTCAGTGGTAGACCTGAGTATGAACCCAGGACTTTCTGAGGCCTTGACTCTGTGCCCCCTACCCAGCATCTGTCCATATTGTCTGGAGACACGTGACACCTGACCCGACTGTTCTCAACACCTTCACTGTGGAAGGCAAGCATGAAGGTCCAGTGTTAGGCATCCAGGCATTATCATTTCCAAGTATTTTAAGTCCCCGGTTCTCCGGAGAAGTTAACATTTCTCCCCGGAGCCACTTAACATTTTTACGAACCTCTGACCCTGTTGTGAGAGTATAGCATTCTATGAGTACAACCTGCTCACCATAGAGCAAGCAGCGCGTTTTGACAAACTCACTTTTCCCTCAGTACTTAAATTTTAATTACAAAAGTGGTCTAGATAATGGCTGAGCAGCCAGCTTGCTTTCTAGAAACCGAGGTTCTGATGGTAACCAAGCAGGTATTTCCTCTCAGAGGAAGAAGTACATTTAATCCATACCCTTCATCTCCCCACCCTCCAGCACCTGCCATAAGGTCTGGTGAGTTTCTATCCCAAAGGGGGCGGGGGGAGGTGGGGGGAGAGAATCCTCCCACTCTCTGCTAAACGTCATCTTCACTAAGCAAAGATGGATTATTTTATAATAATATAAATATAGGCAGCAAGGAGCGAGGGACCACGGATATTTGTGACTTTGTCTGCTGGACATTTTTCAAAGTGTCCCTGAACTCAGCAAACAAAGCTTCCTGAGAAATCTCCCAAAATTCAGGCCCTGCTCCATTTGTCCAAAAATGGATGGCTGCTCCAAATCTCTGAACTTCTTAAAACTCCATCTGCTACATTACTTCTGGAGTTTTTCTGTCTTTGAGTATAGCAATGTTTGTTTAATTAACGACGCACAAGTCTGTTAAACAGAAGGCTCCAAGGATTGCTCTACGCTTGAGAGCTCTTGGCACCATCTTTATTCTACCAAGTGCCAATAACCCTGGCTAGAGGGGGTGTATATTAAAGTCCATGTCCTAAGTTTGGAAGCTTTACTCCTTTTAATAAAAAATGCTATAGGGGATTGAACATGTAACTAAAAGTACAAGGTTAGTCTCATTACATGCAAAGATGTTTATTTAATACTGTGTGAGCTAAGTCCTTCTGTATAAATTATTTGCACACTTTCCTTGCATGATGAATTGATTTTTTATAGTTGTTTGTACCAGACGGTGGCATATTTTTGTAAAAATTTTTTGACACTGAATTGCAATAAATGTTTTTCCAACAACACCCGGGTGCATTTTTGGTGTGTGCCAATTCAAGTTGGCTTTTTAGCATACTGAGTATGTTTATCTTTTGCCTCGTGAGGCTTAGATTCCTTGTCCCAGAAACTTATCATTGTTAATAAAATTTCTAGGAACATGTAGAAAAATAAGCTGGCTGCTGAGTGCCAAACTCAGTCAATAACACAGCACTATGCTCAAATGGGACAGGTCCACTTACTGTATGTATACTAGAATGATTAGGGAACAATGAGCTGTGAAATCAGTATCAATTTATTCATCAACAGACATTTACTGAACAGCTATTATACACTGTGCAAGGCGCTGGGAATAGGATAGTGAACAAGACAGAATGCCTGCCTCTATGGAATTTAGATTCTAGTAGGAAAAACAAAGACAAACAAAGCAAGTAGGAAAACATTTAATTCATAATAAGTGCTATGGTAAGAATAAACAAGGGTCTGGGATGCAGAATAACAAGGGAACCTGCTGATGACAGGCTGAGCAGTGGGTCTCTCCAACAAAAGATAGTGAGGCTGAGACCCAATATGTAAGAAAGAGCCTGCCGCAGAAAAGTGAGGTCTTGAGCATTCCAGAAAGAGGGAATGGCTTGAGCAAGGTTCAGATCATGGTCCTGCCACTTACTACGCTGTGACCTTTGTCCCCTTAATTCCGCTAGGTCTCAATTTCCTAGACTCCAAAATGGTGATAATAAATCCATTACTTATGGTTGTGAGGGCTAAGCGAACTAATGTGAGTAAAAAGGCATGGAACCAGGCACACCACACATGTTCCATAAATGTTAACAATCATGATTCCCCAAGCAACATTGCTCTGCATCTCTAGTTAGGTGTGATGTGCTCAGGTGACCGACATGGTAGCTGAATTAATACATTTACTCTGGAATGTACCCTGATCCTGCCACTAACTCTCCATCAAAAAAAGACATAAAAGGCACATTGGAGTAATCAGATTTTTTTTTTTTTTAATTTCCACCAGGAACACAAAAGCTCAACACTCACTAAATATCCCATGCATTCTTTGCTCAGGCTGCTCTATCTACCTAGAATATTCTTCCCCTGCCTCTGTCTGGTAAGCACCTATGGCTCCTTATGACCAGCTCATCCCTAAAGCCTCCTCCGACTGAGTAAATCTCACCTCCCATAACACTTTCCTGCATCTAGACTGTATTCTGATTTGGGGTTGTGTCATCGTACCCAGCACAGTGCTGGGGCTAAATGAATTAATAACACACACAAACCGTAAGAGACTCTTAATCTCGGGAAACAAACTGAGGGTTACTGGAGTGGAGGGGGGTGGGAGGGATGGGGTGGCTGGGTGATGGGCATTGGGGAGGGTATGTGCTATGGTGAGCGCTGTGAATTGTGTAAGACTGATGAATCACAGACCTGTACCCCTGAAACAAATAATACATTATCCGTTAATAAAAAAAAATTTTTTTAAATAACACACACCAGACATTCACAAAATGCTTTTGAAAGTCTCACTGATCACATGCTTACCCTCCACTCGAATAAGAATCAGTGTGAGTTTATGGGCATAGACAGAACTATTTATAGCTTCTTGGTTAAAAATTAATGGTAGTTGAAAAAGTAACAAATGTGAAGACCGAGTTTAATTAAAGTTTAAGTTCAACTACATCTTTACAAGTCTAGTGCTGTTTAATAAGCTCAAATTGAACAGACTAAAGTCTCTTTAAAAAACAAATCCCTTTTGGGGCACCTGGGTGGCTCAGTCGTTGAGCGTCTGCCTTGGGCTCAGGTCAGGATCCCAGGGTCCTGGCATCGAGCCCCGCATCGGGCTCCCTGCTCGGCGGGAAGCCTGCTTCTCCCTCTCCCACTCCCCCTGCTTGTGTTCCCTCTCTCGCTGTGTGTCTCTCTGTCAAATAAATAAATAAAATCTTTAAAAAAAAAAATCCCTTTTGTACACTTAATGAAAATTCCTTGGAACCCCTGGGTGGTGCAATCGGTTAAGTGTTCGACTCTTGGTTTTGACTCAGGTCATGCATGATCTTGGGGTTGTGAGATCGAGTCCTGGCATGGGGCTCTGAGCTCAGCTAGGAGTCTGCAAAAGTTTCTCTCTCCCTCTGCCCCTCCCCATGCTCACTCTCTTCTCTCTCTCTCAAATAAATAAATCTTTAAAAAAAGAAAATTCCTTTAAACATGTTAAAGCTACAATTATAAATCTAACACATCTGCTTTTTTTTTTTATAAGCACTTCAAATACCTGCTCAGGTAAGCATCAACCCTAATAAACAAAACATTCCCAGGTAAATTAATAACTTACAAGTTTAATAAATTAAGCATAAATATATCTCAAAAACTCTAGCACTGTTATGAGTAAAATTATTATACCTTTCCATTTAAAATCATATCTTACGCTAATTACTTATTTTAAGTGGAAATCATAAGGCTACTACAGTAGGCAGAATAATGACTCTCCAAAGATGTTCACATTCTAATCCCCAGATCCTGCGACTGTGTTACGTGGCAAGGGAGACTTTGCAGGTGTGATTAAGTTAAGTGCTTTGAGATGGAGATTACTCCCGACTACCTGAGTGAGCCCAGTCACAAGGGTCCTTAAAAGTGGAAGAGAAAGGCACGAGAGGACAGAGTGATGTCATGGACAACAGGCCCTCCCGCCCTTGCTGGCCTTGAAGAGGGAGAAAGCGGGCCATGAGCCAAGGAAGGAGAGCACCATGTATAATCAGGAAAAGGCAAGGAAACGATTCTCCCCCAGAGCCTGCAGAAAGGCATGCAGCCCTGCCAACACCTTGAACTTAGCCCGGTGAGACAGAGGATCAGCGTTTTGAAGTCTTCCCCAGGAAGCCATGTTTACAAAGCAGCGGTGTCCTGGCAGGGGGCAGTCATTCAGAAGTGTGAGCCCAACCCCTGCCTTCAAGAACTTGCATAGATCTGGTCAGCGGGGCTGGGAGGCGCAAGAGAAGGTACATCAACTACCACACAAGATCCTCAGCTCCAAGTACCCTGACTGAGGTACAAAGTACCAGAGGAATTCAGAGAGGAAGGGCTGAGTTCACGCTTGTGAAAAGGAAGAATGTGGGAAAAGACAAGCCCACAACATACTCTTCCTGAATCGGTATAAACAAAGGCTCCTCTGGAATCTGGAAGCCAGGGACTGTGGCTTAAAACCCAGAGACCAAGACTCACCACCCAAGCCTGTTTGGTGCTGTCAGTAGGTTTCTTGAAAAAGACAAAACAAAACACTGACGGTTGGGCAGGTTTCCCTTCTGAAGGGAACTGAAGAAGCGCTCTGTGTTCCCTGGGGACCCAGGGCCTGAGCCTTGTCGTGGTTCTCAAAAATTAACAAAAGCTCAGTGAACCCCAGGTCCTTTCAATGAACTCTGTGATGATCAATTCTGAGCCAACTTGGCTAACCCATGGTACCCATTTGTTAGGTCAAACACCAATGCAGACGTTGCTGCGAAGGTAGTTTCTAGATCTGATTAACATTTAAATCAGTAGAGAGAACAGATTAGCCTCGGTAAGTGGATGGGCCTTAGCCAATTGTTGAAGGTCTTCAGAGGAAAAGGCTGATGTGCCCCCAGAAAGAAGGAATTCTTCCTCCAGACTGCCTTTGGGCACAAGACTGCAACATCAGCTCTTCTCTGGGTGTCCAGTCTGTCAGCCTTCCTTATAAATTTTTTTTTAAGATTTTATTTATTTATTTGAGAGAGAGAGAGAGAGAGCAAGACAGAGAGAGAGAGAGAGCATGAGCAGGGGGCAGAGGGAGAGAGAGAAGCACTCCCCGATGAGCAGGAAGTCTGACGTGGGGCTCGATCCCAGGACCTCGAGATCATGACCTGAGCCGAAGGCAGACGCTTAACCAACTGAGCCACCCAGGCGCCCCCAGTCTTCCTTACAAATTATAGACTTGCCCGCTCCACACCTGTGTGAGCCAGTTCCTTATAGATAGATAGATAGATAAATAGATAGATGAATAGATGATAGATAGACAGATGACAGATAAAGAGAGACTATGTATATCTAGAGAGAGAGAGAGGGAAAGACAGAGCAAGAGAGAGAAATGCCTCCGATTGGTTCTGTTTCTCTGGAGAACCCTGACTAGTACAAGCTCCTAGAAAGAGAACAAGGGGAAGGAAAGCCTGCAGGAAGCCTTCAGAGGGCAGGAGGGAAAGGGAGAAAACCCAGAGAAAGAGCGGAATCTAGTGGCTCTAAGGGGCTGTCAGCCAGCTACCACATCCTGAGAAATCATATTTGGCAGATGCTAGAAAATGCAGCAAAATAGTCGCTCTTACCCCACATAAAAATGAGTTGGCTCCCCTTTCTTTGTACGTTTTAAACTGGCATTCAATTGTTTTAATTATATTTAGTTCTTTCTTTTTGTGTGCGTGTGAAAGCAATGTGAGCCTTTCTATATCCGCTAGCACCCAATTGACCTGTCAGCTATGTTTTTTCTCTAGTTTTTATTTAAATTCCAGTTAGTTAACATACAGTGTAATATTAGTTTCAGGGTACAATGTAGTGATCCAACACTTCCATACATCCCCGGTGCTCCCCACGACAGGTGCCCTCCTTAATCCGCATCACCTGTTTCACCCATCCCCCGACTCACCTCCCCTCGGGTCACCCTCAGTTTGTTCTCTGGAGTTAAGAGTCTGTTTCTTAGTTTGCCTCGCTCTCTCTCTCTCTCTCTCTCCCTTTTTTCCCTTTACTTGTTTGTTTGGTTTCTTAAATTCCACATATGAGTGAAATCATATGGTATTTGTCTTTCTCTTACTTATTTCATTTAGCATAATACCCTCTAGCTCCATCCATGTCATTGCAAATGCTAAGATTTCATTCTTTTTATTACCAATATTCCATTGTATATACAGACCATATCTTCTTTATTCATCAGCCAATGGACACCTGGGCTCTTTCCATAATTTGGCTACTGTAGATAATGCTGCTATGAACATCAGGTGCATGTATCCCCCTGAATTAGTGTTTTTGGGTTCTTTGAAATATACCTACTAGTGTGATTGCTGGATCATAAGGTAGTTCTCTTTTTAACTTTCTGAGGAAACTCCATACTGTTTTCCACAGTGCTGCACCACTTTGCATTCCCACCAATAATGCGCAGGGGTTCCCCTCTCTCCACATCCTTACCACCAACACCCATTGTTTCTTGTGTTATTGATTTTAGCCATTCTGGCAGGTGTGAGGTGATAGTTTTGTCTTAATTTCAAAATTATTCCAGGAAGCCCCTACTTCCTTCAGAGAGGTAGCCTAGCATAGTGATCAAGAGCAAAGAATCTGAAGTCAATCTGCCTGCGTTCCAACTCTGTCCTGCCTCCTCCTTCTTATATCAGACAGACGGCTTAACCTTGACATGTCCCCTTATATGTCAAATGGGATGGTAACAGTACCTGCATCATAGAACTGCTGTGAGGAGTACCTGAGTTGATGCATTTTAAGCAATTAATACATTTTGTGTGGTTAGAGCGTGCTTAATGCATGGTAAGTTTTATATAAACATTCATTATTATTATTCACTAAGGCCACTTTCCATTTTCTGTTTTTGCATTGTGCTCTAAGCAGAAAAAACATGTAGCCTTCACTGTCCATAAACAGAAGCATAATTACCACAATTGTAGCCTTTGCTTATTGTTTAAACCAATGGTCTCCTATCATCCCATCAGTAAGCATTTTTAACATAAACCCAATATATGTGTACTTATTAAATATAGGCAGGGGCGCCCGGGTGGCTCAGTCAGTTGAGCGTCCGACTCTTGGTCTCAGCTGAGGTCATGATCTCATGGATCATGGGATCGAGCCCCATGTTGGGCCCCACACTCAGCAGGGAGTCTGCTTGAGATTCTCTGTGTCTGACCCCTCCCTGCCCCCCGCTCACACTTGCTCTCCTGCTCTCTCAAATAAATAAATAAAATCTTTAAAAAAAAAAGTATAGGCAGGCATTATTATCATTAATATTTCAAAGCATAATGAACACTCAGGAGGATAGTCAACGTTGGTAATGATGGAAATATACCCGTATTTCAAATAGTTGGGAGCATTTTGAACTTTCGAGCCAATTTTCGGTTGGCTCTCATTAGCTTGTCATTGTAGCAGAAACTGCAACCAGTGAAGAGACCCTCCTAGGAAGAGCCATGTTAGTGCTGACATTTTCCTGTTCCTTTATGTGCAAGTGTGGTATCTTCACTCTGTTGTGTTGCCGCAAGAACCTTCTTAAAGCATTTGTGCATTTTGTGAGATTTAATTTAAAATCAGATACATAATCCATAAATCCGTGTAGCCAGGCAGACAGAAGTTGCAGTATGTTACAATACACCAAACACGAATGCCTGACTGAGGGTACCACTGGCCTCCGCTTTGCATTGGGGTCAAGGTGCCCCGGGTACTGACTTGACACCTGATGTCTGACAGGTGGACAGAAAGGACCATTAGCAATCTGGATATTAAATATTTGTAAAGCTTCCGTGCTGGTTGCTCTCTGTTTGTCCCCAAAGATCCATGCCCAGCTCCGTGCCCCAGAGGACTGATCGAAAAGGGCTGCATCCCCCAGCCTCCATTGCCATTGGATTGGTGTGTGGTTGGGTTTGCCCAATGGAACGTGCTAGCAGAGACCAGAGAGCAGAAAAAGAGAGAGTTCGGGGTCTTTCTTGCCTGCTCCCTCTTGGCTGGCCACTCATCTCCAACAGGGGCTGTCTCCTTCCTCCACATAACCCTCCCCATGTCTCCAGCTATCATGGGTCTTCTCTCCAAGCCTGGGAGAAGCAATGCTCATTGTTGCTCACCCCTGGGGCCCTCCGCATCCTTTGTGTCTCCTTAACCGAGCCCACACCTCTCCAAGTCGTCCCTTCATTAATGTCCCTTTGCTTCAATTCCATAAGGAGATTATTTCCCATCAAAAAACACGAATAATTGCTTTATTTCTTCCTCTTCAAGAAAGCAGTCAATGGCAATTTTCATTTTTTCCTTCCAGGACCTCACTTCAGAGACCACCGGTTTTATGTTAAAGATTTATCTATGTATTTTGGGGGGCAGGGGAAGGGGCAGAGAGAATCTCCAGCAGACTCCCTGTCAAGTGCAGAGCCAGACACAGGGCTCGATCCCAGGACCTTGAGATCACAACCAGAGCCCAAACCAAGAGTCAGACGCTCAACCAACTAAGCCACCCAGGCATCCCTGAGACCACCAGTTTAAAAAGCTATTCTGAACAGTAAGCCAAATCATTTTCCTGACCAGTGTGAATATTAAGCCTTAGAGTCCCCATTTCTTCCATCACTCTTCAGGGAAAAGTTTTTGCTTGAGCCAATAAACACCTGCTGAAAAGGGGAGGGCTCCCAGAACGAGCCCTGGATAGACAGCCACTCAGCAGCCCTGGCCTCTACTCGGGGGTCTGTCCCACCAGGCTGAAACTGTGGGAAGCCACTTCAGCTCTCTCAGTTTCCTCATCTACAACATGAAGGTATGTTGGATCAGCTAGTCTCTAGGTCCTTTGTAGCTCAAATATCCTTTTGTAATTTTAGGAAGTCATAGGGTAGTTCAGAGGAAACTGTTATTTGGTATTTTTGTTTACTTTTTTGTTTTTCTTCTTCAACACCATCCCACCCTCCTCTCCAAAACAAGGACATGCACTCCTCCATTGGTTAGAATGTTTCTTGAGTTAAAATCCTTTAAATTTCATAAACTGCTAAGTAGGGGCGCCTGGGTGGCGCAGTCAGTTAAGCGTCTGACTCTTGGTTTCGGCTCAGGCCACGATCTCAGGGTGGTGAGATTGAGGCCCACATCAGGGCTTGACATTCTCTTCCCCTCCCTCTCCTTCTGCCCTTCCCCCAGCTCGTGCTCACTCTCTCTCTCAAATAAAATAATCAAATCTTTAAAAATAAATAAATAAAAATAAACTTGTAAGTAATAAGAAAGCCCAGACATAGTATCAGTAATAAATTGAATCCTGTGCTTTCAAATCAGAGCTGATTCTTCAGCATTTACTATCATACTCTGGCCACACAGTTACTAAACCACAGAGCTATGATTTAAGCTCAAATCTGTCTCGCCCTAAACCCAGTGTGCTTTTTATGACACCACAGCTGTCCTCCCTGCACAGCACCTAATACTGTGCCTCGGGAAAAGTCATTGTGAAATACATATTTCCTGCACCAGATACCCAGAGGTCTCCTGGATACATTTTCATGAGCCTTGCCATTCAAATGGGCTTGCTATTAGATGAACACTTGCCGACAAATAACTGAAAGAATTCTTGGCTTGTGCTATAGCCCTGCCACTGGGAGATGGATTGGATTATACACAGAGCACTGCTTTGTTTCCATTCCTTCATATGTATGAGCACAACCCTCTCTTCTCCTCTCCTAGTTAGGACTGTCCCCCTTTCCAGGTCTGGCTTCACAACCAGGAAATGCCTCGACATGAATGTGATCTTAACTTGAGACAAAACAAAGAGGGAAGAAAACCTTGAATTCAGGCAACCCTAAAACCATGAACTTCCCAGACCTACAGACATTAAACCTGACAGAGACCTGAAGAGGTGATCTGGTCCAGCTTCTATCAACTTCCTATAAGCATACAGCCCACCCCCGCCCCTCATTTCACTGAGACAACTGAGACCTAGGAATGGTCGGTATCTGCCCCCAAAACAATACTCTGTAACTTAGTAATTGCTATAATAGGATGTTGAGTGGGGTTTCTCTGGTCCCAGAACTTTGCTTTTGTTTTTTCCCAGTTGATGGATTTTAACTAGTTTCACTAACTTGGGTCACCTCATTTCCCAGCTCTGGGGACATCTGTGTCTTTCAAGTACTTCTAACATGTGCCATATTTCTTAGCTCAAAAAAAAAAATTGCCTATGTATATAATTTGGGAAAACTTCCAATGACTCATTTCCAGACATACAATTCACAAAGTCATAGCTTCAGGTATGAGGAGAAAAGAGAATGATACATATTAAATTTTATGGTCTGTTTCATAGAATCATTTACGAAATAAGCATCTCCTAAGTTATCTCTAGAAGATTTTTTCTTAAGTTTAGAAACTAAGTCCCTAGTTTTGTTTTGGTTTTTGCTCCAGCTTTACCCAGATATAATTGACACATAACACTGTGTAAGTTTAAGGTGTACAACTTGACGATTTGATACACTTGTATACTTGAAATGATTACCACAATAAGGCTACTTGACATTTCTACCAACTCACATAATTACCGTTTGTGCGTGTGGGGGGTGTGGTGAGAATATTTAGGATCTCTAAGATTCTCTAAGATTATAAGATAGAGAATCTTTAAGATTCTCTTAGCAACTTTCAAATAGAAAATATAACACTGTTAATTACAGGCATGATGCTGTGCATTAGGTCTCCAAAACTTATTCAGCTTATAACTGGACGTTTGTACCCTTTGATTAACAGCTCCTCATCTTACCCCATAGCTCTGGCAACCAGCATTCTAGTCTCTGTTTCTATGAGTTCAGCTTTTTTAGATTCCACATATAAGTGAGATCAAACAGTATTTGTCTTTCTCTGCCTGACTTATTTCACTTCCTGTAATACCCTCAAGTTTCACCCATGTTGTCACCAATGACAGGATCTCCTTTTTCATGTCTGAACAATATTCCACCACATGTCTACATACACCACAGGACACACACACACACACACACACACACACACACACACACACACATATTTTCTTTATCCATTCATCCGCCAATGGACATTGAGGTTGCTCCCATGCCTTGGCTACTGTGAACAATGCTACAGCGAGGTCCCAGACTTTGGCTAAAACCCAATGCAGAGGACAAGTAGCACTGAGTATCCCGACATTCAAAGTCCAACAGGTGGAGCCAGCCACCTCGCTGCAGGGCTTTTGGAAAGGCCAGAATCAACCCTCCTGAATTAATATAAAGGAAGGAGTAGCCAGGAGGGGAGGGCAGTGTTCGTGGAAAAGGCCTATCCCCTCCCTTAAGTCACAGCCGGGACTCCAGGAGAATCATTCATGAAGCCCAAGGGTTCCAGCCAAATGGAATACTGGCATTCCATTCCCCCATGGTTGGCTGCTTGGCCAACGGGCTTGCAAATGTTGCCTGGGGCTAAGGAAAAGAGCCCTGGAGAAGACACAGGCCTGGGAGACAGAGGGGCAGAGAGGCGGCCTGCGCTGTACCCAGGGGCATGCAAGGGTGTGCGAGGTTTCCTCCAGTGGGCTGGACGCTAAGAAGGTAACGAGGCTTGAGCTCTTTCCTGCATCTCATTAAGGGGGGCGGGGGGGCCTCAGGTAAGTGGCCCCAGCAGCCACTGATGGGCGTGAGGACTGAAGCAAGGTCATGGGGAAGAGGTTTTGCTGGAACCAGATCTCCAAGCAGGGAAGTGTGTGGGGAGAGACTCCCAAAGGGGACTTGGAAGGACTTGCTCCCACAGCCCACAGGAGAGCCAGCTTTAGAACCTGCCCCCAAAGGAACTGACCACAAACCGATTAGCTAGAGAAGCAGCCACAACCCACGGGGAGAGGATGGATACCTCCTTTTGGACTCAGTAAGGAAGAGCCTCAGCCTCCTCCCCGTTCCCGCCCTCCCACTACCCCCCAACCACCACCTAAGCTCCAGGAAGAGGGATGGCCACAAGGCAACAAGGAAACCAGGCAGCTCCCAGAGCCACCGCCTCCCCCTGCCCTGGGCGGGGTGGGGGGGGGGAGTGGGCAGAGAGGAGAGCTCAGATCTGAGAGATGCTATAAAATTAATCAGGCTGAGGCTCGCATACTGGAATGAGATGCTAATAACCAGCAGGCGATGGAAAGCTGCAGGACTTGGCCTGAAGGTCACCAACAGAGCCATTCCCATGAAGCCTTGGGAGGAGCCGTATAATATCACTGGGAGCCACTACTGAAAAAAAAAAATCTTTTCATGGTGATACCATGAACCGAGACTTCCCATTTAGCCAGTTCCAACTGACTCAACATTATTTACCTATTATGCGCCTGGTATTAGGTCTAGTAATTGAAAAAAGACAACTGGAGTCATATTTCAGGAACCCACATATTTAAGGGGGAGACTCAGATATATGAACCGACAGTTTTAATATTCTACAATCAGGTATACATGAGGTTCAGCAAAGACACAATAATACTTATATCAAATAGAGTTTTCTATGTTTCATTTTCCTCATCTATAAGATGGGAATGACAATAGCACCTACCTCATAGGATGTTTGGTTGGATTAAATGAGTTATTTTATGTAGAACAGTGCTTGGCATAGTAAATTGAACACTTGTTAGTGTTTAATGCTGTAGTTATTATTGTTATCTTATGTTAAATAGCGAGGCACTGTTCCAAGCAGGCTAAATGCTTGCTTATCTCAACAATTCTATGAAATAGGTACTCTTTATTATTCCCATTTTACAGAGGAGAGAACTGAGAGGCACAGGAAGGATAAGCAGCTTGCCCAACACACACAGTAGAACTGGGATTCAAAACGAGGCTGTCTAAATCCAGAGTCTGCACTCACAGCTCAGGGGTCTCGAATGGCCAATTTTGCTGGGTACTTCTGGGAACACAAAGGCTAAAATGGTTTTTTCCAAAACAGCGACCAATAAAATATAGTCCTAAAATAACTAGCAACAAAGAGGTCTGGCTCTGCCTGAACTTTCTAAAAAACGTTCACATGAATTCTTCAATCCTATTTCAAATTAGAAAAGGCAAAAATTCATTTGGGGGGTCCTGGGTATGCAGATACAAGCTCCCCAGCTGGTATGACTCGGGCCCCCACCCTGGCATGTTGATCCTTCAAGCCTGCATCCGGCTCTTGCAGAAAGCTGCATCCTGCCCCTCAGCCAGGTGCCTTGTTTGATTTGGATGCCACGCCTTCCAAAGGGGAATTTCAGGTCCTCGAAGTATAGCCTGGGCAAGCAATGCTTGCTGTTGGTGTTTATATAACCATCCCAGCTCCAAAACAAGGGATGCTGGTACTCTGTAATTACAGGCTTTGTAGGCCTGTCGCTGGGGAGAGAAAACAAGGATAATAGCTCCATCTGCCTGTGGAATCCAAGCTCTCTCTAGAAGACCAAGAAAGCTCCCGGAAAAGGATGCAGGAGACAAGATCCCCTAGCACCACCATTCAAAACATCCATTTTTATTAAATAAACAGAATTTGGCTGCTTCTAAACTGAGCATGACTGTGGCCTTGCAAATGACATCATCACATCTGGGTAGCATTTTGATAAATTGAGAGCTCCTTTAAGTTCCCAACCACATAAACCACCCCCCCCCAACATGTTCTTTAATCAAGAACAGCAAGAGTTCAACTTGGGAAGCATAAAAAAGACACACTCATTAATCCATACCATGTATCAGGATTCCAGATATCAAAACCTTGCTTCTCTTTTACAAACCACTAAATTGGAGCTGGTGTCCAGTGCTCCCATGTGGAGTTGGAGGTCCCAGCTTTTAATTCTACTGCATTTCATCAATTCCAAGATGAACATCCTTTTCATTCTTAGTATCTTTGAATTCAAGCTGTATCTTATAACCACTGGCATCTTAGATTCAATGAAGCACAGACTCATGACTGAAACTCATGTACCCCATCAATTCTATTCTTCAATCCCTCCCTGATGGTTCCCCTCCTTCTCCCCCAACTAGAGCTGTCAACATTGCTTGCCTGGAAGTCTGCAGGAGGTACTTAACATGCTCCCCCATCTCTAGCTTGAACCCCTCCAACACATCCATCTTACTGCTTCTAGAATGCATATCTAATCATATCTAATTGTTGGATCTGGGGGATAGGTAAATGAAGATTCTTTTCACTATTTTTTTTTCTATTTTTGGCAGGTATTGTGGTCTCAGGCTGCTGTAACAAAATCCCCTGGACTGGGACCTTAAACAATAGAAATGCATTCTTCCACAGTTCTGGCGGCCGGGAAGTCCAAGATCAAGGTCTGGCGGCATCCGGTTTCTGGTGAGAGCTCTCTTCCGGACTTGCAGAGAGCCTCCTTCTCCTTCTGGCCTCACATGGCAGACACCTGATTGCACCTCATCTGAACTTCCTCCCATCTCCAGTCACCTTGGAGGTTAATAATGGCTTCAACATGAATTTCAGGGGGACACAATTCAGTCCACAGCAGTAGGTCTGAAAATATACATAATAGGGGCACCTCAGTGGCTCAGCCAGTTGAGCATCTGAGTCTTAATCTCAGGGTCATGAGTTCAAGCCCCATGTTGGGCTCCACGCTGGGCATGGAGGCTACTTTGAAAAAAAAAAAAAAGGAAAATATACATAATAAAATATGTAACACATCAGTGAGGATGCCCCAGACTATTAACAAAGGTTACCTCTCCATTGTGGGGGGGTGGGGGAGACTGATTGGGATGGACACAGAAGAGAGCCATGAAAGGGGACTTTCTCTCTTCAACTGTTAAATGACTCTGGGTTGTTTGAAAGTTTGGCAAGAGTTGCTTTTGTCGTTTTTATAATAATTTTTCCAATCACTTCAAGGCATCTCTTGATACTGGTCTAACACTGAAGCAGACTGAACCACAATATATAACTAAGTCTGTAGTCATTTTGCTCTAAAAAATAGTCTAGATCTCAGTATTGCTGTTCACAATACTCTCTGGAGGCACATTTTTTTAAAGATTTATTTACTTATTGAGAGGTGGGGGGCAGAGGGAGAGAATATCCAAGCAGACACCCACTGAGCGTGGAGTCCAACACAGGGCTCAGTCCCACAACCCATGAGATCAGGACCTGAGCCGAAACCAAACGTCGGGTGCTTAACTGACTGCGCCACCCAGGCGCCCCCGTGGGGGCCCATTTTAAAAAGAAAACAGATTCACAGTCCTCAGCCAGGCTTACTGAATGAGAATCTCCAAGGACAGAATCCCCAGATCTCTAAAATCTTAAAACATCCCTGAGAATGCTGATGTAGTCAGTCCAAGGACAGAAGTTTTGGGACCCCTGATTTAGGGAAAAATATGAAAAATTTAGGTCAATTCATTCATGATACTGTGATGTCAGCCTGTGTTTTGGTCTTATATTTACAGTAAATGATGGACTAACTTTAACATATCATTTGCTTTGAGAACTTGCTGCATCACGCTGATGAGTGAATTAGACATTAGAAACAGGTGCCCTGACATCATGTATCTGCGCTATAAAAATATGAGGAAAACCCAAAGACGTTGGGTCGAAGGCTCTGCTAGAGAGAACTCACAAAAGAGAAGGCACAGATAAGTGAGGGAACCACTCCAAACTTCCTACTTTATTATAAGTTCCAGATGAGGGGCAAACCGCTCAACCAACACTGGCCTGGATATTTTCCATTTGCTGCTCGAGATCTGCTCTCCACCCTTCTCCATCCTCTTTGTCGCCCGCGAGGCTGACCCACGTGAACTGTATCGTGGGTCCCCTGCCTGTAGCTCTGCTTCGATGAGGCCAGTGGAAGAAAGAGAGACTTCTGGGTGGTGAGACAGAGTGAAGGGAGAGCGCTTATGCCCACGGACATCTTCCGGCCAGGCCATGGCGGCTGTCAGTGGACCCTCTCCTGTAGCTTTCTCCCTGGGTCTGGTCACGTCCTCCCTCCCCTCACTCCTTCAGGCGTAGGGGCTGCAGAAAGTTTTCCTATTGCTGCTGTAACTACTTACCACCGACCTAGTGGCTTAAAGCAACACATTTATTATATTATAGTTTTGTAAGTCAGGAGTTTAAAATGCGTTGACAGGGCTGCGTTCCTTCCAGAGGCCTTGGGGAGAATCCACTTTTTTGCCTTTTCCAGTGTCTAGGGGCTGCCCACATTCCTTGGATCTCGGCCCCACACAGCTCCGACCTCTGCTTCCATCATCCAATGGTCTCTGACCATCTGGCCTCCCACTTGTAAGGACTGCTTGGTCCCAGGCACCACGATCTTTGGTCCAGACCACCTCAACAGAATTTTTATCCTGTCTAGTCCACAGCAGCAAATCAGATCACATCACTCATCTATTTAGGACCCTTTGGTGAGTTTCCATTACACTTCAAATAAAACCCAATTTCTTGGGCGCCTGGGTGGCTCAGTTGGTTAAGCGACTGCCTTCGGCTCAGGTCATGATCCTGGAGTCCCGGGATCGAGTCCCGCATCGGGCTCCCTGCTCAGCGGGGAGTCTGCTTCTCCCTCTGACCCTCTTCCCTCTTGTACTCTCTGTCTCTCATTCTCTCTCTCAAATAAATAAATAAAACTTTAAAAAAAAAAAAACCCAATTTCTTACGAAGAGCGGATAAGACCCTCCATTGTCTGCCCCTGCCTACCCTTCTGGCCCCGCCTCATCCCCCCTTCCTTGTTATGCTCCAGCCACAGCCCTCCTCTTTGAGCCCCTCCAACTTGTGGAGCTCTTTCCCACCTCAAAGCCTTTGTCTGTATTGTTCCCCTTGCTAGGCTCTTCCTATCGTCGGGTCTTAAATGCCACCTACTCAAGGAAGCCCTCCTTTCCTACCCCAAGCAAAGTAGGATCTGACCTCCCCTTTCCTGTCCCAATTCCATTATTCTGTATCTCAGCCCTCTGATTATTTCCTTGGTGGCTTTATTACAATTTGTAATTATTCCATTACATTCTTTGGGTTTTAATGTATTCCCTACTAGACTGCAAGTTCCACGAGCACAAGGCTTATGTCTAGTCTGATTTTGTCTCCGTATGGAGTCTGACAAAGCAGGCCCTTAGTGTAATATTTGTTGTATATGGTATATGGCCATTTCTTAGACTCTAGGAGGCAATGCGTAATCAGGCCATGACTGTAGACTTTCTTGCAGGGTGGACCAGTTCCCTTCACTTGTTTACCAACCCTCTAACCTGATCCGCTGTCACGATCACTGTATCTCCAGCCCCACCACAGAGCCATATGTACTACATGCACTGAGTAGAAATCCTCACCACCACTATTCATTTCGACTCACTAGCTACTTAGGAACACTAAGCACTGTGTGTCTTACATAGCAGAGGTAAGTAGCATCACCTACTTAGTACTGAAGAACAGCACTAGGATACTTATACATGCAAATAACAGCAGGGATTCACTGTGATCCTTATTATAGGCCAGGAACCGTGATAAGTCTGTTACATGCATCATCTCATTAATCTTCACAATAGCCCCACAATGCTATAGCACATCAACAAAGAACACAGGTTCTAGAATCATACTGATTTGGGTTCAAATGCCAGTTCTGCTACTCCTGTGAGGTTCCTTAACATCTCTGTGCTTCCGTTTCTTCATGGGTGAAATGAGGGTACCAGTTGTTACCGCATCTTAGCGTCATCAAGAGGAGTAAATGGGATCATGTCCGTGAGGTGCTTCACTCGGTGTGTGGAACACAGAAAGCGTTCCATAAATGCCAGATGCTTCTTCTTAACTTGCTCTTCTGTGGGACACTTTATGGCCTGCAGCATCCAACTCTGCATCGAACACAGAGGGAGAACAAATGATCCGGGCTGAGCTCCTGCCCTTTGGGAGCACACAATCAGAGACAGCTGTGAGCACATACTTAGAATCCAAGAGAAGGCAGTGAGTGTGTTCCTCCAAGTGGCTGCATTCATTTTATGGTGTAAAGCACAGTAACCCTATGTTCTCATTTCCTCTTTCACCAAAATAGCTATCTCTGCTCCCTGAAGAGGCCCTGGATTATTATAGTCCCTCGAATGCCCTGAAATTCTCAGGAGAGTAGGAATGTTTTTTCAAAAGAGGCACAGCTTGGAGCTAGGAGACAAAAGGTTAAATTCTCTTAAGCTACGACAATGTAACTCATTTCCTGTTTTTCTCAACTGTCTAGACACAGATCTCATAAGCATTAGCCATGAATCCCACCATCACGTTAAAAATAGAAAGTTTAAATATGAAATGCTGTGGTGGAGGAAAGATTGTAGGTTTCTACCTTCATCCACAAAATGACTACTTTGAAACAGGACTTTTTGTCTTTGGCGTCAGCTTTCCCCTAAATTCTGTGACGCTGTATTTCAACAGCAGGAGTAGAGAACACTGCTTTTTCTACAGAATATATCTGCCCCTCAGGAAAGTGAACGCAATTTTCCCTCTAGGTTTGAAAAGCCATTTGAAGACGAACTTACGGCAGCTTCTCTTAACAAGGAATGTGGTCACACATCAAAGTTTCCAGGTTATTGCAGAGACCAACATTTCGTCCCAAATCAATTTGTGCAACAGAAAAGCCATACAGGTTAGACACGCTTACTTTTTCTTCTTATATCTTCCCCTTCCATAAAGTTTCTGACAAATGTTTTCTTCTGAAAATATATTTTTTCTGGAAAATGCGTTTTTTTTAAACTCCTGTAATAATTCCTGGGCAGTGTTACACAGTGTGGGGGATCTACCATGACAAGTTTCCCAAATTTATTGGACCACAGAGCCCTTTTATCGTAAGCCTTTTAACACTTCCCCAAACAATATTCCATGGAATTGCGGTTTAGGAAATATGCACCGGATACCTCTATGATTCTTTATTTCTGGTTTCAGAATTATATAAGGTTAGATCTCTTCCCTAACAATCTTAGCTATCTGAATTATAAAATTGGAAGTGAACTAGTACTATCGACTCTGCAATGTTGTAATGGACCTGTTGTTCTCTTTATGATTGGGAGACAGAAGCCTGCCTTACAGACACCCATGCATTTACTTTAGAAGGACTGTATTCATCATGGCTTTTAACAATGGAACAGACACATATTGAAATAAATGTAGATGTATGTGTTAGTATACGTACAAATATTTCCTTGTTCTGTCCACTAAAAGGACCAAGAAGCAATGAGCACACCCATTACCAAGATCTTGGTTTCAAAACCGATACTCTTGATAAAAGGAACTAATGTTTTTCCAAAAAAAAGTTTGATCGCAGGGTTGGGGCAAGGAAAATACAAGATGAGCCGAGGGGAAAAAGGAAAGTGCCAAAAAGTAAGAAGTACTCACAAATGGCGGAGTATGTTGAAAGGATACAGGACCCAACCTAATTAAGCTCCTAACGGGCAAAGTGGGGACAATTTGAGCAACAAAATAAATAATGATAGTATGAGATTATAACCATAAATTAAAATAAATAGCATAAGCCCCTCCTAATATAAATATATAAATGAGGGAGAAGGAACAACTCTTCCTGACAGAGAAATTACAATGAATAAATGGAGAAGGCACAGAGGACATAGAAAATCCCCAATGAGCAAACATCACGGTAATATCTTCCCATCCCCCCACGCTCAACAGCTAACAGTTCCAATCATTTTCGTCCACTGAAATTAAGATAATCTAACTCCAAAGTATCCTTGAATGAGGAAATAAGTAACGAAAGCACAAAGGTAGCGGCGGAGAGGGAGGCAGGCAGATGCGAAGAAGGAAAACATTCTGGCTAATTAATGGTTAAGAATATGCATGTACCCTACCCTCAGCTCTGCAATTTTCTAACAGTGACCTGGGCAACTTATCCTTTCTGACTCCTTCTTCTCAACTGAAAAAAAAAAAAAAAAAAGTTTTAATTAGTGTAGTGGGATGAAGAGTGTACCCCCCAAATTCACGTCCACTCACAAGTTCAGAATGTGACCTTTTTGGGAAATAGGGTCTTTGCAGATGTACATAAATTATGATAAGGTCATACTGGCTTAGGGAGGACCCGAACTCCAACGACTGGTGTCCTAATAAGAAGAGAGGACCCACAAACAGAGAGAAGGCCGGGTGACAACAGAGAAAGAGATCCTAGTGATCACACTGCAAGCCAAGGGACAAACACCAAGGATCACCAGAAACCACCGACTGCTAGGAAGAGGCAAGGAAGGATTTTTCCCTCGCGCCTTCAGAGGAAAGATGCCCCTGCTGACACCTTGATTTCAGACGTCAAGCTTCCAGAACTGTGAGAGAATACCTTTCCGTTGTTATAAGCCATCAAGTTTGTGATCATTTGTTTTGGAAGCCCTAGGAAACTCACAGAGTAAGCAATACAGAAGGCGCTGTTTATAAAGGGGCTAGCAGAGGGCCATTAATCATCTTTGAGCCACATCACGGCTCTGCTTTAGTCAGGAGGAAGGAGGAGGAAGGTCAGGCTTGATTATACTGTTTCTCAGCTTTGGATATTTTAGCACTAGTTGGCACACTCCCTGCCTTTTCCCTACCCACAACTACTCTGAGTCACTGCCCAGCTACCAGGAACTCTCAAATTCTGGAAAGCAGCCTCCGCCGCTATCCATTTCAGGAGTGGGAGTGGGATTAAGACCCCTATCAAACAGTAACACTACAGAGCAGTACATACAGATTTGAATTGATCCTTCCATCTCATCAGCTAAAAAATGTTCTCTGGGCATGAGAGGTCATGTTATGGAATTGTGCTCCCCAAAAAGATAGGTTGAAGCCCTAATCTCTCCAGTACCTTGAATGTGACCTTATCTGGAATTAGGGTCATTGCAGATATGATTAATTAATTTAAGATGGGATCCCACTGGAGTAGGGTGGGTCCTTAACCCAATGACTGGTGTCCTTATACAAAGAAGAGGCAGAAACACACAGGCAGAGGAAAAGCATGTGACTTGGAGACAGAGATCAGAGTGATACATCTACAAGCCAAGGAATGTAACCCTCAGAAGCTAGAAAATGCAAGAAAGGATTCTCTCCCACCAGTTTCAGAGGAAGCATGGCCTGATGATACATTGATTTCAGAATTCGCACTTCCAGAACTGTGAGAATACATTTTTGTTGTTTTTACTTTTAAGATGTATTTATTTATTTTAGAGAGAGAGAAAGAGGGAGTGTGTGAGCAGGGGGGCAGGGAGGCTGAGGGAGAGAAAGAGAGAGAAAGAGAGAATCTCAACAGACTCCCTCCTGAGCACGGAGCCTGATGCAGGTCTCAATGCAGGGCTTGATCCCAGGACTCTGAGATCATGACCCGAGCTGAAATCAAGAGCCGGTCGCTTAACCAACTGAGCCACCCAGGGGCCCCTGTTGTTTTGAGCCAGTTTGTGGTGCTTTGTTTTGCAGGCCTGGGAAACATATATAATTGCTTTAACAAGGCTACATTTTGACAGGTGGTGTCCATGATCTCCAAAAGTTCACATTATGAAATAAGTGGATACCGTCAGCATAGGTACCCTTGTAAGTGTCTGTGGTGGTTATTCTTTATTTACACATATGCTTCTCCATTTTCTACCCTTCTCTGCGGCCTGATTCCTAAGGACTGCAGTATCCAGGCTCCCTTGTCCTTAGCTTCTGGCTGGGTTTGGCCAATGAGAGACAACAACTGGGAATTTGAGGGTAGAAGACATAAGGTTGGAGATTTCTTGCTCTCTCCCTGCCTCGGTGTTCTGGCAATGTCTTCATCTCTCTACCACTACAGCTCCCGTTGGGCACTGCTACCCATTCTCACCCAACATCTTCAGCTCTCTCTGAGCTCCATGACACATTGTCCTCCTTTTTCTCCTTTAGCCCTTGTGGTGAAAGAGCTTCCCTCTGCCACCAGTCCCTGAGAGCCTCAACATCCCTAATTGTTCTCTCTATCCCTGCCTACTATGGAATGCATGTTTGTATCCCCTGAAAATTCCTATGTTGAAGCTCTAGCCCACAATGTGGTGGAATCTGGAGGTAGGCCACTTGGGAGGTAAATAGGTATAGATGAGGTCATGAGGGTGGGGTCCCCATGATGGGATGAGTGCCCTTTTAAGAAGAAGAGAGACTAGAGCTATCTCTCTCCAGGTGAGGACAAAGAGAGAAGGCAGTCATCTACAAGCCAGAAGAAAGCCCTCATCAAGAACCAGTTGGCCAACACCTTGATCTTGCACTTTCCAGCCTCCAGAACTGTGAGAAATAAATGTCTATTGTTTAAGCTACCCAGTCTATGGTATTTTTTTTATAGCCTCTCAACCTAAAACATTGTCCCATCTGGGTATATAATCCCTTCATTAAGTCCTCTTCAAAATCCCAGGTAAATATGCCTTAGATTTCCTCCCAAGACCCTGACTAACACAGTGGCCATGTTACAAACCCAAAGGTGTATAAACCTGACCAAGGCTAACTCTATAAGGGTGACTAAAAACTGCAGTTGTCCCTCCTGGACACTGGATTCTTAACTACAATAATTAATTAGTTTATGAACTGCAAGCGTCCATTCAAGTCCACCCAACCCAATAAACTGCCTTTGACAATAACTGAAGAAGTGCCTTAACTCTGGGTTCTAGGAAGACTACAAAATAATACACTAAAAATTATTGAACCAACATTCTACAAAACACATGCCCAATTCTCCTCAAAATTGTCAAGGTCATAAAAAACAAAGAAAGATTAAGAAACTGTAAGAGACCAGAGGAGACTAGAGACATGATAACTGAATGCACTGTGGTATCCTAAATTGAACTGTAGAACAGAAAAAGGACATTCATGAAGAAAAACTAGTGAAATCCAAATAAGGACTAGAGCTTAGTTAATGGTAATGCACCAATGTTGGTTTCTTGGTTTTGACAAAAGTACCATGATAATACCAGATGTTAACATCAGGATAAATTGAAAGTGGGTAAGGGTTATATGTGAACCCTACAATTTTTCTGTAAATCCAACATATTACAAAAGTAAAAACTTTATTTCAAAAAATGATTAGCCCTACATTATGGAGTAAGAACTATATGCAGGTCAAGGGACAGTTCATTTAAGCATAAATAATTTGTTTACGACAAGGAATATTACAAACTGGGTTCCTTATGTAAATTTGATATGCCTCTCCAGGGATATAAAAAACCCTTCAGACAGAGCTGGGAGAAGTTGTGCTGAGAGAAGAGTCAATGCAAAAGATACTCCAGTCACACATGCATACCCACTCCATTAGGAAGAAATAAAACACCCAACCAAGAAACTACAAAACAAAGCATTACCTTAACTCCTACACAATTGCCATTGTTCAGCCCAAAAGAAGGTGCTATTGAATGTCTCAGTGGCTTGCAAAAGCAGTATCTCTTTTTACCCTACTTTCTGTGTTTCTTGAATGGAGCACTTAGGTTACTGAAATGGCAAAACCTTTGGTTTCAACCAAAATGGAATGCCCCTGAGGAGGCGCTAAGAAACAGCCCTCCAGAGAGCAGCTTCAGATGGAACATGGACTCCTTCAGATACCTAGATATAACCCTCGGTCTTTAAGGCCTCCTTCCTTTCATGACATGACGTGTCCACCTCATCAGGTATTAGCTCGTAGCAAAGAGCAGTGGACACAGAGGGTCTCTGGGGGTCATGGTAAGAATAAGCTCACATGGGCCCTGCACAGTCCCTTCTGCCTCTCCAAACTCCTAGCAGAGTGAGGGCAGGCATACACATTTTTGTTAATGCTGCTAAAAGAAAATGAGAGTCCACACACAAACACACAGAGCACGGACTTGTCTCTAATACACGCCTGGATTCCCTTGGCCTGGTTAGTGGGACTATGGTAGGCACTCAATAATCACTTGCGTGGTGAATTAATTAGCTTGTCAATCAACAGCTGCCCCTAGGCATTGATGACATTTTAAGAAAAGGTGTTACTACGTCCCCATCCAATAGTCTCAAGGTTTTATTAACATTTTTGTATTTTTACTCTGACCTCTCTACCTCATTCGAAAGTTCATTATATGTCCCCAAATCTACCTTACAAAGAATGTCTATAACTTCATCATTTTTCCATCCATAAAAAATAATAGTATTTGATGATCTTTGACAAGGCTGCCAATACCACTTAATGGGAAAAGACAGTCTCTTCATAAATGGTATTGGTTTTGGTGCTGCATGTCTACAAGCAGAAGAATGAAGTTGGACCCTTATCTTATACCATACGCAAAAAGTAACTCAAAAAGGAATAAAGACTTAAATATAAGACCTAAACTACAAAACTCCTAGAAGAAAACACAGGGGAAAAACTTTATGGCATTGGACTTAGCAATGACTTCTTGGATACAACACTAAAAGCATAGACCACAAAAGCAAAAAGAGACAAAGGGGACTACATCAAACTTAAAAATGTTTGTGCATCAAAAGCACAATCAACAGAGTGAAATGCAACCCAGGGAACAGGAGAAAATATCTGCAAATCATTTATGTGATAAGGAGTTAATATCCAGAATATATAAAGAACCCTAACAATACAACAATGAAAAAAATCAAATAACCTGATTTTAAAATGAACAGAAGTCAGTGCTGAAAGCCTTCAGGGAGCAAAGAAAAAAAAAAAGAAAGATAAATAAACAAACAAACAAACAAATAAATAAAATGGACAAAGGACTTGAATAGACATATCCCCAAAGATGATATACCAATGGCAACAAACATGGGAAAAGATACTCAATATCACTAATCATCTGGGAAATGTAAGACAAAACCACAATGAGATATCACCTCATATCCATTAGGATGGCCAATATTAAAAAAGAAAACAAAACAAAACAAAAAAAGCAGAAAATAACAAGTGTTGGTAAGAATGGGAAAAACTGGAACTCTAGTACAGTGTTGGTGGGACTGTAAAATGGCATAACCACTATGGAAAACGGTATGGAGGTTCCCAAAAAGTTAAAAATAGAAATATCATGCAACCCAGAAATCCTACTTCTGGATATATATACAGAAGAATTGAAATCAGGGTCTCAAAGAGTTATTTGCAAATCCACATTCATAGCAGCACTATTCACAATAGCAAAGAAATCAAAGCAACCCAAATACTCATCAACAGATAAATGGATAATCAAAATGTGGTATATACATACAACGGACTATCATCCGGCCTTAAAAAAGGAAATCCTGTCAAGTGCTACACAATATGGATGAACCTCAAAGACATCATGCTACGTGAAATAAGCCAATCACAAAAAGACAAATACGACACAATTGCACTTATATGCCGTTATCTAAAGTAGTCAAACTCAGAAACAATTAGTAAAATGGTGGCCACCAGAGGCCAGGGGTGGGAGGTAAGTACTGTTCTTCAATGGGTAAAGCATTTCTGTTTTGCAAGATAAAAAAGGTCTGCAGATCTGTTTCAAACCAATGTGAATATACCTAACACCATGGAATCATACACTTAAAACAGGTTAAGATAATAAATTTTGTGTTATATAAAACACATGCATATGTAATTTTTTAATTCATTGATACTTGGCAGGGGAAGAGGCATATTTCCTACCCTACTGCTTTGTTTGGAGGCCATTCCAGAATCTTTGTCTCCCCAGGTCTTTCTCACCTCATCTCCCGACCTTATGGCCACCTCATTGTTCCTGGTCCCTTGCTTCATGTGTTACCTCTCATTTATAGCCCTGAACCTATCTCTTGTATTCACTGATCCTCTGGGCTTCACCCACCTGTCCCTTTCTTCCTTGCCTGCAAATCCTACAGAATTTGTTCTTTTTCTAAGTGCTCTGGGAAAGCCCTTAGAAGCTGCATATTAATAGCCAGTGATTAATTTATAAAGTCGAACCCTTAGCAATATTCTAGACTCAAGATATTAATGCCAAGTTTTTTTTTAAGATTTTATTTATTTATTTGACAGAGAGAGACACAGCGAGAGAGGGAACACAAGCAGGGGGAGTGGGAGAGGGAGAAGCAGGCTTCCCGCGGAGCAGGGAGCCCGATGCGGGGCTCGATCCCAGGACCCTGGGATCATGACCTGAGCCGAAGGCAGACACTTAACGACCGAGCCACCCAGGCACCCCTTAATGCCAAGTTTAAAGAAATTGATAAAACATCTAATGCAAAAATTTTCATATTATAAAAGCTTTAAAATTTATTCCAAACGTCAAGTAGCATTTAAACCTCACTACATTAACAAACAATCTTATGATACTATCCTGTACCACTGAATATGTGATGAAACTTTCATACAGTATCTGGTGGAAATATAAATTGGTATGAACCTTGAGAAGAGCAATTTGGCGGGGTGCCTGGGTAGCTCAGTCAGTTAAGTGTCTGCCTTCAGCTCAGGTCATGATCTCAGTGCCTTCAGCTCAGGTCATGATCTCAGGGTCCTGGGATCGAGCCCCACATCCGGCTCTCTGCTCATCAGGGAGCCTGCTTCTCCCTCTCCCTCTGCCCTTTGCCCCTGCTCGTGCTCTCTCTCTCTCTCTCTCTCCCTCAGATAAAGAAATAAAATCTTAAAAAAAAAAGCAATTTGGCAATATGTTTCAAAAACCATAAAAATATCCATGCCCTTTGACCTATTAACCCCATTGCCAGGAATTTGCTCTAAAGAAATTACAGTATAAAAGAAAAAAAAAGGCTTATGTTAGATGTTTATTTCCAAGTTATTTCTGCACTACTGTGTGGACATTATCAAAACACACATTGTCATTTTTCTCCCACCATCCCTTTAAAATGTATTCAGTTTGGGGAGGGCGGGGAGTAATAGGAAGCAGGAGGTTGTCCTTGATTCTAGATGAGAACTATCGCAGGACCCTGCCTGCTCTGGTCACGTTCCGGTAATGACATTCTAATGGTCACATCAAGTCATAGATGTGGTCTTTTTTTTTTTAAAGATTTTATTTATTTGACAGAGAGAGAGAGTGAGCACAAGTAGGGGAGCAGCAAGCAGAGGGAGAGGGAGAAGCAGGCTCTCCGCCGAGCGGGGAATCCAATGTGGGGCTGGATCCCAGGACGCTGCGATCATGACCAGAGCCAAAGACAGACACTTAACGACTGAGCCACCCAGGCGCCCCACAAATGTGGTCTTACTAGAGTAATTCAAAGTGTTATGATGTTCATCATATTAAGCAACAATTCCAGTTTCATTCCAAAGATTTCTCCCACTTCTCAGCTAGAGCCATCTGGTTCAGTGAGAGCGGCGAGGGAAAGCGGGGGCTCCTATGCAGTCAACTTCTCTCTCCCAGCACCCCTTCACATTTCCTCCCCAACTCATTAGCTGCTGTTTTGCATGCCATGTCAAAATGGACGGAAGGCAAAGAGGTAAGTGGTTATGTCTGGAAACACTCTAACTGGCTGGTGATGAGCCAGGGAGAAGCAGTCCATCCCAGCGGTCACTGTCTCCTCACCCTGGTCCCTGGCACACCTCTCCACTCGGACTTCATCGTTGGAAGTCCTCACCCTCCCAGAGGGTCCTCTTGGCCAGAACTTAACTGACTCCATTAAATGACGGATAAACAAACTGTGTGTGATTATACAAGGGCATGCTACTAAGATACAAAAGAGAATGAGCTACTGACACATGCAACAACACAGATAGAGCTTAAGGATGTTACGCCCAGTGGAAAAAGTCGATCTCAAAAAGCCACATACTGCACGATGCCATTATATAACACCCTTGAAATGGTAAGATTACAGTGATGGCGAATAATAGCCCAGTGGCTGCGGGCGGTAGGGGTGGGTGTGTAGCTGTGGCATTAGGGAGGCATTTTTTTTAAGATTTTATTTATTTATTTGACAGAGACACAGCAAGAAAGGGAACACAAGCAGGGGGAGTGGGAGAGGGAGAAGCAGGCTTCCCGCAGAGCTGGGAGCCCAATGCGGGGCTCGATCCCAGGACCCTGGGACCATGACCCAAGCCGAAGGCAGACGCTTAACAACTGAGCCACCCAGGCACCCCCATTAGGGAGTTTCTTCATAGTAATGGAGCAATTATGCACCCTGATTGCGGTGATGATTACACAAATCCACAAATCTATACATGTGATAAAATTACATAGTAACACACACAAGTGCATGTAAACATTAATGAAACCCAAATAAAGTCTGTAACTTAGTTCATAATATCATACCGATGTCAATGTCAATTCCCCAGTTTTGAAAATGTACTATGGTTACGTAAGATGGTATCACTAGGGAAAGCAGGGTGAAGGGCACATGGGAACTCTCTATTTTTGCAACTTGTGAATCTTAAATAATTTTAAGTTTTTTTTAATGGCTCTGGCCCAGTTCTCTCTTCCCAGGGGGGCCCACCTTTGAGCCCCAGGAAACATTCTCTCATCCTTTGCCCCAACAGAGCCTGGGAGGGCAGGACCAAAGCTCGCCCCCTGGGTTCTCTGCCCTCAACTGTAGAAAGTATATTTCAAGCTCTATGTGGTCCTAAGGAAGTCCCCATCATATACTTTCGAAGAAAGCCTTTCCCCTGGGGAGTGAGGGAGGAGTCACAGCACGCATGCACCCTCACTAAGCTGACTGCTTGTGTATTCAGTCTGGCTGCAGAGGTCACGGGCTGGGACTACAGGTCCGTGAGAATTCCCCTGGCATGGTGGATGCTCTAGTCTCTGCCCAGACCTCCTCTCGGGACTGAGGCCCTCATTCCCACCCTGAGTCTCTCTGAAAACGGCTCTAAGTTGAAGAGAGCTATCTCACCCAAGGTCACGTCCCCTTCCCAGGGGCAATCTGCACCCAATGACTGGTCCACATAGAGCCATAAAGAGGCGGCCTCCTTGCTTCCACAGGGGACACCTCTGCAAGACCGTCTCAGCTTCAGACATAGTGGAGGGGCAGCTGAGGCCTTTGCAGTGACCGCATCAAAGAGCAAATACTCCCTCTGCCCAGCCCTGCTTCTTTTACTCCTCCACAGGCGTTGATCCCCAAGCACTACCCAGTGAACCTCCTATATACAAATCTCCATCACAGAGTCCTTCCTGGGGAACCTGACCTTTGACACTTGGTGAACTCCACATATGATGGTCAGCCTCACCCTCACTTTGGAATCTGCTATCTACTCAATCGGTGCCTGAATCAAAAGTGAAAAAGGAAAAGCCCCACTTAACGCCATAGGAATAACCAAAGAGACATTTATTAATAAATCATGGCAAATCAGCTCCATGGAATATTAAATAGCCAGTAAAAATTATGAACATTTTGCAGCAAAATACTCTGGAAAAAATGACCATGTTCTAATATTAAAAGAATACAATGTTGATTCTGGACTTGGAAAAAGCACTAAAGGACATCTTGGGAATATTTGGAAAAATTTGAATATAGAATGCGTATTGTATATTACCATTGCATCGATGTTAAATTTCCTAGACATGAAAATAATATTGTGATTATGCAGAAAAATGACTTTGTTCTTAGGAAATCCTGCTGTTGTATTTATAGCCAGTCTCTTGGTATCTGCAACTTGCTTTCAAAGGGTTCAGCAAACAATTGTGACCGAGAGAGAGAAAGAGAGAGAGAGAGAACTCTTTTCCTGCAAAGAGCAAGAATACTCTCTGCAGTGATCTTAGTCCCATTCCTGTGCTAAATGCTCCCCCTTGTGTACCAAGAGAGCAGAATGCACTCATCAAAATGCACTTTAAACCTCCTCTGTGTAATGGGAAAGCAAGACCCTAAGACTTTTAGAGAAGGCAATCAAAGGATGGCACGTTTTAGTATACTCCTTCCCGACCTGCAACCAGCAGTGTAGTTCCTGTCCCCCAGCTTGCTCTCCACGGTGTCAAAACTGGAGTTTCACTTCCGGTGGAGGGAAGGCATAGTCGGCAAGGGGTGGGTAGGAGGGTCCCTATAGTCTTGTCGGTGAAGGACATGGACTCTAGAATCAAATAGTCCTGGGAATGAATCCCACTTTGTCCACTTCCTAGCTGAGTGACATCTGTTGAGCGTTAGCTTCCTTGTCTGTGAAGAAGGGGTGATAACAGCACTTATTATCAAAGGGTAACTGGGGAGACTAAATGAGATAATGCAGACCAAGACATAGCCTAGGGCATGGCTCACCACTTAAGAGTTAGAGTCCAGTATACATTAGTCATTATGATGATCTATTAACCTCCTCTCGAGGAGACTTCCAAGAGAGTTCCTTGGAAGTCCTACTGCCTTGTAGAGCATAGTTTGAAAAATACTGCCCTGGAGTATCTGATTTGTAGACTTTAATCTTTGGTGAGAATCCATCCCATTTTTTTTTTCCTAGAAAACTATGCTTACTAATATTATATTGAAGACAAGAAATAATTTTTTTAAAAACTCCCTGTTGGGGGTACTTGCACTAAAAGTTAGGACTATTTCAATAGTGATCTTTCCTAAGTGATTCTCAAGAAAATGGACATTTTGAGTTCTCCGCCAATTTTTCTGCTCACCATTATGCCTCCTCTGGGTCCTCTGCTTTTGACACTCTAATCGTGGTCTCCTCCAAGGCAAGTCACTCTCATGTCCCATGTCAAGATGCCTGGAGAATCTCTTTCATGCTCCCCAAGGTCAGGCACCCAACTGCCTACGCTTCCGCCTTCGGCCCTCTTCCTCTCGCTCGCTCTCTTCCTTTCAACAAATCCCCATGGAGCATCTATTCTGCATGAGAACAAGACACAGTTCTTGCTGGTCTTGGGTACAAAATTACTAAGACCATAGTTCCTGCCTTTTATGAGCTTATATTAGAGTTAGACTCTTGTAGGAAACCCAGACGTGTAAAAAGACCCAAGGAGGCATTATAACAGATACTAAACATAGTCTAGCAGAAAACAACATCAGGAACCCACTGGGCTAAGGAGACCTGGATTAAAATCCTAGATTTGCTACAGACTGGACTTGTGAGCTTGAACAAGTGAAATCACCTCGCTGCGCCTATAGAGTATCATCTGTAAACCGCCTTAGGTTGGGTTCCCCCAAAGTCGACCTTGAGACAGGGACTGGGGTACAGGTAGTTTACCTGAGAGGGGATCCTGGGAAGCACCAGCATGGGGTGGGGGGTGAGTCAGGGGAGGCAAGGAAGCAGGTTACTGAGCAGGTGCCAAGCGGGTATGCCGTGTGGGCAGCTGGGGACCAATCCTGCTTGGGATGCCAGGAGACCTGTAGCACCTCCCTCAAGAGTTGTATCCTCCGAGGAACAAGCAAGCTGAAGCATTCACCCTCCAGTCCCTGAGCATCAGCTGCTGAGGACAGCTCCAGGGCGGATTAACTCTTCCATGCGTCCAGCCGAGCACGTCAGGCCAGGGAGAGCCTCTCATGGACACACCAGGGCTTCACTTAGGTGAGGAAGAGTACGGGGAGATGGGAACTATCAGGGAGGTGGGCACTGACAGCATCTGCTGCACCTTCTGGAAGAACCGTTTTGGCAGACATGAAAGCCTTGAGCAGAGTAGCTGGCAGAAGCGTTAAATGCACCAGAACGTACAAGCAGGATGAAATACCTCCTCAGTGACCCATCCCTGCATGACAGAGTATGCTAACCATGTTGTTCTCTACTGGCTTCCTTTTCAGCCTTCAACCGGTACAAACCCCACCAAATCCTTGAGGGAAATCGCGCAGATCCACCCTTCCATGTCCATGGCACCCTCCCTAGTTCTGACCCTATCGGTTTGCATGTGGAGGCCCTTCCCCCTGGTCTCCCCCCTCCTGCCTCTGCCGACCCCAACCTGCCAACCCCATAAGGACACTCTGCAAAGTGCTAGTCTTCCCACAGCCCTCTGCTGTTTAAGAGCTTGCCACCAGAGCCCCTTTTCTCCTACAAGATTAAGCCCTAAATCTCATCTTGTGGTTTGAGACAGGCCACCCCATTACTTCCCCAGGTTCTCATTTCTATGATCCATGCTGCTCTCAGAGAACAATGCCCTAATTTTGCCTTTGGATTTATTTCAACGTGCCTGCATCTTCATTTTGTGAGATAGTATTAATTCTGGAATCAGACACAGGTTCAAATCACGTTCCTCTATGTATTAACTGTGCTCCTCTGGCTAAGTTGCCCATGCCTGTTTCCTCATCTGAAAAATGGGGATAATACTAATTCCTACTCCATCGGGTTGCTGCAAGGATAATAATTTTATACACAGAAAGTAGCTTTGAGCAATGCTAGGTACAAAACGGGTACCCAATAAATGTGAGCTGTCATTACGGGTTCCCTTGAGGTGTTAAGATTCTTAAAACAAGAGGAATCTACTAAGAAGGGTTAGTCTCTTTGCCTGAGCTCATGGATCTCCTGAGCCTTTCTGCACCCAAAGTGCAGCTCAAAGCCCTATGCAGCACAGAAACACATCCTTTACCAGTACACAAACCACTCCTCTGCTGCTCAGAGGTCTCACCTTCACTCTGAGCAGCAAAATCACAGGTTAGAGCTGTTGAAGACGAGGCTAAGAGCAGTATAACGGAAGAACAACTGGGGGCATGTTTCCTCATTCCCGCAGGCTCTCACCATGGGAACATTACCTCCAGGTTCTGTTAAGTGTGCCTCACACACCCTGACTTTTCCTGCTGTTGGTCAAAGCGATTTTCACAACAGAGCGTACCTGAAGCTGACCTGTTAAAAGTTGTGTTTAAAAAAAAAAAAAAAAAGTATGTGGGTATATGTGTAAGTGATGGAAAGTGTCGTTTTTTTTTTATTTTAAATCTATTTCTGGGCACCTGGGTGGCTCAGTTGGTTAAGCGACTGCCTTCGGCTCAGGTCATGATCCTGGAGTCGTGGGATCGAGTCCCGCATCAGGCTCCCTGCTCAGCGGGGAGTCTGCTTCTCCCTCTGACCCTCCCCCTCTCATGTGCTCTCTCTCTCTCTCTCTCTCTCTCTCTCATTCTCGCTCTCTCAAATAAATAAATAAAATCTTTGAAAAAAAATCTATTTCTAACAAGTGATATATTCAGAGATCACAATCGTAAAAACAGAAAAGGGTACACAATGAAGTTTCCCTCCCTTCCCGACCCCAGACACCTGGTTCTCCTCCCCAGAGGCAACCAAAATTACCAGTTTCTTTCGGATATTGGATATTCTTTTACATATTCTGTCCAAACACAAGCCAATACATATGTATTTTTCTCTTTTAATACACACTGTTTCACATGCTTTTTAAATACCCGATACAAAAGAATATAACCTAAGTTAACACGAAAGAATAAAAACATCACCACTCAGCTTAAGGAGCAGCCTGGCTCATTTATTTTCACAGCTTCACAATATTTTCCTCTACAGGTGGATTACAGTTCGTCCCATCAGGCCCCAGGGAACGGGCCTGCAGGTGGTTTCCAATCCTGGGCTGTTATCCTCAGGCTGCAGTGAGTAACTTGTTTATCCGCATCGTACATATGTGCAGATCTGGAAGACAAATTCCTACGTCGGGGATGACTAAGTCAAAGAGTATTTTTATAGGTCATTTTTAAAGATAAATATCTGGGTTACCCTCCACAGAGGTGGAGCCAAATTGGTTTGTTTTTTTAAGTTTCCAAGATGCCTAGAAGCCCAACAGGTGACAAAGTCATTTAAGTGACAGACTAAGAGGATGGGAAAGCCAAAGGATCGCTTTAAAATGACATTTAAAAAAGATATGGCACATATTTTGCATGAAACCAGTGTTAGCAATTTAAAACACTTTACCTTTCGGAGTATTAATCCTTTCAGAGTATGAAAACTTCTCTCTGTCTCTCTCTCTCTCTCTCTCTCTCTCTCTCTCTCTCTCTCACACACACACACACACACACACACACACACACAATCTCAAAATAACCTTAAGTGAAACAACCAAAGCCCAGAGAGGTTAAGTGATTTCCCCAAGGTAACACAGCATGTGGTGAACAAAAAGCACAGCTGTAATGGTGACTAAGGACTGAAACCTGATTTTTCTTGTATTCTGAGTGCAGGAACTAGGCCTCCTCCACACCTGGCCTTAGAGATCACAACAGCTCTGCACCCTGTGGGCCTTGAGTGGGAAGTGACTCATTCATCACCCACGATTCTAGAAACAGTGTGTGCCAGCACAGTGACTGTATTAACATTTTGCCCCTCAATTTCTTTCCAATGTCTTCCCAGAAATTGCTCTAAAACTCCGGGTCCCCATGGAAACCTCAGGAAAGCCTGTCTGCTAACTCTAAGCGAAATTCAGCTCTGACTGCTCCCTTGTTAACAAACGGGTGTTATTAAAAGCCTGGCCCCAGCAGACACCTGCTGTAGCTCACAGCCAAAGCCACACTCTCCATGGCTGAGAGGGTAAAAGAGATAGTCCGTTCCAGTGCCAGGCTATGTGGTCAGCTTGGAGGAAAGGGGGACATCCCCTGAGCCCCACCGTCACAGTCCGACACAGGACAACGTGTTTTCTGGGTACGTTTGTGGAGTGGGGAGCCCACTGAGAGTGTGGGTGACGCTAATAAAATCACCTCGCGACGATCCTGGCCACCTGCAGAAGTCATCTGTGATGTGCCCTCCAGACCGAGAGGTGAAAGAGCAGAGGCCTGAGAGTTTGTGAAAGAAAGCTGCGTGGGCAAGGCCAGCACGATCTAAAACGGAACAGAACCTCATCAGAGCGAGGAATCCAAGGGGCAAGAATTGAACAGCACTTTCCCGGCATTATCCAGAGATGCAGTGGTTGGGAGACTTGATCTTCCAGACTCTGCTGGCGACAGAATTGTTCCTTCATGAAAACAGTCGAGGAATACTTGCTGAGTACCTACAGGGCCAGACACTGCTAGCCTGAGTAAGGCAGAGCCAGCGCCCTTGGTCTGGTGAAGGGAGACAGCAAACAGGCTCTTAAATAAATCTATACACAAGGTCATTTCCATTAGTGACAACTGCTATGAAGGAAAGAAGTGATGAAGTGACGTGACCTTGGCTGGTCGGGCAGCCTGGATTAGTGGACTTGGAGCTGGGAACGAAATGTCAGGGAGCGGTCAGCCCAGAGAAGATATGGGAAGGAGGGGGCAAGCCAGAGCAAGCAGAATGTGAGGTCCCTCCGGAAGGAATGGGCTCGGCCTGGTTCACAACACAACCTTCATGGGGATGGCAAGAAGGGGCATGGACCGGGAGTTGTGGGGCTGGAACCACAGAGGCGGGACGGTCCAGACCACGCAGGGCCTTGAGGGCCTCGGAAAGATTTTGTCTTAAGTTCCCGTTGAAGCCACCGTCGAGTAGCAGGGACGGGGGTTTGTTGTTTTAAAGCAGGGGACTGAGGTGCTCCGGTCTGTATTTTTAAAAGACCACTCTGGCTGCTTTGTGGAGATATCGATGGCAAGGTGGGAAGGAGACAAGAAAAAAAGCAGGGAGTCTTATTAGGGCTAGTGCCCAAGGATGAAATATCCCTGCAGGCCATCCAGCATTCTTTCCTCCATGTCGATGCTCAAGAAAGACAGTATGGGGGGCGCCTGGGGGGCTCAGTCGGTTAAGCGTCTGCCTTTGGCTCAGGTCGTGACCTCAGAGTCCTGGGATCGAGCCCCAAATCAGGCTCCCTGCTCAGCAGGGAGCCTTCTTGTCCCTCTCCTGTCCCTCAACCCTGCTCGTGCACTCTCTCTCTCTCGCTCTGCTCTCTCTCAAATAAATAAAATCTAAAAGAAAAGAAGAGAGAAGAGAAGCGAAGCGAAGCGAAGCGAAGCGAGCGAACAAACCTGGGACGGATCTAGTCATAGGGAGTAACCCCCAGAGCAAGAGCTGAGTGGTGTTAGCCCCGTGGGCGAGGACGGCAGGCCTGGAGGACAGGCCTCTGGTATCATCAGAGCTCTTTGGAGGGGCAGAAATGGTTAATCTCCTCATAAAGGAAGAACTGCACAAGGGACAGGGACACAGCAGTCTCTCCTTGGTCCCCTTTCCCCTTAGCTCCCCCATTTCTCTGCTCCCTTTACTACAGTACTCTGCCTCCTTCTTCCCGTTCTCTCCTGAATCCATTCAACCACTTCCATCCCCGTTGCTCTGAAGACCTCCATGTTGCCAAAGCCAACAGTCACCTTGGTCCTCCTCAGCTTACTCTACTGATCAGCAACATCTGATCTGATCCCTCTCTCCCTCTGGACTTTCCTGGTTTTCTCTTCGTCCCCCAACCCCCACTCCTGCCCCCACCCACCCTCTCTGTCCATTTCTGGTACCTTCTCGACTCTCCTGAGCCCTAAATGTAAAAGTCCCCAGGGCTAGGTCCCCAGACCTCTTCCCCATCTACACCCAGCATCCCCGTCATCTCCTACAGCCCTGTGCCTTCAAACACTGGCTCATGTCCCCCATTGTATATTCCCAGCCTGAATCTCATCCCTGAATCCCAGACTCCTTTATCCAACTCCTATTTGACATCTCATCTAAGACATCCAACCGGCATCTCAGATTTAACATGTCCAGAATGAAACTTCCTGCTCTTCCTCCCCCAAAAGGCTCCACCCACAATCTTTCCCCAACTCAATAAAGAGCAACCACCTTTTTACACATCGTACATGTTCACCGTCTGTCCACTCCACCAGAATGTAGGCTCTATGAGCACCGGGGCTTTGTTTTCTCCACTGCTCAATCACCGGGGCAGGAACAGTGCTTGGCACAGAGTAGGAGCTATCTGTCAGACGGATGAAACACCTCCTCCAGGAGGCCTCCCCACCCCTTTAACCAGATCCTTCTCCCACCTCACGGAGCTGTTACCTCTCCTTGATAGCAGGGTGCACAGCTGCCATTGTGTGGTCATTTGCATGATTCTTTGATTGACGTCAGTCTCTACCGTCAACCCGTAACCCACAGAAGGGCAGGTGCTACTCTGGTTTCAGTTAGCAGCATCTAACCTGGAGCCTGGCACGGAGCAGCCCTTCCGTAGGTAAAAATAATAATATTTTTAAATGAATAAATAGGTAATACAAGCCATGGGACCTTGCTCCAGAAAAATGTGCTCATATCATCATACACAATGTGTGCTGGGACTGCACGTTAGGAATTCTTGGTTTTAAACCTTTCAGGCCACCCTAATAAAATACCACAGACTGAGTGGCTTAAAAACAACAGGAAGTTATTGCTCACAGTTCTCGATGCTGTAAGTCCAGTCAGGGTACCCGCATGGCCAGCTGAGGTCGTAGGCTGCACACTTATCATTGTGTCCTCACACGGGAAGGGGCTAGGGAGACTTCTGGGATCTCTTTCAGGACAGTGCTAACCCCATCCATGAGGGCGCCACCCTCAGGAACTAATCACCTGCCAAAGGCCCCCACCTCCTAATACCATCACCTCTGTGGGTTAGGATTTGAACATACGGATTTGGGAGAGGGAGAGGGACACAAACATTCAGACCACAGCCCCCTTGCCATATTACAACAGGCTAAACCTACACTGTGGTTTCTACAAGTATGAAATACAGGGATATTGTCCCCTCCGGGTTCTTCAGCCACAGCACACACAGAAGTAGATCTCTTGACAGAATGTTCTAGTTAGTCGGAGATACGTGCGAAGGCTCTCGGAACTGGCACAGACAATGTGCCAAGAAGACTGGGAGGGAGCACAGTGAGACCGAGGGCCGAGGAAGACCCAACGAGAAGCCCTCCCACAGAGCACTCCTGTCATTTCTTCACCAAGAGCAAAATGACTCTGGTGGTGTCAGTCGCGTGTCCCACAACCAAATTCAATCTCATCAACTGGCTACAGCTGCTTCAGGTGCACAGCCACATACCATTTCATTGATTTTATAATTAACATCGCTAACAGAAATGCATCTAGAGAACCTCATAAACATACATTCATTCCTTCACCAAATGTTTACTGAGCATCCTCCATGCACCTCACACTGCAAGAGAATGTCTTATGGGGGACGACTTAGCCCTTTTTGTCCCTGCGAGTATCGGACGCTGGACTGTAATTGCTCCAGCACTCGGCCTGGAGACTCACTGCCATTATAACTGGACAGCCTCTTTACCTCAGTGTTCTGTGAAGGTGACAGAAGGACTTGTTGCAGAGACTGTCATTAACCTCCAGAAGGAGTTCTATATACTCAACATGTACACCTGCACCCAACACACAGAAGCAGCAGGTGCCGATACGAGTCTCCAGCATGTCCTCACCAGAGAGCTGATGATCACCCCTGAACAGGGCAGCTAAGTGAATAATTCTGGTTCAGGCTGGACTTTCCTTTCTGTTCCTTGGGATCTTCATATGTTTCCACATTTTCTGGTTCTATACCTTCTGTACTACAATAGTTACTTCCTTCCTCCAAGGCCTTTTTAAATAATTACAGGACAGTTCTTCAGTTGGGCTTATGTTTGTTCAAAGTGTAATCTTTTAAGTGCCAATTTTTTATCAAAAGATTTCTGTAGACCATGTTCTGCAAAGGCTAGCTTTCTGCTTACTTGCTAATGAGTGATGTGGCAGCTCACTGTCCCTTAAACCTGAGCACTCTGCATCTACCTTCTTTTATACAGTTCTGCCTTGCTCACCATGGCCTAACTTTGCAAGTGGTAGGCATGCAACAGACAGGGGGTGGATGGATGACAGAGGAAGGGAAGATGGGGAGGAGCGACGGACAGAAGTAGGAAAATTACCTCCTTGTAACTTCTACCTCTGTTCTCCAAAATCTATTCAAGGCAAATGAGTATGACTTCCTCTTCCCCTAATGGTATATATCTGGTATGTCCCAGGCTTCCAACCACTAGTAAGTACAAACCTATCACATTTATAGTAATCCCAAATCTTGATGATTTAAGCACACCTTCACCAAGTCCAGCTTTTTAGAAAAGCATTCTCCACCAAAAGTTTCCACGAAGCATCAGGGGCACTCATTATTACAAGCTGAGTGTACTCAAGTTCCCACCAGCTTGCGAGTCCCATAGAAGGTCATTTTCTACTTCAAAGTCATGATGAAACGGGTTCACAGAGAATCATGCTCCTGCTCTGTTGCTCTGAATCAACCACTCAACCACCAAAACTCCAACCTTTGTCAGAATGCTGATCTCCTCCTCCTGACCAAGACCAGCTCCCTCCAAGGTTCTCACAGAGCCATGCTGAGCCCTGACAGCTCCTTCCTTTCATTCCCAGAAGACGGGGCTTTCACGAAGGTGGAGGAGGTGAGGCCAGAGTGCACTGTGAAGGGGGAGCAACGGGGAGGCACACCTCACACCGTAACTGCCACCTGCAGTCCCTCTAATCTCCAGTCATCGATCGGCCTGAACCACTCAGCCGTATGTCTCCCCAACTCGGGTGTCATTTTCTCTCAGGAACCTGTTTTTCTCTCATCTAGCAAGGACTGCTTTCAGGACTCCTAGGCCATCAGATAGGCCTGAACATGTATGAACCATAAATGAAAACAGGGCTCATTTGGCATCTTTCCCACAAGGCTCCTAACCTCATGCAAAAAAAGAGGTATTAATGGGCATAATGGGCATCTGTTTTTCAGTGTTCCTGAACATTCTGTGAAGGGCAATAATTCCACCAACATTGCAGGACACCGAAGGGGTGGCTTGCACAAGCACACAGAGGATCTGACTCCACACAGAACATCACAATTTCTGACCCAGTCCAAAAATACCCTGTCACAAGTGCCTGAATGGGCACTAGATTGTTTAGGGAGGGCCAAACTGCTAAGTCAAGACTCACCCAATAATTCCGTGACTTAAAGAAACACACAAGGTTGGCTCTGAGGACTTCCACGTATAAGACTCAGCTCCATAGGGTCATTCAGGAGTCCAGGCTGATGGTGGCTCTGCTATCTTCAATGGGCAGCTTCCGAGGTCATTCTAGTGCTCAACCGCTCCATCAGTAGGCAAGGGGGTGTAAAGGACTGGGTAGGCTGTGTTTCACCGTCAACCCCTTACATTCTAATGGTGAGAACCTGGTCACATGGTCACACCTCGCTGCAAAGGAGGCTGGGAACTGTAGTCCCTGGCAGAACAGCCACACATCAGCTACAACTCTTACTCTAGAACAAGGGACAGCAAATTATAGCCTAACGGTCAAACCCTCGAGTCCCTGGATTTTATAAACAGTTTTCCTGGAGCACAGCCATACATTCATGCAGAGTTGAGCAATTATGGCAAAGACCTTATGGCATGCAAAGCCCAAAGTATTTACTATCTGGCCCTTTATAGAGAACATTTGCGATTCCCATTTTTAGGAAAAAAAAAAAAAGCATGCATTCGGTGGGACAACTAGCAGTCTACACTTTCAAAATTTAACTCAGAAACTGTTAGAAAGACACATAGACGAAAATGTTCCTTCAAGCAGTTTTGTCATACCAAAAGACTAGAAACAACTTAAAAAGGACTGTGAAATTATGGACCATGCATACCACAGAATACAATGTAACCCTTAAAAAGAATGAGGAAGTTCAACATGTACTGATTAGAAAATATCCAAGTATTTTAACTTTAGAAAGTAAAATGCAGAACAATGTTTAGAATGTTACCACTTACGGGGGTGAAAAAAAAAAAAAACAGAACTTAATATATAATACCTATATGCTAACATGGGCATAAAAATTCCTGGAAGGACATAAAAAAAACTGAAGACAGATTGTTTCTGGATAGAGAAATCAAAAAATGGAAGGACGGGGGACTTTTTACCATATACTTTTATATATTTTGAATTTGCATAATGCTCATGCACCACCTATTTTTAAAATAATTAAAAATTAAACTCAAAAAACCATACACACAAAACAGTTTGCCTTTACTTTCATTGCTAACCAACCCCTCTTCTGAAAGACATAAACCTTCTTACAAGCCATGGTAGTATCTCCCATCAGAGAGTCAGTTCTACTGACCTGGGAACCATTTTACATTGTGGAATTTGCTTCCCTGCTCCGTCATGTGTCAGATTCTCAGAGATACCTCATTTCTCTTATTTTCATAGTCAACTTACAAATTCTATTTTAGTCCCCTGCTTTTCTTGAAAGTTCCTCTTTGCAAACAGACAGCATTTATCAGTATTTATTCAGTTCTCTCACACATGTTGGGTATAAGGAGAAGCAACCCTGACCTTAGAGAAAAATTAAGCATAGAAAGACAAAAGTACAGTTCCTGATAAACAACTTTCAAGAAAAATCTTGCAAGGGAACCTACCTTTCAGTTAAAACTGACGGCAATCCAACTCACACAAGCTGAAGAGAAAAAGGAATCCACTGGTTTATGTAACTGGGAAGTTCCAAAGTTGCTGCTGGCTTGAAGCAACAGAAAGATCCAGGCACTCAGAAATGCCTTCAGGGTTTTTGCTCTGCTCTCAGCTCTGCCGGGCGGCATTCTGCAATGGGCCCTTCAGTGGCAGTCAGGATGCCCACCATGGGGAGCCCCAAACTCCCAGGCCCCTAGTTTAGCATTCCTCATGGAGAGATTTTTTTTTTCTCCTTGAATGTCAATACAGCAAATCCAGAGGACTTTGTGACAGGTCATTCTTAGACTTGTCCAGGGTTGGCTCCAAGCCTGTTCCAGCTTAGGCCAAAGGCCTTTCCATTTGGGCCACCAGGACTAAACAAAATGTACAAAGAAGAGGTTCCCAGAAGGAGCTGTAGCAGTGGGGAGTGGTAGGTAGAAAAAAACAACAAATGTCCTCTTTTGCTTCTAACTCAAGATTGTGACCACTGGACATTTTAACAGGCTTAAAACTTTAAACCGTGCTTCCTACACTGGCAAGAAGTAAGGGGTTTTCAATTTCAAGACAAGTTGGCTGCAAAGTTCAAACTTATACACACACACTGTCTGATTTGTCTGTACTAGACACAATTATGAATACCAGATTGGAAACCTGCTCATAAATTGGCAAAAAAAAAACTCTCTAAAAATGCAGTTTGTAAATCAGATTACAATCTTTTGGTCCCTCTGAAACTTTCTGCTCAAGACAAAGCATTTCCGTACTATAGCCTGCCAAAATTTATCTTCTTCATTTTAGCCGCATGCTTTTTAAATGACCATCTAAAAGTCAACAAAGATATGTAAGTATGAGGTCTATAATTAGTTCTAAATTATAAAATAACTTAAGAGGTGGTGTTTCTGTTCCTCTTACCAAAGGTTCATTCACTTTCCCCCAGAAGCCTCCTGGTCAGCTGAACCAAACGGATATATGACATTTCCCTTGATTGATTCTTGAGTAACAACTGCAGGTGTCCCTTCATAGCACAAGGCAGAGGATCTACATTAAATGAAAGTTTCTCAATAATCTGAAAACTCATCTAAGATCAAAAGCCTGGACATCCTTGCTTTCAGAAATTGCTCACTGTTACAGGAGAATCATGAAGACATGCGTGAGAGTTAACACTGTATATGCCAGTTTCATGCCAAACATCTTTCATTTGGAATTATATGACGAAAGCCAAATTTCCAAAACATCTTCAAGAAGGAAGATCGATACATGTATTTTAAAGTAATGGTTCCCGTCTACAAGTAAGATATTCTTGGGTATCTCAGATCATCAAGGGTGACACAAAATCTTCAAAACAAAATTACTTTTAAATCAATTTTATTTAAAAAACATATATAAATAGGCCAAATAACACTCAAGCCTGAGAGGGCTGCAATCTTTTCTTAAGAACATAATAGTCCAGAAAGACTAATACTTATTGCTGATTCAGCTCACAGTACCAGCCCTCTTCAAGCAGCAGTACAATCACCAGCACACATTTTATGGGCAACTTTGAGGTGCATGAGGGAGTCACAGACCAATGAGCCACAGCCTTGCCCTCAAGGAGCTTACAGTGTAGCTGGAGAGAAACAAAACATCCAGAACAGACACAAAGTCCACACATTTATCATAACAAAAGCAATTACTGGCATAAGTTATCACATGTTTTAACAAATGAGTGTTGGAATATCTTAGCAAATACACACTACATCAAGTTTCAACCTAACATATCCAAAAAAAAAAACCGTTTTTTTTTTTTAATTTCTTTCGTTCATTCATGTTTCAACTCAACTGAATTAAAAGAGGAAAATATAATTCCAAGCCAAATGTACCATAGTGTTTGCTGTCCCCAATGAAGGGATGAACTGTTCGTGTCCTAGAATTTCTCCATGGTTCTACATCCAGATGTCAAGTTCAGTAGTTCTGACTGCCAAACCGATGTACGAATTCAGATAGGGAGTAGACAGCTCCCCATCCTACCTCAGGATCCATACTGATAAAATCATTCAGGTTCATTTTGGAATCTAAAAAATTCATGAAAGAAATGTCCATTGAAAACACAATAAAACAACCCAGGGACCAAAAGTAGGGAAAAGTATTCAAGTGGAGAAGGGTTCAATATCACTTCTGCAGTATTCTTGTCTCAAACGCGTAACTCAATCTAATCATGACAAAACATCACACAAACCCAAACTGGGGGGACACTCTACCAAATAACTGACCAGTACTCTTCAAAACTGTAAAAGTTATAGAAAGGATAAAAAAAGAAATTGTCAGAGATTGCAGGGGACTGAGGAGACAGAACAACTAAATGTAATGTCGTGGGGTAGATTCTGGACCAGAGCAAAGAAATTAGTGGGAAGACTTGCAAAAGTTAAGTAAGGTCTGTAAGTCAACAGTACTGGATCAATATATATTTTTTTAAATATTTATTTATTTGACACAGAGAAAGCACAAGCAGGGGGAGCAGCAGGCAGAGGGAGAAGCAGACTCCCTGCCGAGCAGGGAGCCCGATGCGGGACTCGATCCCAGGACCCCGGGATCATGACCTGGGCCGAAGGCAGACGCTTAACCGACTGAGCCACCCAGGCGCCCCTGGATCAATATATTTATATCAAGTACATCATTTTCTTGGTTTCAATAATTACACTATGGTTATATGAAATTCAACATTAGTGGAATCTGAGTAAAAGGTATATGGGAATGCTCAATAGTGTTTTAGCAAATTTCTCAGAAGTCTAAAATTATTTCAAAATAAAAACTTAAAAATGCATGAAGGAGGACACTTGATGGAATGAGCCCTGGGTATTATATGCAACTGATGAATCACTAAACTCTACCTCTGAATCTAATAATACATTATATGTTAATTAATTGATTTTAAATAAAATTTTTAAAAACAAAAAAAAGCATGAATAATCAAACTGCCAATTAATTGGATTCAACTGCCAATTACATGAAATTCAGAGGCTACAAAAGAGATACAATCAGCAAAATCCACACTGCTTCTCCCAGACCCAGTTTCTTCAACAAATACGTAGGAAAAAAAGGGTTGGGCAAGGAATCTATATATTAAAAAAGACTCTTAGGAGACATAACCAAACACAATGTGGGGCTTTCATTTGGACACTGATTCAAATAAAGAAACTGTACAAAAAAAAGATGATATGGGGGCGCCTGGCTGGCTCAGTCAGTAGAGCATGTGGCTCTTGATCTCGGGGTCGTGAGTTCGAGCCCCATGCTGGGTGTAGAGATTACTTAAAAATAAAATCTTAAAAAAAAAAAAAAAGGATGATGACTTTATGACTTTTTTCTTTTTTTAAGATTTTATTTATTTATTTGACAGAGAGAGACACAGTGAAAGCAGGAACACAAGCAGGGGGAGTGGGAGAGGGAGAAGCAGGCTTCCCGCTGAGCAGGGAGCCCGATGCGGGGCTCGATCCCAGGACCCTGGGATCATGACCTGAGCCGAAGGCAGACGCTTAACAACTGAGCCACCCAGGTGCCCTGACTTTATGACTTTATAACTGTGAATGTGAACACTGGCTAGAGAGCTATATGATGATTTTAAAGAATTACTGTTAAGTTTTTTAGATGTAATAACGGTATAGTGGTCATATTTTAAAAAAAAAGAAAGAAAGCCTTATATTTTAGAGATCCATACTGAAATATTTAGAGTTGAAATGACACAGTATTTGGGATTGGCTTCAAAATAATACGAGAAGGGGAAAAGTGGATGGGATACAAATGAATTGACTGGCCATGAACTGATAACTGTTGAAAGTCTGACATACGATTTTGTCTAGCTTGGTATATGATTTAAATTCTCCACACTAGGGGTGCCTGGGTGGCTCAGTCGTTAAGCGTCTGCCTTCGGCTCAGGTCATGATCCTAGGGTCCTGGGATCGAGCCCCGCATCGGGCTCCCTGCTCAGTGGGAAGCCTGCTTCTCCCTCTCCTTCTCCCGCTGCTTCTGTTCCCTCTCTCTCTGTGTCTCTCTCTGTCCAATAAGTAAATAAAATCTTGAAAAAAAATTCTCCACACTAGAAAAAATTTTTATGTACATATTGCTGTATCTGCCCATCAAAAAATTGTTACAGAAACTGCACTTCCACCATAAACTTACAGAAAACCATGCAAATATATTTAGCAACTCTTTCCAGACGTTGGGACAACAAGCAGCACACACCTGGGATTCCTAAGAAAGTAGAAACAAGTAAGGGAAGCCCTGGCATCCCTCCGGCTTACTGGCCTCAGGGGCAGTGTCCGGGGCCCAGCACACAGAGGGGAACACACCCAGCGTGGCAGTCTCCCTGAAGTGAGAAGACAAACATCTAAGTTCGGGAGGGCCCGGGCAGCTGGACCTAGGGGGGCAGAGAGTACAGGATGGGGAGGTGCAGAGCAGACCCCCCCACACCTTTCCCCACCCACCCTGACCACAACACACACCCGTCTTTGGCTGGGACTGACTTCCCAGGGCCAGGAAAGAAGCACCCAAGAATATAGTCGATCTAATAACTGCCAGAACTTCCATAGTCCCCCCCCAGTCAGGGGAGAGAGAACTTGTAAGGCACAAGCATTTGGTAGAGTCCTTAGAAGGGCTGCACCAGAGCACTGGGGCTAAATTAGCACTAGATGAAAGGCTGCTCTGGACCTACACTAAAAAAGCTTAAAAACAAGCCCTGAAAGGACCCAGCTGACTCCCAGTAATTTAACTGCATGCCAACACTGTTTTTAAAAAGGACCTCAAGACCCAGCAACTGACAACATAAATTCAAAGTCCAGCCTCCAACCAAATTTTACAAATCACACAAAGAAACAGGAAAATATGACCCAAAACCAGGGGAAAATTCAATCAACAGAAATGGACTAAAATGACAGAAATAATGGAACTAGCAGACAAGGAGCAGCTATTATAAACATGCCCCATATGTTCAAAAGGGTAGAGAAAAACATGAGCATGATGAAGAGAGAAATTCAAAACATTAAATCAGTCCAAAATGGAATTTCTAGACATAAAAAAATATATAAAATTTTAAAAAATGTGCTGGATGAGATTAACAACAAATTAGTTAACGCAGAAGACAAGAGCAATGAATTTACAGACAAAATAAAAGAATTATGGCTCAGTCATTAAGCGTCTGCCTTTGGCTCAGGTCGTGATCCCGGCATCCTGGGATCAAGCCCCACATCAGGCTCCCTGCTCTGCAGGAAGCCTGCTTCTCCCTCTCCCACTCCCCTGCTTATGGTCCCTCTCTCGCTCTCTCTGTCAAATAAATAAATACAATCTTAAAAAAATTATATTATTCAAAACTAAGCACGTACAGAAAAAGTCTGAAAAAAAAGAAGAACATCACTGACCTATGGGAATAATATCAAGCCATCTAACACATGCGTAGCTGAAGGACAAGAATTTAAAGGAGGGTGGGTGGTCAGAAAAAAATGTGCAAGGAAATAATGGCCAAATGTTTTCAAATTTGATGAAAACTATAAATCCACCAATCTCAGGATCTCAGAATAATCTTCAGGTTATTCAGGAATAAACCTAAAGGAAACTACACTACAATCCATCCTAATCAAAATGCTAAAAATAGTGACAAAGAAAAAAACCTTTAAAAATATTGAGAGCGGAGGAGCGCCTGGGTGGCTCAGTCGGTTGAGTGTCTGCCTTCGGCTCAGGTCGTGATCCCAGGGTCCTGGGATCGAGCCCCGCATCGGGCTCCCTGCTCAGTGGGGAGCCTGCTTCTCCCTCTCTCTTTGCCTGCCACTCTGCCTACTTGTGTTCTCTCTCTCTGTCAAATAAATAAAATCTTTAAAAAAAAAAAAATATGCAGAGCGGAAAGCATTCAGAGAAACAAATACAAGATCAGAGCCCACGCAAGCAGAAAACAAGAGAGAGAAGCCTTTAAACAACTGAAAGCAAAAACATGTAAGCCTAGCATCCGTGACGCCACACCTGTATCTTTCGAAAATGCAGGTAAGCACGGAGGATGTAGAAAACTAAAACAGAGTTGCTAACACGCTTCTAACACAAAAGCTAGATAATCAGCAAACACAGAACTTTTCTTGAAGTCATCAGAGAGCTGGGAATGCTGGATTACCACGTAACCAGAAATAAAGGGAAGACGAGCACCTATCAGGAATGATGAAGTGGCAGTTCCTACTGACCTGGGTGGGTGGGTGCCAGACTCTACAGAGGCCAGTAAAAGTCTGTGAAAATTTTTAACAAACTGCTTTTAAAAGAAATCTCAGCTTTTGAAATACAACATTTGTTTTCTAAGGCACCCCCCCTTTTCTGTTTTGTTTTCTAAGACTTTTTAATGTAATTAAATAAAAACTGATTATGATCTGCAATCATTCATTATGTAAAAAGATCAATGTATTAAACACAAAATATAAAATTTTTTTTAGAGATCAAGGTATAATAAGTAAACATCTGTCTCTTCTAATCTCCCCCACGAGGCACTATAACATTTGTTTCCCTAACACTGATCCTCCAGCTTGGCTCAAATTAGCCAGTGTTACTAGACATTAGGAAGCAAGAAGATCACAGGTATATGCGGATAAGAGGCAGGAAAGGACTCAGAAAGAGGGGGACATTTGGTGTGCTCTATAATTCAGCCCAAGACTTCAGAAGTGTCTTTAAAAACTGAGCCATCAGCGGCTAGTGCTGGAACTGACTCTTCAGGGCAAGGTGATATGACTATAAATTTCAGTTTCCTTCTCATCGGGGCAAAAAAAAAAAAATAGTTCCTTTCTTTAAAATACACTAAATGCTGAACTGAAAAAGAGTGGTCTTGCAGACATATGGCCACCAAAATTATTAATCATATAATCCTAATGGTCAACATATCAAATGTACTAAATTCAAGCCCTAAGAGTCAAACCCGCCACTGAATGCAGGGGATGGAGAAAAGTGCTATTAAAGTACCTGAAACAGACATTAAGGTTCAATATTTTTCTTGAACCACTTTTTTTCTTTTTTTAACCTTCTTTTTTTTTTTATAAAACACTACTAATTAGCTAAAAGTAATTCTCACTTATCCTAACTTCAAATATATTCCTTTGATAAACACAGGATTTGAAGTACTGAGTTTACCACATGAGAGAACATTACAGTGTCGTTAAATTATGACATGGGAGACCCACATGTTCACCCCACACTTCAGAGCAGATTCCTTTTAGTTTCAATCTCAAGTTCAGAAGGTCCCTGATGAACTAATCACACACAAGGCAGAAACCACCACCACCATGCCCCCTCCTCATCCTGCCTCGCTGTGCATCCGAGGCAAAGAGCTTAATCTTCATGCACCTCACTTTACACATCTATCAAATGTGCAAAATAAAGCTTGCCTGAGCTGTGGTAAAAATTCTACTAAACTACTATGTAAAGTGGCTGGCACCAAAGCCTGGCACAAAATAGCATCTACTGGGCAGTAGTCATCAAAACCAAAAGGAATGGGTGCCTGGGTGGCTCAGCTGGTTAAGCAACTGCCTTCGGCTCAGGTCATGATCCTGGAGTCCCAGGATCGAGTCCTGGGTCGGGCTCCCTGCTCAGCAGGGAGTCTGCTTCTCCCTCTGACCCTCCTCCCTCTCATGCTCTCTATCATTCTCTCTCTCTCAATAAATAAATAAAAAAATCTTAAAAAAAACTATTTAAAAAACAAACAAACAAACAAACAAAAGGAATGACTCAAAGAGGATCCGGGCTGACAGGCTGGTGTTTACTGAGTGCTTGCTATGTGCTAGGCTCTGCGCTGGGTGCTCACGTCTGAAAGAGAAACGGCAGGTGGCTGAAGGCACGCTGTCCCAGGCCACACCCTATACGGCAGGCTGCCCGAGACTAAAAGGAAGATCTATGATACCCCCTCCTAACCTAGGAGCTGTCCCCAATTCTAACGCTGAGGCTAGCAAGCAGGCTGGCAGACCCAAAAGCAACTCCAATATAAATGTTTAAAATCATGAGACAGTTTTTCAGAGGTAGCCTCAAAAATCAGTTTGAATCCTCTTTCAGTGTTCAAATACACCAAATATATTTATTTTCTTCCTTGCTCAACTCCGATTGCCACTGTCCTATTTTTCTGGTATGTTGTATAGCTTACAGAGAACTTTCACACAGAAGGTCCAAGCCCCAGGACGGAATGACCTCACCAAGAAATGGCAAACGTTGTGAATTACTTACAATCATCAATAATGTTTCAAGCTCATGTGAATGCCAAACAACAGTAATAGGGTGAAGAACTCTTTATCTACTTAAATCTCAGAAATTAATTGGACTGATGCCTAAAAGCACATAAATGTGATGAGTGGTACAATAAAACCTCCTAGATCTCACTTCCTTCTAATGCAGATTTTATCACAGAGCCAGGGAATTGATATTTCACATATTGCAAGGATGCCCTAGGGACTTTCACCCTAACATGAAACCCCACCATGGCAAGGTGCTACTTGTCCCACTGTTAAATGACCCAAGCACGCAGACCTCCAGAGGCTCAGTGTCCCATCAGTAGGCACACCCAATACCCTGGCAGTGTGCAAGGCGGTATGCAGGTCTCGTGGTTCTGCTCCTGAACACCTCCCCTCCCCGCGAGCTCTTACGCTTAAGTCCTGGTCTCTGTGCCTCAATTTCTGAATCTAATAAATACGCACATCTGTGCTCCCTATTACCTTCTTACAACTCAGGGAGTTTCATACAAAGAATAACACACACTTCTTGTCCCTGGTTAAGAGGCAATGCTGATCTGCACGGTGATCAGAAACCTCTATGAGAAGGCATCTTTGGCTCACCTCCAGTTTCAATGCACGGATATGATGGAGGAGGTTCTCTCCAGTTCCCACTGGAATCTTTCATGTGAGATCGATCAGAAGCAAAGTTCTTCAAATACGAATCTGCACGGATCACTCTAAATTTCCTGCAGATAAAGCAACATTCACCTACATTAGGAAGGTTTCATAGTAAAACTCCCGCTCAATTTTTATACAGACTCATTTTCTATGACATACACAAAAGTACCCAGGCATTTCTGTACTATTAGTAATACACAAATATCTATGCAGCTTTATCACCTGCTAAAGAAGCCTTGAGAAACGATCAGCTGAAATCCAAAACTACACAGGCACAGAAATATATCCAGGTGCCTTTATTTACTCAATTGTGTATCGGGGGTAAAGGGCATAATGTTCAGGTGCCGCCATCACAAACCCTTCAATTTTCTCATCATTAAGGTCACAACCCACACACCCACCCACCCACATACACATGTATGACAGAAATCCCCAAAATGGCTTTCAGAAAACGTTTGGGATCTCATAACACACACTTTTTTTTTTTTTTAAGATTTTGTTTATTTATTTGACAGAGAGAGAGTGAAAGCAGGAACACAAGCAGGTGGAGTGGGAGAGGGAGAAGCAGGCTTTCCGCCAAGCAGGGAGCCCGATGCGGGGCTCGATCCCAGGACCCTGGGATCATGACCTGAGCCAAAGGCAGACGCTTAACGACTGAGCCACCCAGGCGCCCCATCACACACATTTTTAAAAGAATGCCAACCTTTTATATGTTGGACAACTTTTAAAACTTCAAAACATTTTGAATCTTCTGTATAACATCATTTTTAAATATCAACTCAATGGTGATGCCAAATCAAGTGATATTTGCAAAACAAATGCCAAAAAAATAGAAAATCACATACACACACACACACACACACACACACACTCACACAAATTCTCTGTACAACTGTCAAGGTCTAACTTCAGAAAGTAGGTAAATCCATCCTGAATCTCCTCACCTTCTAAACTGTGGATGGATGTCCTCGTCAGACTTAAAGGCATCTTCCACGTAAGTGTCAAATGGACAGGGAAATGGCAGCACAGTGTCAAGATCATAAATGAAGCTCTGTCCTCCACTTGAGACATGAAGCAGGACAACATGGTAATCCTAGAAGTAAAAGTTGCTGAGGTTAACCAAGTTACTTCTTGATGGTGAATTCCAAGGTCACAGTAATAACTCATATATAATCATTAACAATGAATACAAGACTAATTCAACCCTTCTTAAAATAGCAAAATAAAGCAAACACAAAACCCAAAAAAAAGACTAAATGTCTAGTGACAGGGAACACTTAAGTAGTGGAAATGTTCAATACATTAAATGTATACCCTTTGACCTAGCAATTTTACCTCTAGGAACCCATCCTACAGAAAAAAATGGCCATACGCGTGTAAAGGTATATATATACAAAGAAAATCTCTGCAGCACTGTTTACAATAGTGAAAATTCAGAAACAACCAAAAGCCCACCACGAGAGGAATAAGCCACAATGCAGCCACCAAATAAAAAAAAAAAACCTAGGTAAATTTATGCAGAAAATGAAAAAACGGATTATGTTACATAGTTGGATGGGAAGAGTAAATTGCAAAACATGTACTATATATTATTTTTTTAAAAGCTATGTGTATATGAAGACACACATGTGCATTCTAAAGTACACATGCATGCGTATGAATACAGAGGAAAAGGTGTGCAAGGATATCCTCCAAAGTATTAACAAAGGCGATTGCTCGGGCTAGCCTGCAACGTGAAAGAACTTTAAAGTGTTGTTGCTGTTAAACAGGCCAACCCCGGTCTATAGCCATTAAGGAGGAAAGATGAAGACAGCATCCCCTGTGTGGCTCAGCTGTGACGCATCGCTCAGTCCCCGACGCTGGGCACTGCCCAACACCAGCTAATGGCTAGAAGGGACGGGAGGGAAGTTATGGAGGGGCATGAGGGCAGTCAGATGCTCTGAGTCCCTTGGAAGAAAGGCGCTCTCACAGAGAACAGGACTGGGAGATAAAAGGCTCACATTAGTACTGCATTAGTCCCATCACCTTATATTTCTAGTACTTCAGAGCTTACAGAGCACTTTCTCAAACGTTGTTTCATCGACCCTATGATGGGAGGAAGGTGATTAATTATCACTGGAGATGCTCTGCCATCAAAAACTAAAGAGCTTCTTTTGGCTCCAATGCTATCTTCGTAAGGCAGAAATAGCATCAGAAATGGATGGTTACGCCCTGCACTCCCCTTAATGCATGCTACCCTCCAGATAAATAAAGTGAGAGCAGCCCCCCTTCTACTGGGTGCGTCCGTGTAATTCCCGTCCTTCCGCGGCAAGCTTTCCACCTCTCCCCCCGCAGCCATCCCCTGCGTGCTGGCTCTCTCCAGGAGTCTCTAGTCTCTGCCTCATCCAAAACCTGTTTCTCTCCTGACATCGCCTCCCTCCTATTCCAGTGGCTTTGAAGTGCATACTCTCTATTGCCTGTGAGAAACTGTGTGACTGAAGTAAAGATGCAAAGATGAGAAAGGAAAGTCCTGACCCTCGAGGAGCTCCCGGAGCAGAGAGTGGGCACCAGTCAAGTGCTGCAGACAGCGTGAGGGTGGCCAAGAGCAGGAGGCTACAGGTGAGGGCCTTCAGGTCAAACTTTGGCCCCTCCCCTTCCCACAGCGGGCTGTGGGACAATTAAGGAGATTATGTATGTAAACACTTTTTAAAAGCCAACCCAGAAATGGAGGGGAGTGGGGTCCAAAAGCCAAGGAACATGTCACTGAGGAAAGGCTGCCATGGCTGAGTCCTGCCTGAGGGGAGTGTGTTCCGGGAAGAAAGTACAGCTTGTGGAAAACGCGTAAGTAATGAATATCCACAACCTCCCAGTAGTTTGGGTCCATACCCCCACATCCCGGATGGCTGGTGAACTGGAGAGGGAAAGCAGGCCTCAACTCCAAGTCACCTTTATAGCACAGATGTGGAGTCAAGGAATACAGATCAAGCAGCAGCCTCACAGATCTGAGTTGGATTCAGCACATGCCCAGATGCCTGGACGAGACCAAGCTGGGCTAGGGGGAGGGAAACCCACCTAGAAGGTGATCAGCTTCTTGGGACTGGGTGTCTCTACCCACCAGGGGTACCGATTTCCTACAAGAGGACAGCAATGAGGCAAAGATACATTTGCTGGAAGGTGTGGGGGGACTTCTCATAACAGGAACCTCATTCTGGGGTGCCATGAGATGCTGTACAAGGGGGACATGACTACAGGTCCTTTCCCTGCAAGTTTCTCTAAAACAAGAAGAAAGATCATGACTCAAAGTCAGCTGAGTGGTTCAGCAACAGGGATGACTTCTAGGGCACGTGGACAGTCTGCAACAAGGGTTACGCAGCTATTGTTGCTAACAAGAAAAGCCTGAGCACCAGTACCAGACACTGTACCAGGTACCAGAATAATGCCTCACACACATTATATCACTTAAGGCTCGCAACGCCACTGGCCAGAGGAGGACACTGAAGATAAGATAAATAACATGTCCAGTTCATAAAGACACCAAGGGGAGGACGGGGACTTAACTCCAAAACTGGACTTGGGCTTTAATATTAGCACAGCAAATCACCTGCTGGTAAAAGAGGCAAGAATGTGAGCTCTGTGAGGCCAGGGATTTTAGTCTATTTAAATATAGGCTAAATAAATGCATGAAACCAATGCAAATGATATCTTATTTTAAACAAGTATCAGAAATAGATGCTGGTGGGAGCTCCTGGGTGGCTCAGTCGTTAAGCATCTGCCTTCGGCTCAGGTCATGATCCCAGGGTCCTGGGATCGAGCCCCGCATCAGGCTCCCTGCTCAGCGGGAAGCCTGCTTCTCCCTCTCCCACTCCCCCTGCTTGTGCTCTCTCTCTCTCTCGCTGTGTCTCTGTCAAATAAATAAAAATCTTTAAAAAAAAAAAGAAATAGATGCTGGTTACATTATCATGAATGGAGTTTTTCTTTTACTTTATCTTCATGTTATTAGCATAAACAATTCTTCAGGGGGACAGGTTAAGGTGACACCTAGATGTGTACTAGAAAGGACCCCAGGCTGAGACCCCGTCCTGCCACTGATCAACTAGATAACTTCGAGCTTCTCACTCTTCTTCGGGGCTTGTTTCTTCACCCGAAAAATGGAAGGGCTGCAGTAGATCCAGGTTTTTCAAATGCTAGTCATGGTCACTCACGAGTCTGCTAAGAACACTAACTCCTGAACGTTCTCTAAATCAACTAAATCAGAAACCTATACTTTTAACATGGTATCTAGATAATTCTAATGTGCAGCTGGACTAGATATTGCTGAAGTTCCTTCCAGTGTTAAATGGGTAACAGCCTAGGAGATCACAAATATATCTGCCACATCAGCTATTTAAAATCTTTCCTATATGGGGCACCTGGCTGGATCAGTCGGTAGAGCATGTAACTCTTGATTCTGGGGTCATGAGTTCGAACCCCACATTGGGCGTAGAGCTCACTAAAAATAATAATAATAATAATTAAAAAATAAAATATTTCCTGTAATAATAATTATATTAAATGAAAACGTGTCTGTAAGTACTACCCTAGACAAAATAACATCTATTCCCAAGAGGTCAATTATCAATAATTATCATAGCCTTTCTCTACTGCTCTAATCACTTCTGCTTTACCAAAACATAGAGAGGGGCCCTGGGTGGCTCAAATGGTTAAACGTCTGCCTTCAGCTCAGGTCATGATCCCAGGATCCTGGGATCGAGCCCCACGTCGAGCCCCACATCGAGCCTCACATTGGGCTCCTGGCTCAGCAGGGAGCCTGCTTCTCCCTCTCTGTCTGCCTCTCCCCCTGTTCATGATCTCTCTTTAAAAAAAAAAACAAAAACAAAAACATAGAGACCACTCAGGAATTACAAGTACGAATGCACCAGAAGCTCTCTGAATTGACCATCTTACCCAGATCACAGGTCCATCTCCAGGTCTTGCCTGTTGTTTCCAGATAGGTATCTACAAAATATAACCAATTTCATAAGGCACAACTTCAATTATACCACTACTAAATTCCTTAAAGCAATACATAAATATAAAATATTTCTAAGCAACCAACAATCAAGGTGAATGAAGAAGAAATCTAAATCCTTCCAAGTGTTCTTAACAATGAAAATGCAAAAATTATCTGATGTTCTTTGGAGAGTAGAAAGAGATCTCAACAGGCAATCAGAAGGCCTGGAAGGGGGGTGTCTGGGTGGCTCAGTCGTTAAGCGTCTGCCTTCGGCTCAGGTCATGGTCCCAGGTCCTGGGATTGAGCCCCGCATCGGGCTCCCTGCTCGGCGGGAAGCCTGCTTCTCCCTCTTCCACTCCCCCTGCTTGTGTTCCCTCTCTCGCTGTGTCTCTATCAAATAAATAAATAGAATCTTAAAAAAAAAAAAAAAGGCCTGGAAGGTTCAAGTCTTGCTTTCCCACATTATTTGTGGGACCTCCCTGAGCCCCTATTTCTTCATCTATAAAATGGAGATAGTTGTCTGAAGCCTGCCTACTTTACCATGTTCCCGCTGGCATCAAATGAGATGATGCTTACAAAAAGTGCTTCACAGGGTGCCAGGCTGGCTCATTTGGTAGCATGTGTGACTCTTGACCTTGGGGTTGTGAGTTCAAGCCCCACACTGGATGTAGGGATTACTTAAAAATATAAATCTTTAAATATTTTTTTAAAGTGCTTTACAAAATATTAAGGGCTTACTTTTTTTTAAAGGCTTGCTTTTTTAAAACTTCATGTAAATTTACCATAATTTTATTTAAACTCCAGAGACAAAAACATCTTTCCTTCAAACCTGAGAGTATGTGGCTCTAGCCTAAGCAATTTAAAAAGCTCTAACTTAATACCTAAAGAAAAGGGACTTAATCTGTGTATACCATCACCTATTTCTTGACCTACAAATAAGGGACTAAACTTTTCTAACTCAACTGTGCCCTGAAAGGAAAAAAAAAAAAAAACTCATTCAAAAATAAACTTTAAAATGTTGCTGTATTTTATAAAGCACATTTTGGGACAGTGCTGACCCCATATTGTATTTAGTTCCTATTGTCACCATAAATCTCTTGTTCTCTTTCTGCAATCACTCACCAACTTACCATCTTCCTCTCATTAGATATGAACACAGCATAACACTCTTCTAAAGGATACTGGTCATGGTTTTTGATGTATTCACAGAGCTTCCAAATATTTTCTTCACTGAAATAAAATAATAGTTTAATCAGTACAATTAAGCAATAGTGCTCTGTGTCTTTCAAATTTGAACAGAAGACTGATGAAGACATAAAAAAGTTGGAAGAGACTTTAAACACCACCTCATCGAATAACTGACTGATGTTTGACCCTCTTCTAAAACATCCCCAACAAGGTGTGACCCAATTTATACTGTGCGCCGACCTCCCTCCAAACAGAATGCTCGCTATCTGCCCCAGCAGTGCTTGCACATGGAGGCATTTTATAACTGATAAGATGCTCCATCAGTACTCCCTAAGTTTTGGATCCGGGGACTTGAGATACAGCTGGAATTCCAACTCAGCCACTCACAAGGTAAGAAGCTTTGAACATCCCGACCTGAGTATCTGCTTTTCTCATGTGTAAAATGGGGATAATCATACCATAAACACTTGACAAATCTTAGTTAATATTGGTTCACTGCTCCCCTTAGCGATGGGGCAGGATGAGTGTGTTGGGGAGGAGGGCTTCTGGCTGGAAAGGACCGGGGAGCAGTTACACGATATGCCGAGGAATTCTTTTGGAGGGAGACTCTGAGTGGGATTCCCTGCATCCCTCTGGTACAAAAGAGGTTCTGACTTTTAGGAAGTCCCTTCTCATGCTGAACTGAAATCCATCTTCCTACACTTCTTCCCCAGATGAATCTCCTTTTCTCTATGACATGCCTTCAGATATTTAAAGCAGTAGTCAGAATCACCTAAGTAAAGCAATGCCCAGTGCATGAAACCAAGCCACCCTGATAGCCACAGGCATACTCCCACACAGGCAAAATCAATCATTGCTGGCAGTATTCACAGCTCAGCCTCTGGATTCTTATCTTTTTCTAATGAGCCACACCGCACCTTTGTTCAAAATGAGCTGCATCAACACTCTGCTCGTACTCGTGACTCAATCTGTCAAAGCCTAACTTCCAAACAAAACCTGGATGTTCTAAGACCAAGTTTTCAGAAGACATTTTTCTGTCCAGCCTGTAGACATTCTGGAGTTGACTGCAGACATCTTCAAGAGGCTGTGATGTAAAAGCACTATGCTAAGTGCTTGGAGGATGTAATGATAAATTAGAGCTCACAGACAATGAGAGGAGACATACAGATCCATAAATAAGCAAGCATCAGAGGCGGCCATAAAAGATGCATAGAAGAGAGTCATTAATTTTGAGGGACACAGGAAGACGGAGGAGGTATAGGTCAGTGGCTTCTCATTGTTTGTTCCCCTCCCCCAGCCCCAAGGATGAGAACAGAGTTAACATGAAGAGTTTGAGAATCCGAGTGTACCACAAATACTGTTGGCAAGCTGAATACATATGTGAATGGACAAACTTTGTCTATTATTTTTCAAGTATGTATGAATGTCACAAAGAGAAAAAAAAACTTAAACATAGGCGTTACTGAATCTGTAGTCTTTTATCAATTTTTTATGAGTACAATATCATACAGGATACAATATCATATAGGAGGATCTCAAGAAACATTTGATGTTTAAAAGAGGGGGGCCTTGGGACACCTGGGTGACTCAGTCAGTCAGTTAAGCATCCAAATCTTGATCTCAGCTCAGGTCTTGATCTCAGGATCGTGAGTTCAAGTCCTGTGTTGGGCTCCACAATGGGCATGAAGCCTACTTAAAAGGGGGGGAGGGGGTGCTTATATTTGGAAACTCTGGGAGTTACTGTTGGGATAGGAAGACCCTCAGATTTGGTGTGAGTCCTGGTACCTCTTTAAAAGGGGGGGAGATTGTAATAATAATGTTCCAACCTACTGGTTGATTATTTTGTAGCAGAAAGACTAACAAAGCAGCATTAAGGTCAAGATTCTGCAAGGGCTACTGGTGATGGGCTGAGGTCAGAGAAGCATGCAGAAGGGAAGGATCCCTGACACATAGCAGGTGCTCAACTGTTCAAAGAATACAAAACAATTACAATTGAATCAGACATGCTCTGCAAACCACCTAGTGCCACACAAATACCGGTTACCACTATTATCATTCAGCTGGCTCTGAACAGATAAATAACATCTGACTAAAGAAGCAGAAAAGAGGCATTTATTTCAAGTTATAAGAACCTGCAGGAGCAAGCATAGTAAGGTGCACCTCCTTGATAGATTAAGACTGGGCAGAACACTGGTTCTCAACCAGAGGCGATTTTGCCCCCCAGGGAACATTTGGCACTATCTGGTGACGTTTTTGGTTGTCACAAATTGGGTGAGGATGCTACAGGCATCTAGTGAGTAGAGACGAGGGATGCTGCTGCACACCCTACAATACACAGGACAGCCCCCCACAACATTAGCATGCTCAAAATGTCAATAAAGCCATGGCTGAGAAGCCCTGGGTTAGAATAGAAGGCAGGTTCAGAATGAGATTGGAGAAACACATGGTGACCAGATCTGAAAGGACCTGCTATGCTCAGGAGACAGACTTCACTGTCTGTAACTGTATTCCTGAAAATGTGATAAATGGACGAGCTAAGACTCCTCCACTGCACTCTTCACACATCCAGACTCTCTGTGGAGTGGGACCGTAAGATCTGCATGCTTTACAAGCTCCCAGGTGATTCTAGGGCTCGTGTGAATTTAGAACGGCTTTCAGCAGTGTGAAGCCAGCTAAGGTTCAGGACGTGAGGGGATAGGAGAGATCTGGGCAGAGGCCTGTAAGGAAGGACTGGAACAAGCCACTGACAGCCAAGGAGGGCCTGGCCCATGGCTGAAGGAACTTAAAGGAGACCATCTATTGAAGAGATGTCTATTCCCTGCCATGCTTCCACCAGATGACTCCACTCTAGCTGTCCCAGCTACCTTGTTCCTAGAACACTCCTGCACCCTTCCTTCTCAGAGCCTTTGCACCACTGCTCCCCTGCCTAGAATGATCTTCCCCCAATATCCACAAGGCTCCCACCCTTTTTTATTCAGATCTCTGCTCAAATACCACTTTATCAACAATGCCTTCCTTAAATATCCATCATGAAAAAGTGAGTCACCATCCCTTACCTTGCTTTATTTTCTCATAATACTTAACACCAAACATGCTTTACTTGGTTTTGCCTGCTTTCCCTGAACCAAAACATATGAACCATGAGATCTTACAGGGAATTTGTCTACCCTGTGTTGTATCCCAAAGTGCCTACAATTGTGCACCACACAGTCCAAGTGCCTCATAAACATTTACCGAATGAATAAATAAAACAACGAATGGACGTTAGGGACAAGAACTAAGGGGATTTAGGTGAGAAGTAAGACAGAAATAAAGTGCAGTCGTTAAGAATCATGGACTCCTATAAGGCTCCCTTTCCACTAATAAAATGAGGTAAATCATAGAACCTATCTCCGAGCCATGGATGGAAACACTTGGCACGAGCCCTGACAAGGAGTCAGAGCTGAACAAATGTTAAAGTCTTGGTTACACTGGTTTGATGACCAGCTAGAGGAAAAGGTAGTTTTAGATGGGCCTGAGGTTTATTCTGCAACTGGAGGTTGGGGAAGAAATCATTACTCAGGTGTGGGAGTGAAAAAGACCAAGGTTCCAGGAGGGGTGATTCGGCCACACAGGTGGCCTGGGACAGGGGTATAATGTGTGGACTCCAGAGCCAAACTCTCTACATGTAAATCCCCATTTCTTCATTCACAAGACATGTGGCCTTAAGGCAAATTAGTTGCACCCCTCTGTGCCTCAGTGTTCTCATCTTTATAAAAACAGGGATAACAAAAGTACCTACCTCCTAGGGTAATTGTGGGGCTCAAATGAATTAGTTTACACAAGCGAATCAAAACAATGTTTGGCATACAGCAAGTGCTATGTAAATGTAATGGGTATGATAATGACAACATGGTGGTTCATGACGGTTTCTGATACAAGAAGGTCTGAAGTGGATTCCTGGTCGCTATCAGCTGATGACCTTGCGAAAGTTATTTGCAAAATCTCCGTTCCTCCATTCTCTTCCAAAATTAAAATGAGTGTGAAACCACAAAGGCTTCAGCAGAGTAATCTGCAAAGGTTCTCCGCGCTCCACCCTCCGCCTCCAACTCCCCTTCCTGGGCCCCAAGCACTGAGATCTGCTGCGAAATGTGCAAGCGAAAAGCGCCGGGCATTAGTAATGCACCACCGACCCTACCATTCCTGGGAATTCCGCCCCTCCCCCCTCCAAACGCCTACGCTCCACTCAAGAGACGAGGGCTGCCATTCCCGCTCCCTCATCCCACAAGCGGGAAAACCCGCCAGTGGAGGCCCAGAGCGCCCCCAGGGAGGGGCTGAGAAGAGGCGGGGCCCGGCTGCGACGCGGAGACCCAGGGAGCCAGGGAGATGCCGGGGGCTGCACCCGCGCCCCCTCACCAGTAGCAGCTGTTGTAGACACAGGCGTCCCGCGGGGGGCTGGCCGGCTGGTAGCGGGCGGCTGCAGCGGCGGGGGCATCCCCCTCCATGGCGGGCTAGCTTGGGCCAGGGCACGGACCCGAGGCGAAGCGACTGCACCAGTCCCGCGAGCAGGCTTCGGGGGAGGAGCCGGCGCTCGGCTGGCCGCGCGGGTCCTCGGGGCGGAGCTCGGGGCAGCTGGTACAGTTCCCCGGTGGTGGAGCCAGGGACTGGGTAGGCGGAGTCTGGGCGGAGCGAGCGACGCAGGTTCCGGGCGCGCGGGGCCCAGGAAGGCGGTGCAAGTTCCGGATGGATGGAGCCCGGGCTGCGCGGGTTTTGCAGATTCCGGTGGGCGGAGCCCAGGCGGGATGCGCGGTGCAGGTTCCGGAGCCAGGGCGAAGTGGGCGGATGGGTTGCGGGGTAGGGGGGGGCGGTGAGCGTCGTGGGCTTCCAGCGGGCGGAGCCTTGGACGAGGAGGCTTGCGTAATTCCGGGTACGCGGGACCCAGGCACGTGGGTGGAGCCATGGCGGGGCGGTGCTGGCCGAGCTCGAGTCCGCTGGGGCGGGGCCGGGCATGCTCTGGGCGGCGGTGACAGCGAGGATGGGGTTAGGGTGGGGAGGACCGAGGTCACCCGCAGGTGGCTTGAAGGAGTCGGGGGAGGGCGTGGAATTGGTAAACCGCCCGACCCTGAACGGCGCTTCGGGAGTCTCCCGGAGGCGTCTGAGACCCTCTTCAAAGCCTCCACAAAGCTGTGGAGGAACCAGACGGGACGCGGAAGACTCGACTTGAGCAAAGTGAAATGAGAGGATCATGTGTGTGAAAAAAGAAGCTTTAGCAGTTTTATGCTAGAGGCCCCTAGAACCAGGGGAAAGGGGGAGTTAATTCCAAATACGTCCGCATCGGACGGTTTTAGAGAGGGATAGCAACCCCAAATCTCACCATGTTGTAACATGTCTTTAATAGAATTGTGTGTGTTGACTCAAAAAGATACAGTGATTCCTTGATAAAGTTTTTTTAAAAATATTTTATTTATTTATTCATAAGAGACAGAGAGAGCGGCAGAGGGAGAAGCAGCCTCCCCGCTGAGCAGGAAGCCCGATGCGGGACTCGATCCCAGGATCCTGGGATCCTGACCTGAGCGGAAGGCAGACGCTTAACCATCTGAGCCCACCCAGGCGCCCTTGAGAGAGTAAGTTTTAAAAAAGTTTAAAAAGAGTCCCCATGGCATCCGTTTTGTGTTAATCATACATTTGCCAGCAGTCTGGAAGTAACCAAATTATTAAAACTGTTTATCTCTAATGAATGAATGGTATGAAGGACTTTCACTTTATACTTATTAGCCTTCTGAATTGTCTTATATTTGTAATGAACATATATAACTGATATCGTACTTCCCATTATAAAAACTGAAATTCTTAGTTGGTTTATAGGCCATCTGCAGTCAGGAGTTCGAAAGCCCCTACGGAAATGCTAAAGACTTCAAACATAAGTGCTTGTGTCAGTTATCAATGTATTGCCTCTCGGCTCTGACACACTTCAATATAGGCTCTATGATAAATAACAGAATTCCTTTAAACATTTCTCCTTCAAAGTGGGCACCAAGTTAAGCCTTCTCAGTAAGGTGTACTGGAAGAAGAAGCTTCCTGCAGTTTCTGGGGCGGTACAAGAGTTGGGAGTGTGGTCCTGAGAACATCCAGTGGGGTCTGCTCCAGCCACAGGCTCAAACCCAAGTCCTCTGTGACTTCACAGCTTTAGTTTGGCAGTAACCTTCCTGCAGCCCTCTTAACCCAGAAACCAGAGTCCTGTGAGGCCAGCAGGCAGCCACCTGCCCATACTTTGGCAAGCCCTTCAATGGCAGGCAGTTACCTGGGGCCAGCAGGGTCATACACTGAGCAGTCATTCCCTCACCAAGCCTTCCCTTCCTCCCCCAAACCCACCATTCTCCCCTTGGCATTCTGAGAGCCTTCTACTCCAGCTGGCTCCCAGACTCCTAAGGCATTCCCATGCCACTGGTTGATGATTGTTCCCCTCTGCCCCCTTCTCTACCTTGCTTAAGGGAAGTTGAATGTCCAGAATTAACTGATAAAAGTGTAACCAAAAGATATACCTAGGGCTGAGGACAAGTACTCAAGGACAAATCTGAAAGGAGTTTGCACCTGTTTGGAGAAGGCATGAGTTGCCTACCCAATCACAGAGAAGTTCACTGGTTTACCCAGTCTAGAGGTGGTCTGAAGTTGCTGGGCAAACAACAGAGACAGGGGTAGAGGAGAGCCAGCAGTTCTGCCATTACGTACTTTCTTTATGCTTCTTTATGCTTCAGACTTTCTCGTAAGTAGGAATTTTTTTAACAAAAAAAAAATAGATTGTATTTTTTACATTCATGTGATTTCATAGTAGAGACTACAAAAAGGGATATGGTTTCAGAGGAATAAGGTTCTAATGCTTAGAAACAGATTCTGACCTATAAACTCCAAAGATCTGGTTGAGGAAGAAATAAGAGTGCACTCAACGAACCCCAAACCCAGTGAAATCAGGATGTTAAAGGATTGGGGTTTACAGAAAGGACACAGAACAAAGAAAGTATAAAAGAGGACCACAGATGTGAAAGGGGAGATCAAGAAGTAGGCAGCACATAATACACTGAGGTTTAACCACAAAAGGGGTTATTTTTTTTTTAATTGGGGGAGGAGGTATTTTTAATGCTCAGTGGGTTTTTTTTGTTTTTCTTTTTAAAGATTTTATTTATTTATTAGAGAGAGAGATAGCACGAGAGGGAAGAGGGTCAGAGGGAGAAGCAGACTCCCCACTGAGCAGGGAGCCCGATGCGGGACTCGATCCCAGGACTCTAGGATCATGACCCGAGCCGAAGGCAGTCACCCAACCAACTGAGCCACCCAGGTGCCCAATGTTCAGTGTTAAGAGCTAGAAGAAAAAAGAAAGATAATCCCATCGCTTGGGACCATATGATATGTGGTAAAGGACTATATAAGTGAAAGAAACAAATACCCAATGTCTATTTTGATTGTGTTTTTTTTTCTCTGTCAAAGAAAATGATCCTCAGGCTGTAGAGAATAAGGGAAACAGCAGTGACAGGAAATTAAAGCCAAGATAAGTGCAGTGGTAGAAAGCACCAATTTGCCTTAAACGGGTTAAAAATCTTCAGACCCAGATGAGTTATATCATATACCCATAATATAAGATTATGGATCTTCGAGAAAATATGTTGGAGGAGATGACTTAAGATTAAATATGAATACTTGCTGTCTTGAGTTTCATAAAAAGGAAAAATATGTATTCCAGACACTATACTCTGTGAACTTGATGCCTATTCCCAGGATGATTTGTGGCCATGAAGAAAGGTGATTATTTAGGGGCCTTTAGTGGTTTACCGAACCCATTTCATGCCGCATGGACCTCATTTCATGTTGTTGGAAGAATTAATTGATCATTAGAATAGAATTATAGCACAAGCACTATAATTTGATTCCAACAAAGCAGCTGGCCTGGTATTAGTCATGACTCATTCAGTTAAAAGTCAAGGCAGAAAGGCTGTTTATTAGCTCGTTTAATGGGAAGGACGCTGAAGTGGCTCTCAGAATCAAAAGATGAGCTGCAGAAACTGGGATCTCAAGGGACCAGAAGCAGAACCCACTTCCCCAGGCCTTCTTTCTCCCCAGCTCTCAGACTGCTTCTCAGTGCTTGGCTTCATCCAGAGATGACTTCACTTCCTGCTGTGGGGAGGATGGCCGTTGGCAGCCCCATATTCATATTTTCCAGGCTTGGCAACCCCAGTGGAAAGAGAAAACTCCCTTTTCCTCATAGCAATCACACAGAGCAACTTGTACGTTTATTTTTTATGTTTCTGTACTGCCTTTTTTACACTTACAGTTGACCCTTGAACAGCACAGGTTTGAACTGCGTGGGTCCACTCACACAGATTTTTTTTTACAGTACAGTACTGTAAATGCATTTTCTTTTCTGGTTTTCTTAACATTTTCTTTTCTCTAGCTTATTGTAATGTAAGAATATGGTATATGGTATATAATACAACATACAGAATAAGTGTTAATTGACTGTTAATGTTATCAGTAAGACATGTGGTCAATACTAGGCTATTAGTAGTTATATTTTGGGGGAGTCAAAAATTATATGCAGGTTTTTGACAGCACGGGTATTAGCGTCCCTAAGCTCCATGTTATTCAAGGGTCAACTGTATTACTTTCTAATAACAAATTTTTTTAAATAAAAAAATTCTTAAAAAATCAAATTTATCAACACTAATATAAAGAGCTGCATGGACAGACTATGGTTCACTTAACTTTTCCCCTACTTTTGTATATTTAGTTTTCAGATTCTCCTATTATAAATAAAGCTGCAATTAACATTTTTGTATGTAAATCTTGGTCCATGCTGCTGATTATTATGTTAGGGTAGAGTCCTAGAAGTGGAATTCCTGAGCCAATTGTTTTAAATATTTTCCAGGTCTCTTGGTACTTGTTGCTATATTGCTTTAAGAAATGGGCCTAGGTGTGCCTGGGTGGCTCAGTTGTTAAGCGTCTGCCTTCGGCTCGGGTCATGATCCCCGGGTCCTGGGATCAAGCCCCGCATCAGGCTCCCTGCTCCATGGGAAGCCCGCTTCTCCCTCTCCCACTCCCCCTGCTTGTGTTCCCTCTCTCGCTGTCTCTCTCTCTCTGTCAAATAAATAAATAAAATCTTAAAAAAAGAAAAAAGAAATGGGCCTATACCTCATTATCACATTGTTATTATTAAAAAATAAAAAAAGGCAAAAAAAACCCACTCTAGCATTCCCATTATTATTTTAATTTGCATTTATCTGATTATTACTTTCCTGTGTTAAAAGGATAACTTATTTTTTTAAAAGATTTATTTATTAATTCATTTATTTATTTGAGAGAGAGAGAGAAAGAGCATGGTGGGGGGAGGGCAGAGGGAGCATGGAGCCTGATGTGGGGCTCAGTGCCAGGACCCTGAGATCATGACCGGAGCTGAAATCAAGAGTCAGATGCTCAACAGACTGAGCTCCCCAGGTGCCCCTAAAGGGATAATTTCAATATAAAGTGCTAAGATAGCAATATACAATGGGAGCTGGGGCGGGGGGGCACCTTGCCATTAGAGGTGAGAAGCTGGGCTGGGTTGGAATGTAATAATGTTATTACTCATCTTTCTTAGAATGGGGTGGGCCCTCTGTGTGGGAGAGCCCGTATCTGTGGTATTAGACTCAGGGCTGTGTACCATACCTTACATGGGAAAACTGAGAAATTGAAGTATATTCAGGGGAGGCTGATAAAGTGAGAAAGTCTGAAAACCACATCACAAAATTATGGCATCTCTTCCCAGTTCACTTCCTGTGCCCACATACCCTCTCTCCCAACCCTCCATCCTGATCTGAGAGGGGTATCTGTCTCACATGGCCCCCCAACATTCTTTTTGTCAATGTCCATTCTAGGAAACCATCGGTAAAATTTTCCCTCTGACCTGAAGCCTGTATACCAGGCAGAATTCTTGGTTGCAAACAACTGAAACCATCTCTGGCTAACTTAAACAGGAAATCAAATTTACTGGACGGAGGGGAAGGAGGAAGGTTGGGCAGGGCTTGGAGGAGAGGAAGCACAGCCAGGTCACACTAAGCTAATTCTCCAAAATACCAAGAATCAGCTGGCTAGAATTTCACCAGTGATGCCACTACCTCTGTACCATCTGCTGTTGCCTCCATGAATAACCTCTGCCCCTGCATCTTTGGGTCACTCCTTCAAGAGGCAATGAATGTTTGAGGTGGGAGCAGTCCACTGACTGAGCTGTGGTCACGTGCCTGAGTCCTGGTTAGCATGTTAACAGGGAAATAAAGTCTGTCCCTGTAGGACTTCCATCAAAGGGGGTAGGACCCTGCTTAACCCAAACCCAGTCAAAAAGAAAATCTCTCAAATAGGAGAGGTATCTGTTTAAATTCAGAGTAGTTAAAAAATAGCAAATGGCAACTATGACCCCCCCAACTCCATGTGATTAATGGGTTTTTTTCTTTTGACAGTAATCAATGAGATTAGCTATTGTATTTAAGTAAGGTCACATTACAACATTCCTGAAAGAAATCCCTGTCCAAGTTGATGTTTACTTTCTAAACTTGTTACCAAAGAACAGAAAGGGACCTACCTATAACCTCATTTCAAATGAGGTAATGGAATTACGCTTAGCTCTTACCTCAGCCCTCTTTTCTCTCACACCTGAGGTAAAAACACTTGATCCTCTGTAAGCAGTCTGGGGCTATGGGAAAGAACCTCAGTTTCCTCTGCTCCTTTTTTCCTAAATCAAGTAATTCCTGTCTACAATCGCTAAAACTAAAAGGAAAGCAATACCTGCCAAAGACCAATTCCACACCAACCCATTAAGTTTCCTAAGGCTGCTGTAAAAAATTACTACAAACTAAGCGACTTTAAAAATAAAAAAGAAAGAAAGAAAACCCAGGAATTTATTCTCAGGAGGCCAGAAGTCTGAAATCAAGGTGTCAGCAGGGTTGGTTCCTTCCAGAGGCTCTGATGGAGTCTGTTCTGTTATCTCTCTCCTAGCTTCTGGAGGTTGCCAGCAATCCTTGGCATTCATTGGCTTAGAGATGCATCATTCCAATTTCTGCCTCCATCTTCACATTCCCTTCTTCTCTGTGTGTCTTTATGTGTTAAACACCCCTCTCCTTTCTCTTATATGGACACCAGTCATTGTGTTTAGGGTCTACCATAAATCCAGGATGATCTCATTTCAAAGTCTTTAATTACACCTGCAAAGACCCTGTTCCCAAATAAGGTCACATTTATAGGTGCCAGAGTTTAGGACTTGGACATATTCCTTCAGGATACACAATTCAACCCACCATACCAACCAAAGGCATGAAGCCAGTGTGGTTATTCTCAGTGTTGTTGGAGAGAGAATAAAGGAACAAAGAAAACCCTTTGGCTGTCTCTGTCTCTTGGTGTTCTAAAATTTCTATGTCTTTACTTATTTTAAAAGAACTAAAACGACTGCTATAACCTCTGTGGAGGTCAATCTGGTAATATCTAACAAAATCACAAATGCATATGCCTTTTGGGTAGAAATGATGTATTGCATGGTGACTAACATAATAAAATTAAAAAATAAAAAATAAATGCAGCGTCCCTTTCCATTAGCTCAAGCAAAAAAAAAAAGTAAAATAGAGTCATCCTTGATGCTCTCTTGCTCTCACACCTAAATCCAATTAATCAGCAGATTCACTTGGCTCTTTCTTCCAAATACATCCAGAATTCAACCATTTATTTCCTCCACTGCTCTAACACTGGCCCATGTCACCATCATCTCTTGCCTGAACAACAGCAGTGGCCTCCTAACTAGGGTTGCCAAATTTAGCAAATAAAAATACAAAGACACCCAGTTGAAATTTTAGTTAAGATAAACAAGATTTTTTTTTAGTATATATAAACCCAAATACTGCGTTTTCCATGCAGCAGCCAGAGAGATTCTTTGAAGAAGTCACCCAGAAAAAGTCACTCCTCTATTCAAAACCCTGTGATATCTTTTCACCTCAGTTGTAATAAAAAGTAGTCAGAATGGCTGAAATTAACAAGTCAGGAAACAACAGATGTTGAGAAGGAGAAAGGGGAAGCCTCCTACACTGTTGGCGGGAATGCAAGCTGGTGCAGCCCCTCTGGAAAACAGTGTGGTGATTCCTGAAAAAGTTAAAAATAGAGCTACCCTACAACTCAGCAATTGCATTCCTAGGTATTTAACCAAAGGATACAAACAGTGATTCGAAAGGGCACCTGCACCCCAATGTTTATAGCAGCAACGTCCACAATAGCCAAAATATAGAAAGAGCCCAGATGTCCATATATATATATATAATGAATAATGGAATATTATAATTCAGCCATCAAAAAGATGCCTAAGCCAAGTGCTTTATCCCGCTCCAGTCAAGGACTCAGCATTTTGCATTTGAAATCTGGGGCGCCTGGGTGGCTCAGTTAAGCATCTGCCTTCAGCTCAGGTCAAGATCCCAGGGTCCTGGGATAGAGCCCCGCATCGGGCTCCTTGCTCAGCAGGGAGCCTGCTTCTCCCTCGAGCTCTGCCTCTCCCCAACTTGTGCTCTCTTTGTCTCTCTCTCTCTCTCTCTAATGAATAAATAAAATCTTAAAAAAAAAAAAGAAAAGAATGAAATCTTAACCATTTGTAACGACCTGGATGGAACTAGGGGGGATTATACTAACCTAAATAAGTAAATCAGAGAAAGACAATTATATGATCTCATTCGTATGTGGAATTTAAGAAAGAAAACAGAGGATCATAGGGGAAGGGAGAGAAAAATAAAATAAGAGGAAATCAGAGAGGGAGACAAACCATCAGAGACTCTTAACTCTAGGAAACAAACTGAGGGTTGCTGGAAGGGAGGTGGGTAGGGTGATGGGGTAACTGGGTGATGGGCATTAAGGAGGGCACTTGGTAATGAGCACTGAGTGTGACATGCAACCAATGAGTCACCAAACTCTACCTCTTAAACTAATAATACACTATATGTTAATTAATTGAATTTAAATTTTTTTAAAAAGCACAAAACCTTAAAGCTGAGGCCTACAGCCCTGCAGGATCTACTCCTAGAAGCTCTTTCCTTTTTGGTCTCATTAGCCTCCCTGTCCTCCCCTTCCTTCTGCTTGCTTCTTTCTTATACCAAATATACCTAACATCTTTAGGTCTTTGCTTACATTTATCTGAGAGACCTTCCCTAATCATCCTGTTTAAAATTGCAGGCTTCCCTCTCCCCTTCCCTACTTTATATTTCTCTTCAACATTTATGATAATAAACATTTCTTTCATTTATTGTCTTTTTCCTTCCACCAGAATTTAAGTTCCATAAGGGCACTTTTTGTTCTTATTCACTGCTGTATCCCCAGTGTCGAGAATACTGCCTGGCACATAATAGATGCTCAATAAATATTTAATAAATGTCGAATTAAGGAAATGTAGTTATCCAAATCAATAAAGCTTATTTCAGTTTCACTAGAACTCCTCTCACATTCTGATCATTCAGCATGTTATCTATTTCAAAGTAGTCGTGTAACTGCTTTATCTTAGAGAAGCCATTTCCTGTAATTCTTTAATAGTAGCAAAAACTTATTGAGCTCTTACTATGCGCAGACACGGTTCTAAGGTATAATATCTTGGAGCCGTAGGTATTCGGATTATTACTATTATTACAGTTAACTTACAGATGAGGAAATTAAGACCGGGGAAGGTGAGTAATTTGCTCAGGATCGTATACACGGATACGGCAGCGATGGGTACAGAACCCTTAACTATAGTACTCTGCAGGGTCACTTTTAGGTCCCCTTCTGTTTTCTTTTGATAGGTAAATTGTTTTGGTTAAGCTATCCGTGAAAAGCTCTTAAGGATCAAAGTGAAAACCTGCCTAAAGCCAAGTGCTTTATCCCGCTCCAGTCAAGGACTCAGCATTTTGCATTTGAATCCTGCGTGGCGGGAAGCTGAAGGCAGGTGACGGGCGGGGCTAGGAGGAGCCGCCAGGCCTCCGTCAGCCAATCAGAGCAGGCAGGAGCCCCCCCTGCCCCCCCCAACCCCCGACAGCCACGCGCCAAAATTCCAAACGGGACCTCTTCCCGCTACCCATCGTCTCCCTCCGCCGAGTTCAGCGAGCCGGAACTATATAAGAAAAAGAAGTCAGCGTTCTCCCGCCACTGTCCGCTCAGGTCCTGGGCACTGTCGATGCAGGTCCTCCTCAACTTCAACCCGAAGTATTTAGGCCGGCAGAGGGGCGAAAAGTTTCGAGCCGGCCGTTTAAGGGACGCGGCGTGGGCGGGACAGGCAGCGGAGGGATTCTGGGTGCGCGCGGAGAGGCCGCTGGCGCGGAGCTAGTGGCGCCAGAATTCGGAGCGCGGAAGAGCCTGAGCGGCTGTCGGTCGTACGCGAGCCCGTCTCTCGCCACGGGCGCCGGGCGAGGAGACAGGGAAGATGGTGGTTCTCCGCAGCAGCCTGGAGCTGCATAGCCATTCCGCCTCCTCGGCCACGGACCCTCTGGACCTGTCCAACGAGTTCCTCAGCCTGGAGCAGCTCGGCCGGAGGCGGCTCCGCTCGGCCCGTGCCGCCGAGCAGTCCGCCGTCACCGTCGCCGCCGCGGGCGTGAGTACCGGCCTGTGGCGGGCCCCTCGGGCCGGGCCTGCGGGACTGCCCGCGGCGGGTTGGCCGGGTGGGGCCTGAGGGTGGGCGGTGCGGTCCGGGTGACAGTTGGTGGGGGGTGGGGGGTGGGGGGAGGTTGGGAGGAGTGTTGTCGAGGACAAGTAAGATGGAAGGCTTCCTAAGGTCGGAGCCCGAAGGGGTGTGGGTCGGGGCAAGAGATCAGGCAGTCTGGAAGAGGGCTAGGCGGTTCGTTACTACCTCATTTCACGCAAGAGCAAACCGAAGCCCTCTGGAATCTTGGTTTGTCGGGCTGCCCCACCCCCATCTCACACACCTCCCTAACCTATCTCCCAGGCTCCTGCCCTAGGTTCGCCTCTGTCGAGAGCAGCCCACGTTTACTGACTCCCTACTGGATGCACGATAGATGCTTTAGGGGCCACGGGAATAGAAAGATTGTAATTCAGGTTCCCTGACCTTCATTTGCGATCCAGAGAGGGTCGGTAATAAGAGCGCCGTGAATAATACCAGGTTGCATAATGTGGAGAGATGGAGACCAACATTTCATGTACACCTTCTTCACTTAAGTCTCGTTAACAGCTCCATGAGAATGGATAGTTATGGTATCTGTTACAGACGAAAAAATGGACTCAAAGTAGCCAGTGAGGGGTAGATCTAAAATTGGAACTTAGATCCTCTGCCTCCAAAACCTTTCCTTTTCTCTTATATCATGCTGCAGTTACAAACAATGTCTATAGGGGAAGTTTCCAAGGGGGTGGAGCAGTAAAGTCTTGAAAGAACTGCTTCTCTTTCTAGGTCGAAAGTACAGATTGGATTTTTTGATTGTACAGTCAGGGCCGGGAGGTGGGGGGAGGCCCTCCACCTCCCTACCGCAGCTGCTGAAAGAGGCACAGGTGGAGGAGACAGCGTTAACGAAAGGCTGGAGAAGTTGGAGCAACGCTAGAAAAGTTAAGGCAGCAGGAAGTAGTTCTCTTTGAGGAGGGTGGGCATGGGGCTGAGAAAAATAGGACCGGATAGAGGGTTAGGAAGTGGGAAGTAAGAATGAGAGGCCAAGGGGGAGAGAGTGACAAAACAGTTAAGGGAGTGATCGCTACCTGAAACTAGTTGTCTGTATCTTTTGTAGGCACCCTGTACTAGTTGCTCCTCTACTGAAGGGAGTGAAAAAGTCTGTTTAATCTCTGCAATTGTGATTCTGAATTGAAAAAATAATAATTTCCTGACTTTCAGGATCACACGTTGTGATTGAGATCTCAGGAGGGCAGACCCTTCTGCACTGAACTCAGGTCCCTTGACTTACTAACAACCTATGTTCAGAAAATCTAATTATTTCAATAAATATTTATTGAATATTATCTTCTGGACAGCGCTAGATCCTATGACTGTAATGATGTATTGAGCACTGATTAAGTGACATAGGCGCTTAAAACAACTCTTAGTTTTGAATCTCAGCTTACCAATAATCTACACTTGTTAAAAGAGGTGATACCACATGTGTAGTGAGGATTAAATGTGACCATGCCTGTAAGGAGATGACCTGGAACACTTGGCATATAGTTAGGACTCAGTCATTGTCAGCAGTTAAGACCACAGTCAATTTTAATGCCCACTCCCATCTTTCCATTTCTTCAGGCCAAGAACCTGAGGGTCGTCCTGACTCCTCTCTCATTTCATATTAGCAAATTCTGTTGGCTCTACCTTTTTTTTTTTTAAGATTTATTTATTTATTTGACAGAGCGCACAAGTAGGCAGAGCAGCAGGCAGAGGGAGAGGGAGAAGCAGGCTCTCCACTGAACAGGGAGCCTGACGTGGGGCTCGATCCCAGGACGCTGGGATCATGACCTGAGCAGAAGGCAGCCGCTTAACCAACTGAGCCACCCAGGCGCCCCTGTTGGCTCTACTTTCAAAGTATATTTGGAATCTGACCACTTCTCAGATCCTCCATCGTTGCCATGCTGGTCTAAGCCATAATCCCTAGGTTGTTAAAACAGATTCTTGACTGGCCTCCTGGTGTTCCACCCTTCTATATAATGATCCCCTTCCACAACCGTCAGTTCTCAGTATAGCTTACAGAGTGATCTTTATAAAAGTCAGGAACAGTTGATCACTCCTCTGCTCAAAAATCTCTGAGTAAAAGTTGAAAAGTTTGGGAGTAGCCCTACGCCCCTTTCTCTTTATGATGACATCCTCTTCCATTTTCCCCCTGCAAAACCTAGTCTATTCCAGCTGTATTGGTCTAGCTGCTGCTCGAATACCAGGGCCTTTGTACTTGTTCTCCCCTCTGGTGGGAATACTCTTCCCCTGAATATCTGCATGATTCATTCCTATTTTCCTTTTACATTTAAAATTTTTTTTTTAAAGATCTTATTTATTTGACAGAGAGAGAGACAGTGAGAGAGGGAACACAAGCAGGGGGAGTGGGAGAGGGAGAAGCAGGCTCTCCGCCGAGCAGGGAGCCCGATGTGGGACTCGATCCCAGGACCTTGGGACCATGACCTGAGCAGAAGGCAGACGCTTAACGACTGAGCCACCCAGGCGCCCCTATTTTTTTAATTTTTATAGAATCTCAGAACTCATAGTACTTAACGTTTTCCAAGAATTTAATAATTATTAATTCTCCTAATCTTAAGAGGTAGATATGATCATCTTTGTTTTGCAGGTGAGAGAACTGAGACATGGAGACCTAAATAACGTGCTCAAATTTACCTTTATAATAAGTGATAGAGCTCCAGGTTCTACCTAGGAGAACCTAGGAATCTGTCTCTTTCAAGTCTGCTAAAACTTCACCTTTTCAGTGATGCTTACCCTAACCATCTTATTTAAATTAGAGATCGCTCTCATTGACATGCCTCTTTACTCTGCTTTGTGCTTCCTTATTACTTACCACTTTCTTACATGTTCTATTAAATTTCTACTTTTTAAATATTTTATCTCTCCCTAAGTCAGAATGTAACTCTCTTCTGGATTTTGACCTTTTGTTTGGTATTGTATTTCTAGGACCTAGAATAGAGCCTAGAGTGTAATAGGTGCATAATAAATATTCGTTGTTAACTATCCTTGCGCTAAAGGAACTTAGTCTAGCAGAGAACTAACATGTCAATATACTGAGACTATTTGCCATTCTTGCCCTATCAGGGGTATGTGGTGGCTGAGCGGTTAGCACTCAGATGGATTTTGCAGGGTGAAAGGGATTTTTTTTTTTGCCAGGCTAGGATTTCCAGTAGGGATTATACCTTTTTGAGACATAGAACTTCTGTCTTCTATAAATTCTCCATAGACCAAATTATAATCAAAGGGTTACTTGGCATGGGATTGGATCAAAAGAAACGGATAGCCCTGAGGGGTAATGTATTCATGCTGTCAAAGCCCACCAGTACCAAAAATGAAACATACCTTTGTGATTGGAATATTTTCTAATTTGGGGACTCACATTCAATACATTTGATTTAATTACAGCTTGCTTTTTACATCAGTCATGCACGTCAGAAACTTAACTCCTGATCACCCTGATTGTATTTAGGTCTTCTTAGCTCCTCAGCTATATATTTATTGACAGATCATTTTTTAGGGTAAGTTACCTTTAAAGATGGTTAAATTTATTCATATTAATTTGTTAACTTGGATTTTTCTTTATTTCATCTGGGAAGCTGACCTTATATTCAATTTCTGAAGGTACTTATAGTCACCTATTTATTAACCTCTTTCTACCTTTACATTTTGAATATGTTCTCAATCAGCTGGGCTTAAGGATTTGCTTGTTTTTGGGTTTTCCTCCTAACTTGTATGGGTTCCCTGAAGTTTTGTTTTAAAATTGTTTTTCTGTTTGTTTGTTTCTTAAACTTTTATTTTCATCTTAATTGGATCACAAGATCTAGCATTTTCATCCATTCAGATGCCTCTTCTGTGGTTCTTTTTCTTCGAGAGTCAGACTAGCCATTGCCGATTTCTGTGCTTTTGCGGATCTGAGGTTCTTTGATTCATTAAATTTAGGGTTGTTTTCATGCTAATAGTAGGGGATAGTATCTCATGGACAGTAGTGGAATGATGAGTGTACATTACTTTTACGTTGTGTTTACATACATTTTTATTTTTCTATATGTTAGGTAAAATAAAATATGCTGTGGTATGTAGAAGGTACTTTTTTAAGTTGTCTATTTTAAAAGTTTGAAAAGTGCTGTAAATGACACAAATGTACAACATATGGGAGATTCTTTAAAACTTGGTGTGTAGGGCGCCTGGGTGGCTCAGATGGTTAAACGTCTGCCTTCGGCTCGGGTCATGATCCCAGAGTCCTGGGATCGAGTTCCACGTCGGGCTCCCTGCTCCTTGGGAGCCTGCTTCTCCCTCTGCCTCTCTCTCTCTTCTGTCTTTCATGAATAAATAAAGTCTTTAAAAAAAAAAAAACTTGGTGCGTAACACAACACAGAAAAATGAAAAGTGTCCAACTTAATAAATTATCACAAAGCATAAATAGGGATATTTTGACATATTGCTGTGACTGTTGCATCCTAAAGTTGAGTGACATGGCTGCTCTGAATTCAAGTGTGTACTTGTTTTGATGTAATAATAGGTAGTCCATTTTTGTCAGTTTGTGTTAAAGACCGGCCTTTGATTTTATGCTTAGAAGTTGCAACTTTTAGAACAGGGATCTGACGAAATAGTGTTTAAGATGGATTATAGTCAACAAATGTAGAGCTTGGAAGACCAGTTAAAAGATTATAATATTGATAGCTACCAATTATATAGCACTTGCTGTGTACCAGGCATGGTACCTGATATACACATAATACATTTGCCTTATTAAGTAACTTACTTTTGGGCACTTGGGTGTCTCAGTCATTAAGCGTCTGCCTTCGGCTCAGGTCATGATCCCAGGGTCCTGGGATCGAGCCCCACATCGGGCTTCTTGCTCGGCGGGAAGCCTGCTTCTCCCTCTGCCACTCTCCCTGCTTGTGTTCCTTCTCTCACTGTGTCTCTCTCTGTCAAATAAATAAATTAAAAAAAAATCTTTATAAAAAAATAAGTAACTTACTTTTTTTAAGATTTTATTTATTTATTTGACAGAGAGAGAGAGTTAGCGAGAGCAGGAACACAAGCAGGGGGAGTGGGAGAAGGAGAAGCAGGCTTCCCGCTGAGCAGGGAGCCCGATGTGGGGCTCGATCCCCGGACCCTGGGATCATGACCTGAGCTGAAGGCAGATGCTTAATGACTGAGCCACCCAGGCGCCCCTTAAGTAACTATTATTATTACCCTCACTGCTGATATGGAAGTCAAGGCGCAGAGACCTTATGTAACTTGGACAAGATTGTACAGCTCTAAGTGACATGCCAAGAATCAATCCAAGGCAGTCTGTCGTTAAAGAGTTTGGGCTCTTAATTGGTACACTATTATCACAATAGACCAAAGTAGAGAAAACTAGAGGCTAAATTAAGGTGATTCTAGAAGGAACAGAGAAAAAAATGCCAAATAATACTGCAAGGGGTCTGAGAGTTGTTTAGATACAAGAGAGGGAAGGCAGTGTTGTTTCCAGCTAAAGAGGTGAACTGTAGACCATTGGGAATATGCCAGAGAGGTTAGGGCTATATATCTTTGGGAGTCACCTATATAAAAGTGGTAGGTGAATTCTTGAAGGTGAATAGAAGACATAACAGAACACAAATATATTTAAGATCAGAGGTGGGGGTGCCTGGGTGGCTCAGGCGTTAAGCATCTGCCTTTGGCTCAGGTCATGATCCCTGGATCCTGGGATCAAGCTCCGCATCAGGCTCCCTGCTCCAAGGGAAGCCTGCTTCTCCTTCTCCCACTCCCCCTGCTTGTGTTCCGCTGTGTCTCTCTCTGTCAGTCAAATAAATAAAATCTTTAAACAAAAAGAAAAAGATCTGGTGTAATGGCTATATTTTAAGGATGAATTATGTTTTTTAAAAAGTATCATGTGAGTATTTGAAAGGAAAATGCATATCTCACATCACTATGCCCAGTATGCTTGCGTCAACACTGAGCTATGTGCAAGCCTTAGTAAGTATTACATGATGGCTTTCTCCTTTTTATACAAAACTCTACTATGTTATCCACATGAGTTAAATAAGTTTGAGAAGTTGTTTTAAAACACTACTTCTGAATAAAATGCCCAAACCAAAAAAAAAAAAAAAAAAGTATTGAAGTATCATGTGAACCAAAGGATCAAAGCATTTAAAGAAGGGAGTGATCAGCTGCATAGAAATCAGTGAGGTAGAGCAGAGGCCATTGGGTTTCACTTTTGGGAGATAGTTTTGGGGCTATTGTAAGAGCTGTAGAGGTACAAATCAAATTGCTGAAGCTTGTGGAGTAGATCCATGGTGAAGACTTGACCACACCTATGTTTAAAGATGAAGCTAAGGAGAGATACCACAGCTTATACTGGGTTAGAATATTCTGATCAAGTTTTCAAGGAGCCCTATATCTGGATGCCTATGTAACTCTGATTTAAAATATCCTGTTTACACCTCATTTGTTGTATTGATACTTGAATTGATTCAACCAGCTAACCCACATACATATTTTTTGTTATGAATTTAAAGCTTCGATAACCTTGGTCTTTTGTGGGAAAACAATGTATTAGTATATTTCTATTATATAATTGTGTCTACTTTGGGGAAAAGCTTTTGTTAGTCTAGTTGCTTCTTGTCTACTAACATACTGATTTTGAAAGATTATAAGAGACCTAAAAATTTAACACAATATATTTTTTCCTCTTTTAAAACTCCACTTTTGAGGAACTGTCAGTGCTCTCAATATTTAAGTAGATTTTAGCAAAAGAATAAATGAGGACACTACATCTCCAGGTTTAGTTTTCAGATTAAGTATGTTTTCTCTTTTGTTTTTTACTTCTTAGGAAAATTCTTTCTAGTAATGCACGTTGAAAAAATGTAAAAAATAGAAAGTGGAAGTCCTCATCTCTATCATCCAGTGATAATTACTGTTACCAGTTGACATGTAACTTAACCTCTTGAGAATTATTTTGAAAAGCTGTATTAAGGGGCGCCTGGGTGGCTCAGTCGGTTAAGCGACTGCCTTCGGCTCAGGTCATGGTCTCAGGGTCCTGGGATCAAGCCCCGCATCAGGTTCCCTGCTTGACAGGAAGCCTGCTTCTCCCTTTCCCACTCCCCCTGCTTGTGTACCCTCTCGCTGTCTCTCTGTCTGTCAAATAAATAAATAAAATCTTTAAAAAAAAAAGATTAAAATGTGACTGTTTTAATAACTGTGCTAGTTTCCTTAGGAAATCAGATGTATACAGGATAATTCATCTAGAGGTATTATAACAAAAAACTTGCAGATAATTTAAATATACATTAAGCAATTTATTAAATTGATTCCTGTAATAACTGGAATACTAGGCATTCATTTTATTTTTATTTTTAATTTATTAAATTAATAATAAATTTAATTTATTCTTAAAGCTGAAGACAGACGCTTAACGACTGAGGGGCAGGCGCCCCTCATGTTATTTTTCAAAAAGATTCATTTACTTATTTTGAGAGAGTGAGTGAGCAGGGGGAGGGGCAGAGGGAGAGAGAGAGAGAATCCCAAGCAGACTCCTGAGTGTAGAGCCCAAGGGGGGTGGAGCTTGATCCCACAACCCTGAGATCATGACCTGAGCCTAAACCAAGGGTCAGCCACTTAACCGACTGAGCCACCCAGACACCCCTAGTCACTCATTTTAAAAGGTTTTTAGAAGATTTGATGGCATGGGGAAATGTTTTGTATTATTAGAAAAAAGTTACAAAACATAAATAATATCCCAATTTAAAAGTCATGGGAATATGATTGTATAGAAAAAGAATAGTTTATGTACCAAAAGTTTAACAGTGGTTATCATGGGTAGCTGGAGTTAAGAGTGACATTTTCATCTTTGTGCATTTCTTCATTTTTTCCAATTATAATGGGCATGTATTGGTTTTATTTTTATATTGCTTTTATAAGAAATATTTTTGAAAGTTGTTATTTTAAAACTTACCAGTGTGTACCTCTGTGTAGGTGATTCCCAACGAACCTGTTTTGTTTTTTTGTCCACACAGTTAAGGAAAGCTTTTCTTTATGCCTAGTTCTAATTTAGAGAGTATGAACGAAGCCACTCACTATGCAAATCAAAGATTCACTTATACCACTTATAAAATTAAATCTTCCAAGGGGCGCCTGAGTGGCTCAGTCATTGGGCGTCTGCCTTCAGCTCGGGTCGTGGTCCCAGGGTCCTGGGATCGAGCCCCACATTGGGCTCCCTGCTCAGCGGGAAGCCTGCTTCTCCCTCTCCCACTCCCCCTGCTTGTGTTCCCTCTCTCACTGTGTCTCTCTGTCAAATAAATAAAATTAAAAAAAAAAAATGAAATCTTCCAAGATTTTCCAGGGAATTTTTTTTTCCCGGTAGTTAGCACCCCCCCCCCCTTTTTTTGGCTTGTAGACAAACCTTTTTTATTATCCCCAGGAATATGGTGACATTTACTTTCTTTTTTTATTGTAATAATTAATTGTAGATAATATAAAATGTACCATTTTAACCATTTTTAAGTGTACAGTTCTGTAGCATTAAGTACATTCATTTTGTTCTGCAACCATCATCACTGTCCATCTCCAGAATTTTTATTTTCCAAAACTGAAACTCTGTACCCACTAAATAACTCCCCATTCTTCCCTCCTCCTAGCACCTAACAACTACCTTTCTTTCTGTCTTTATGAATTTGACTACCCTGGGCCCTCATATAAGAGGAAACATACAATATTTGTCCTTTTATAACTGGCTTATTTCACTTAGCATAATGTCTTCTGTTTCATATTTGTTGTATTAGCATGTTAAAATTTACTTCCTTTTAAGGCTGGATAATATTCTACTGTAAGTACCACAGTTTTTTAATCCATTCATCTATCGATGAATATTTGGATTGCATCTACCTTTGGACATTGTAAATAATGCTGCTATGAATAGGAGTATACAAATGTCCGCTTTCATTTCTTTTGAGTATATATCCAAAAGTAGGATTGCTGGATCATACGGTAATTCTGTTTAATTTTTTGAGGAATTGCCATATCATTTTCCATAGTGGCTGTACCATTTTGCATTCCCACCAGCAATCTACAAGGATTCCAATTTCTCCACATCCTTGCCAACACTTATTTTCTCTTTTTTTATAATAACCATCCTAACAATGTGAAGTGACATCTCATTTGTGGGTTTGATTTTGTATTTCTCTATGACTAGTTATGTTGGGCATCTTTTCGTGTGTTTATTGGCCATTTGTGTATATTCTTTGAAGAAGTGTCTATTTAAGTTTTCTGCCCATTTTTTGTTGTTAAAATATAGGAGTTCTTTATATATTATGGATATCAGTCCTTTGTCAGATATATGATTTGTAAATATCTTCTTCTATTCCATGGGTTTCCATTTCACTCTGAATAGTGTCCTGGCACAAAAGTTTATAATTTTGATAAAGTCCAGGTTATCTATTTTTTCTTTCATTATCTGTGCTTTCAGTATCATATCTAAGAAATCTTTGCCAAATCCAATGTAATGAAAGTTTTCCCCTTTGGGGCGCCTGGGTGGCTCAGTTGGCTAAGCGACTACCTTTGGCTCAGGTCATGAACCTGGAGTCCAGGGATCAAGTCTCGCATCGGGCTCCCCGCTCAGCGGGGAGTCTGCTTCTCCCTCTGACCCTCCCCCCTCTCATGCTCTCTCTCTCTCTCTCTCTCTCATTCTCTCTCTCAAATAAATAAAATCTTTACAAAGAAAAAAGAAAGTTTTCCCCTTTGTTTTCTTCTAAGAGTGTCTAAATTTTTAGCTCTGCATTCTCTGGTACATTTTTAAGGTTTTCCTTAAAACGATTTTGCTATCTAAGGTTTACCCCATCCGCATTGGTTTAAATAGTTAGAAAAGAGGTCATTTCAGTCATCCTTTAGTGTTGACATTAAAAAATAAAACTATTGCATCAGTCTTTTTATCCTCTGGAATTTAAAAACCATAGTTATTTGATACCTGTCTTGGCACATTAAAAACATAATACATAAACATGCTCCTTTAGCAATCAGAAATTTTATCTTGATTCTTTTTTTCCTCTTTTACTTTGTATTTCAAATTCACGTAAGCCTCAGCATTTTATCTTGATATATTTTTATACTTAAAAGTAATTTAGTAAGTATCCTTTCATACTTGTAAAACAAAATTTGAATTTTTTTACTTTTCTGTGATCACAAGGCTCTAAGAAAATATAACAATATTCAATTGATGCAAACAACAAAAGCATACTTATTTTGATTAAAAATGCTGAAACAGAAAGTAAGATTTCATTGGGATTTCATGTGATTGAAATCCCCCACCCCCACCCAGTTAGTTCTGTGGAAGAATCTTATTGCTGAAGACAGTGTTTGGCGTCAGTTCCATTGTTTTATAAATGTAAGCACGGAGAAACATTGTTCATATAAATAAGTAGACAGTAATGAAAGGAGTTTAGCAGTGCCACTCAGGTTTTCTGGCTTATATGCCAAAAAACACTTGCCAAAATTATTTTTCATGGTCTCTTAGCTTGATTAGGTCTCCTTTCAATTTTGTTGAAAGCAGAGAATTAGAAGCCACCTCACAAAGGAAAGAATTTGTTGCCTAGCTTTGTCATTCAGTTTCTTAACACCTAACACTAGTGTTTTTCTTTGTTTGGCTTTAGGAAGGTTTTTAAAGCCTCGAGTCAGTCCACAGTAGTAAGATTCAGAATGAGTGAGAGAGGTGACTTTCTTTTGTAAAATAAGAGAAAGGTAAATGAACGAGGATGCCTTCTCAGGCAGATCAGTTTTAAGAAAAAGTACATAGGGAAGTTAAGAATCTGGAAATAGATTCCCATAAAATTTTTCTTGGAAAGTCTTGTTATACTACGCCTATCTAAGATGTAGGTGTTCATTTTCAAAATAATACACCTACCTAAAAGTGTAGATACTCCTTTTTCAAATATCCTTACATATAGGTGCACTGATAAAAGTGATTTACAAACCATACATATCACTAATATTTTATGAAATACCTGTCTAATTCTTAACACAAATCCTTGTGGATTAAATATCCTTATTTTACTTGTGAACCAGTGAAATATTCTGCTCAAAGCAAAATTAAATGACAAAATGTCCTGATAACACAAAATGAAATGAATGTGTAAAGCCAGACTAAGTTAAGGGGAGGGTATACTAATGTTGCACGTTTTTAAAAATACTCCCTGTTTTTCAAAAATTATCAATTTTCAGAGTAGTATGGCATGTAATTAGAGAGTTATTAGGTACTTTTACCTTCTCTTTTTATGTGAAAGTAGCCTTTATATGATTTCAGAGAGATGTGTATGAGCTTTTAGATACTTTATGACAGAACCTCTGTAGCTCATAAAGAAGCCACTAAGAGAAACTCTAGTCTATTGAGCAATAATAAAGTCACATAGAGCATTGTGGTTTTTACAGATTAACATACATAAACAACCTTTGAATTCAAGTGTTGCATCATCTGGGTGAAACTATGAAAGAGGTGGTAGTAACTCCTTTTTATCATCCAAGCCCAAATTACAATTCTTTTTTTTTTTTTTTTTTAAGATTTATTTATTTATTTGAGAGAGAGAGAATGAGAGCGATAGAGAGCACGAGAGGGAAGAGGGTCAGAGGGAGAGGCAGACTCCCCGCCGAGCAGGGAGCCCGATGCGGGACTCTATCCCGGGACTCCAGGATCATGACCTGAGCCGAAGGCAGTCGCTTAACCAACTGAGCCACCCAGGCGCCCCCAAATTACAATTCTGATGGTTCAGTTATTTTAAAGTTGCTGCCAGTGGTTGCACGGCAGGCAATGGTTTGTGTATCTTTCTAATTTCTGTAGCCTTAAAATAAAGGAGTATTTAGTGTTATGAACTATTACAAGTTTTTGTCATTGGTGGAAAACTTTACTAGACCGCTTGCTATGAAATAGAGCTATAAAACATCAATAAATCTTATATTAGCCATTTCATAGACATTGCTGATAATGTCTTTATCATAAAATGATTATTTAGTTTAAATACTGTTGTAGTTTCTCGGGAGATACAAAATGATGCTGCCCAAAAAGCAGTTGTTACAAACTTGTAATCAAAGAAAATTTCTCAGGAGGAGTTTAACTTGGGAATTCTAACTGAAGAAAAACTTAGATCACTTTCTCATTTTTCTTAAAGGATGGGTCTTCAGTTAAAGAAGTTGAAACCTACCACCGGACACGTGCTTTAAGGTCTTTGAGAAAAAATGCACAGAATTCTTCAGATTCTAGTTTTGATAAGAATATGGAAATAACAGAGAAACATGCTAATGGAAGGCATTTTACAAGGTAAAACAAGATGGTTGAATGCTAATTTAAAATAGTTTTAAAGTAATTTAGGATTTGCATTTAATTTTTAAGTGTATTCTTGCCCAGTCATCAAAGATTCCAGGGTTGCAAAATGTAACTTGAAATGAAATTGCCACAAATGAATATTACTGAATTAAAATTTTAATATGTACCCAGTTTGTTTTTATTTTCTTGTTCAAAGACAGTATTTGTGGTATGTGTGAGTGCAGCTGACAGAGTTGCTTGGTAACTACTTGAGTGTGTGTGACTTTGTGATTTTAACTTGCTTGTGATATGTTGTTCTGCTTCATACTTAATACAAAGCCTTTATTCAAAATAGTAGTTATTTTTCTCGTCATTTTCGAGTATTCTCATTATCAAGTATTTCATCAATTCTGAGTTATTAATTTGTATGTTGGTGCACTTGTAAAAGCAGTCTTCACCTAGGAAATGGAACATGATTTTTTTTTACTTGTCTAAGGGAACTAGATGATTTATACATATTTAAATTTCATTTCTCAAGAACCCTGAGAATTCCACTTTAATACTCCAGGAATTATTTTTAGTGAATTAGGTAGTTAGGTAATTCAGGGAACTTGGATTTGTTTGGTTTGCGGCAGATTTATATCTAATTAGCAAAAAACCTTGACTTTTCCTCCCACTTTGGTGGGCCTGACAAATGCAGGGGGTGCCAATTAAAATAAAATTTCTTTAATGAAATCATTGCTCTATACATTAATTCTTCTCATAAAGAAATTTCTCATAGTAACTTACAAGACTAGAACGCTCCTACTCTTTTTTTTTTTTTAAAGACTTATTTAAGTAATCTCTACACCCAATGTGGGGCTCAAACTCATGACCCCGAGATCGAGAGTCACACGCTCCATTGTCCAAGCCAGCCAAAAACCCCTAGGGCCCTCCTGTTCTTAAGTAGACTTTTGATTATTTTGTGTAGCAGGTTTTCCAGATAAATGACATCATGCCCTTTTAAGTTTGTTTTTTGTTATTTAAATAGTCTTTCATTATATATTTTAAAATTTGCATCATTTCATCCATTATTTACGGTGTGTTCATGGGATCCAAGATAGCAGCAATTGAAACACTCATTGTTTTATGAGACAGTCAAAAGAAAACACTCAAAGTTAAACTAAGACATTCCAAATATTTAAAACACATCCCAATTTCAGAGATGTTAAGATGGAGGGAAATGTACAACTTACAGAATTGATGAAATATAATTTAAGCCACCCCAATATTTCTGAAACTTTGATTGAAGTCTTCTTGGGGTGGGGAAAGTGGCCTATGGATTCTCTGTGAGAATTTTAAACTTTATTACATGATCTGAAGAAAAAGTAAACGTTCTGGATCATCTAAATTGCTACCTTCTAGAGAACAGTCATAAAATTTCAGGCCCTACATTGGTGTTTACAACTAAGTTGGTACCAGCTAGTACTGCTTGAGTTAGCTCAGGTTCATGAGATAAAAACTGAGTCTGACCTTGATACATAAATGATGCTTTGAAGAGGAAGCCCTGGTGATGTCATGACATGCTGTTCAAATGAAGTGCTCCAAACGGAGCACTTGAAATACAGAGAAGTGGATGAATTAAGTCATGATACACAACAAACATGATGTACAATATACCAAACTGAAGAGAAACCACATACACACAGCAAATGGCTATTTTATTTTGGCAAAACCTCATACGTTAATATTTTGTTAGTGGTTTTGTTGGTTTTATTTTATTTGTATAAAACGTAAATGAATTTCTCTCTAGTTTGGCTTGTACATAGTCATAAAAAATTTAATGTTTGGGAGCAGTGCCTGGGTGGCTCATTCAGTTAAGCATCAGACTCTTGATTTCGGCTCAGGTCATGATCTGGGGTCCTGGTATCTAAGCACCCATGTTGGGCTCTGCACTCAGCAGGTAGTCTCCTTAAGGATTCTCTCCCTCGGCTCTTCGCCCTTTTCACTCTCACATGTGCTATCTCTCTCAAATAAATAAATCTTTTTTTAAAAAAGAACTGTTAAAAATTTAATGTTGGAAGTCCTTCTAGTCTTTACCTTTAAAAGTATATGTACCTTAAGTTTATGAAACATTGTGTTGGCCTTTATGCTCAAAAGCTATTAGAGGAGTGTTAAAATAAGTGCTTTTTCAATCTACAATTAAAGATGAGTGACATGGTATTTTTAAATTTGATTCCTTTTAAAATATATTGAATTGCTGTCTTTTAAAAATTTTTTTTAGGGGCGCCTGGGTGGCTCATTCGTTGAGCGTCTGCCTTCGGCTCAGGTCATGGTCCCAGGGTCCTGGGATCGAGCCCCACGTCAGGCTCCCTGCTCCACGGGAAGCCTGCTTCTCCCTCTCCCACTCCCCCTGCTTGTGCTCCCTCTCTCGCTGTGTCTTTCTCTGTCAGATAAATAAAATCTTAAAAAAATTTTTTTAATTTTTATTTTTATTAGACGGAGAGGGAGAAAGAGGTTCTTAAGCAGACTCCACCCCGAGTGAGGACACTTTCTGTGTCTATGGATTTGGCTATCCTGGACATTATATATAAATGGAATCATATTTATGGCCTTTTGTATCTGGCTTCTTTCACTCGGTATGATGTTTTGAAGGTTCATTTTATTGTAGTACCTATCAGCGCTTCATTCTTTTTTTGCTGAATAGGATTGCATTGCATAAATATATCATGTTTTGTTTATCCACTCATTAGTTGATGGACATTTGGATTGTTTCTACTTCGTGGCTATTTTGAATGATATTGTGAACATTGGTGTTCAAATTTTGTGTGGACATAGGGTTTTGATTGTTTGGGGGTATATACCTAGGAGTGAATTGCTGGGTCAAATGGTAACTTTTTAACATTGAGGACTGCTGAATAGTTGGCTAAAGCAGCTGTACCATTTTACATTCCCATTAGCAGTGTATGAGGGTTCTTATTTCTCCACATCCTCATCAACACTTGTCATAGTCTTTTTGGTTTTAGCCATTTAATGGGTTTAAGAGTATCTCTTGTGGTTCTGATTTACATTTCCTTGATGGTTAGTAGCATAGAATACCTTTTCGTGTGCTAATATTGGCCATTTATATGTCTTCTGTGGAGAAGAACTTCTAACTTAAAAAATAATCTGTGTATTCCGATCATTATTACAAAGACTTATTTTACATAGTGATAAGATTAGGATCTGTTTGTATAAGACTTAGATAAACTAGCCCTCAGTATTGTTGAATTTTGCTTAATGTAGTTTCCTGCTACTTATCAGGGTGACCCTTTTTGCTGTTGCTAGTTTGCCTGACTATAGTAATCTCTACTTCTTTTCTGTGTCCCTCCATCCATTTTGTTTTCTATCGAGGCTCAAAGACCAAAAGACCAAACTGTTAGAATAATACGGAAAGATTTGAGTAACTGTACCTGAGGGCAGGATCTATATTTCTTTGGTTCTGGAGTTCCTAACTAGGGTCCAGTAATCATAGTTTTCAGGGAGCTCATGAAACCTCTGAAATAATGTATAAACTTGTATGTGTGTATGCAGTTTTCTAGGTAGAAAAGATCCATAGCTTTTATCAGATTTGCAGAGGTTGACAAAAGTGCAGGCACCTGTTTTTGTAAATAGTTGCCCTGGAGCACAGCCATACCCGTCGTTGTACTTAGGGCTGTTTTCCTGCTTCAGTGGTAAAGCTGTTGTGTGACCAGAGACTGTATGACTCACAAGCCTAAGTGTTTACTACCCACCTGTTTAAGGAAAAGTTTATCAGCCTCTGTGAGAGGAAAGGTGCTCCCATTCCCCTACAGGCAAGAAGGAAAGAAAGAGAGAAAAGGAAGGAAAGATAGAAGGAAGGGCAGAGAGAGAGAGAGAAAGAAAAAGAACGAACATTGCTTTAATCATTATGTCCCTAGCATTTAATAGGGGCCTTGTTTATAGAAGTGTAGATCTACATGGTATGGGGGGAGGGGATCCTTTATGAGAAGGTCTGTGAGCCTATGAACAAACTAGGCCTTGACCTGTGGACAGATTGCTCAAATGTTTTTATTTTGTTCTGGTTCTTAACAAAAGAGATAATGAATTAATGATGACTTACATTGTTGTGAGAATACATGATTTGACTCTTCTGGATAAGATGGTTCCATTTTATTTTAAAGTGTCACATTTGAAATCCCATGTGTTTAACCAGCGCACTCGGAAATAGCTTGACACATAGGTTGATTAATAGATGTAGCTATCCAAGTATGGAAAATTGAGTCCCTAAAAATAAGTTAATGAGACATACTGTTTTGTTTGCTCAGTGGCTTTTGAAAAAAGTTGGGGGGAAGCTACTTGTTTTTTTAAAACCTTGGAAAGTATTCTTTCCAGTTTCAGTACTGCCTGCCAGTTTTTAAGTGAAATATCTGATTCACAAATGGGACTGTTTCTGCATGTGAATGATAATGCATGTCATATAGAGATTGTAGCCAGCAAATGTTTTTAGAAGGAAATTAACATATTGCTAAGGGACATTAGTTCTGCTTATAGTTAATAAATATCTCAAGGATGTGGGATCACTATATCCCTGTGGTATAAAACACATTGTCTTGTTTATGCTCAATAATTACAGTTCAGTTATACCTAAATAGGCTAAGGATATAATTTCTTGTTTTAAGTAAGATACTTTGATTTGATTAATTCTAAGAGTTAATACGTATATCATTGCATTTCACAACGGGGTTCTCAGACTTTGGTTAGCCATAACTGACAGAAGCATAGATACTATATTCTAAAGCTTTTTATTTTTCAGTGTTTTTTAGGCTTTTAGGTATCTTTGAGTATTTACTCTCTAAGCTGATATACCTTTTTACCCTACTTTGTAGTATTTTGAAATACAGGATTTAAAAGTATGTCAATTATTTTGAATAATATATTTTTTCATATAGGCAGTTGGCCAGACAGCAGGCTGATAAGAAGAAAGAAGAGTGCAAAGAAGGTAAGTAATGTTAAAGGCATTTCAGATTGAAAACATGTAATTCACATTTTGTGTACAGATGTATCGAGGTACATACAATAAACTGTACATATTTAAAGTGTACAGTTTGGTTTGTCGTAAGTGTATGCCGCGAAGCCACTGCTGCAATAAGATAGTGAAGATAACTATCACTGCCAAAACCTCGCTCAGACCTCTTTATAACCACTCCCCCTACTCCTCTCCAGGCCCCTTCCACGCACCAAGATTCCTGAGCAATCACCAGCCTGCTTTCTATCACTATAATGTAGTTTTCATTTTCTAGAGTTTTATGTAAATGAAATTATGCAGTTGCATTCTTTTTGTCTGGCTTTCTCTCTCTCAGCATAATTACTTTCAGTATCATCCACATTGTTTCATTTTCTTGCCAAGTATTCCATTATATGGATATACCACAGTTTGGCCCCCCCCCCCGTTTTTTTGTGATATAATTGACATATAACATTGTGCGTGTTCAAAGTGTACAATAAATGTTGATTTGGTACATTTATATATTGCAAATTGATTTTCATAGCTTTAGCTAACACCAGCATCATGTCACACAATTTCCATTTCTTTTTTGTGGTGAGAACATTTAAGATCCACTCTCTTAGCAACTTTGAAGTGTATAATGCAGTATTACTAACTATAATCTCTATGCTGTACATTAAATCCTCAGAATTTATATGTCTTATAGCTGGAAATTTATATTCTGACCAACAGCTCTCCTTTTCCCTCAGCAGCCAGTCCTTGGTAACTAACATCCTAGTCTGTTTCTATGAGTTTGGCTTTTTTTAGATTCCACATTTAAATGATATTACACAATATTTGTCTTTCTCAGACTTTCACTTAGCATAATGCCCTCAAGGTCCATCCATGTTATTGCAAACGGCAGGATATTCTTTCTCATGGCTGAATGGTATTCTGTTGTGTATGTATATTTTATATCTTCTTTATCCATTCATCCACTGAGGGACATTTAGGTTGTTTCCCATAATTTGTTTATTCCTCTTTTGGTGGACATTTGGGTTGTTTCCAGTTTGGGCCTATCACATTTGAACATTTGTATACAAATTTTTGTATTACATATCTTTCCTTTTCTCTGGAAAGCAGAATGGCTAGGTCGTATGGTATGTGTATGTTGTAACTTTATTTTTGTTTTCTATTGTTTTTAAGAACGGTAAGTTCAAGATACTATGATTTTGTTATATGAAAGTATAGCTATTCAGTTGTTCATTTTAGAATTGTTTTATAAATGCCATTATTTAAAATTGTTCCATTTTTATGTACACATCTTAAAGATAAAGTGATTCCAGTTACTCGGTCACTGAGGACTAGAAACATCGTTCAAACTAAAGAACACTTGCATGAAGAGAATGGTGACGTTGAAGTTCGCCGCAGTTGCCGGATTAGAAGTCGCTATAGTAGTGTGAACCAGTCTGTGCTGTTTGACAAACTTATAACAAAGTAAGTAAAAATTATTCAGATCAAGATGATTTAGCTGGCAAAATTTTTTGTTGGGGAAGGATCATAAATTTCAACTAGCTTGAATATTTAATATATTAAGCTGTGTAAAGCATAAAAGAGAATGATTATTAGGAGGCTTTGTAATGGTTCTATATATTTATTTAAATTCTTGGAAAGAGGGGCACCTGGGTGGCTCAGTCAGTTAAGCATCTGCCTTCAGCTCAAGTCATGATCCTGTGGTCCTGGGATCGAGCCCCACACGGGGCTCCCTGCTTGGTGGGGAGTCTGCTTCTCCCTCTCCTTCTGCCTGCCACTCCCCCTGCTTGTGCTCTCTCTTTCTGTCAAATAAATAAAATCTTAATAAATTCTTGGAAAGAAATTTTAGAATATTTTTACACAAGTAAATCAATGCCTTGTATAGAGATATTTAAAATCCCAGCACATAAAGCTGGTGCGACCACTCTGGAAAACAGTATGGAGGTTCCTCAAACAGTTGAAAATAGAGCTACCATACGATCCAGCAATTGCACTACTGGGTATTTACCCCAAAGATACAAATGTAGGGATCCGAAGGGGTGCGTGCACCCCAATGTTTATAGCAGCAAAGTCCACAATAGCCAAACTGGAAAGAGCCAAGATGTCCATCGACAGATGAATGGATAAAGAAGTTGTGGTATATATACACAATGGACTATTATGCAGCCATCAAAAGGAATGAGATCTTGCCATTTGCAATGACGTGGATGGAACTGGAGGGTATTATGCTGAGTGAAATAAGTCAATCAGAGAAAGACATGTATCATATGACCTCACTGATATGAGGAATTCTTAATCTCAGGAAACAAACTGAGGGTTGCTGGAGTGGTGGGGGGTGGGAGGGATTGGGTGGCTGGGTGATAGACATTGGTGAGGGTATGTGCTATGGTGAGCACTGTGAATTGTACAAGACTGATGAAGCACGGATCTGTACTTCTGAAACAAATAATGCAATATATGTTAAGAAAAAAAAAAGATAGCAGGAGGGGAAGAATGAAGGGGAGTAAGTCGGAGGGGGAGACGAACCATGAGAGACGATGGACTCTGAAAAACAAACTGAGGGTTCTAGAGGGGAGGGGGTGGGGGATGGATTAGCCTGGTGATGGGTATTAAAGAGGGCACGTTCTGCGTGGAGCACTGGGTGTTATGCACAAACAATGAATCATGGAACACTACATCAAAAACTAATGATGTAATGTGATTAACATAACAAAAAATTATTAAATAAAAATAAAATCCCAGCATTCAAAAAATACAATGGAAAAAAAATAAAGTTTTTAGAAATGTGCTACTCTTTTAGAATTTTAGCTTATATTATGTCAATTTTCTTAAAGCACTGCTGAAGCTGTACTTCAGAAAATGGATGACATGAAGAAGATGCGTAGACAGCGAATGAGGGAACTTGAAGACTTGGGAGTGTTTAATGAAACAGAAGAAGTAAATATATCCTTCCTCAGCCCTGAAACTAGTGTAACATTGTCAACTACACTTCAGTAAAAAAGAATATGTATATATTTCTCCTTCCATGTAGGGGATAATTTAATGATCTCCAGTATAACCTTTTTTCTATGGTACCTATCCATTTTTGGTTAAATTATTCATCATTTTCAACATTTTTAAACTGTCCAGCATTTGTTTGATCAGTCACTAATTACTGCTGTAGTTGTAAGAGTTTATAGCTGTAAATATCTTCATTTTAAGCAGGATAGGAAGATCCTACTGAATTTTTTTAATATACTCAATGGCTTTTGTTTAAACATTTTTAGGGGAATCTTAATATGTACACAAGAGGAAAACAAAAAGGTATTCAAAGAACGGATGAGGAAACAACTGACAATCAAGAAGGCAGTGTGGGTTAGTCTTTTGTTCTACTCCTGGGTTTGAATTTCAGCACTTTTTATTTAGTAAGAGATAGCTTTTTTATTCAGAAGTTGTGACATTTATGGTAGTTTGTGAGAGATCAAAGGATTGGTTGTAATTGAAAAGTGAGGGCAGGGGAGAGCTTAAAAGGATAGTATGTCTTATTTGGGAACGTACTTGAAATCAGCAAATCTAAAGCAAATAAACCTGGTTTGCTTGTAGAGTGTATCTGCAGACAACACATCTCTACCTGTTAAAAGGTGATTAAAATTAAGTTTAGCTCTTCTGTTTAGAAATTGCTGCTATAATTTATTAGAACTTCTCTTGAGTGAAAACCGGTTTTCTGAAATGCATTTTAAATATTTGGTGAGGGTGTTTCACAATTTCATAAGCAGATTATTTGAGTTAACACTCCATGTAACTCAGTGACAGCCAGAAGGGCTAGATGGAATTTAAAACTTAAATATGAAAGGCAATAGCTAAGTGAGGAGATACTCTAATTTGTCAACATGTTAAATTAACTTGGAAATTTAAGTATAGTCACTTATATTAATAAAAGTAGCAGCAATACCATAACCTTTAGTTTGGTACTAGTGACAATAGCCTTTAAACTTCTTTCCCTGCTTCCTTTTTTCTTTCCTCTAGTTATTCTTAATTCTACAATTTACTTCATTTTAAAAAATCTTCATTTAATGTTGCTGCAAAAAAATTACAGATCATTTCTATGAACAATCTAGAAGTAAATAAATTTTTAGAGGAGGGTCTCTTTCTCCCACTGTGTTAAAAATCATTAACATTTTAGTGACTATCTTGAAAGTAAATGTTTCTTAACTGTAGAATCATCTGAAGAGGGTGAAGACCAAGAAGATGAAGATGATGGTGAAGATGATGAAGATGAAGATGATGATGATGATGATGATGAAGATGATGATGAAGATGAAGATGAAGAGGATGGGGAAGAAGATAATCAGAAACGATACTATCTTAGACAGAGAAAAGCTACTGTGTACTACCAGGCTCCACTGGAAAGTAAGTGCTATATATATTTTTTCCAGGAGAAGCTATAATTATATTACCTTTATCTTTACTGCCTTTTCTCTTATTTTTCATGTTTTCATTTTACAGAATACTCATGGCTGTTGTCTTTCATAAACTATGCTAAATGTGCAAGAAATCATTTCTTCGAGAAAGTTAGATATTAGCCTTGACCAAAGCAAATGGGCTATTTTGAAATTTCATGTCTGTCTTTAAATATTTTAGATTTATTGATTTATTGATTTATTTAGATTTTACAGCTTTCTACTTAGTTTATTTTGCCACTTTCTGTAAATAGGACCTTTTTTGATTTATGTTAAAGTTATAGCTCCATACTTATGAGCATATATATATGCAGGGCTGATAACCAGCTGTTAGGCATCAGTATAATCATAATGGTTGTTTATGGCCAGTGTATGTTTTGGTTGGTTGGTGTCTGTGCTATACATATTTTTCAGCAACAACCCTACAGATGTAAATGATTTATAATGTGAACAGTAAAACAGTCTATAGTAGATATGTACTAGTATTTTCACGGAAGGCAGCATCTTTTTGAGTATCTAGATGAAGAGCAAAATTATCTTCATACATATTTATATATTACATACTTATAATTCTTCTTTTTAGAACCTCGTCACCAGAGAAAGCCCAACATTTTTTATAGTGGCCCAGCTTCTCCTGCAAGACCAAGATATAGATTATCTTCTGCTGGACCAAGAAGTCCTTATTGTAAACGAATGAACAGGTTTGGTTCTGAAATAGTGATTGATTTATGACAACATAATTATGGCTATGTTAGGGTAGGATTCTAGAGTCTTAGGATTGGGTGTATCCAAATAGAATTCTAGAATCATATATTTGGGAGAGTTAGCTCTATGCCTATAATGCTCTTACCCTTACTACCACTGACTGGTTTTTGCTTTTGCTTCCATTAATAGGAATTGTTAATAACTACCATGGTAAGGTAGTTTATTCCATTGTTCTACACTTTAATAATAGAGGCTACCTTTGCTTCAGTGTTTACTGTATTCCTGGCTTGGTGTTAAGCATCTTACATAGACTGTTTCATTTAATCTTCACATTGTTTGAGTGTAGGTGTAGTCTTGTCTTCACATAGTATCACAGACCTATTTTCTCACTATGACAAACATTCAAGGTTACATAACTTTCTAGACTTTTCATGATACCATCGTTTTCTAGATCTGTTTTTTTTCCAGGTTTTATTTCCACTTTTAAAAAATTCATTTCTCTCATATAGTAGGAAACATTTTTTTCTTTGACCATTCAGATTACTTGTAGGTTTTTTCCCCTGCTACATCCTAACATTTGTTGGTTGTCTGTCATAATTAAGTCCAAAGAGGTAATTCTTGTTATTTTCTCATTCTCCCAAGTAATAAAGGGTTTTCTGATTCACTAGAACTTTCTGGGTAAAGGTAACATTATAGTAATTCATGAATGAGAGAGTTTGTTGGTGAAGACTAAAGAAGGCAAAAAAAAAAAAGGACATTGATATGGAAATGGTACTTTTTCCTAATAGTAATTTTCTCAGAGGTGAGACAAATCCTTCAAGACTTCAACTATTCAAACAGTTCTTGAAAGTCTCCTCATAGAAGCAAACTATCTAATCACAGAAAGCAACACTTTCATAGGTGCTGACGAATTCTTCTAGGAAAAATAAGAAATACTACTTGTGTCCCTGGCTCTTTTAATTTCATTTTCAGAGTGTCAAAAATCAAAAGTGTACATTCTAGATTTCCTGTTTCATCATCCCTTTTCAGACAATCAGAGCCCAGAAGGATGGAGAACCAGGAGGGTAACCTGTCAGGGCTGCCCAAGATAAGTTGCACTTGAAAGGAGGCCACACTGTCATTACTTTTCATAGGCCCCTAAAAATATTGTTAAAGACCAGTATTTTGGTGGTGAAATCTAATGATCTTCAGAAAATCAGGATAAGGCATAATGTTCCCTGGAATCCCCACCAAGCATAAGGTCTAGGGCAGCTGTCTTGGTTCCCTGACTCAAAGGACAAACCTCTGTTAGATCCAACAGAAGTGAAAGGCTGGCACTTACTTTGAGATTTAGTTTCTTTTCTTACTTTTAATGGATATATGTTTCTGAAAGTTACTTAATGACTGACTGCCTTTATAATCACCACCTACTATGTTATCTTGCAACAGGTAGGAATTTTTTTTTTTTTTTTTGCCTGTTTGGTACTCAAGTTCCCATATCTGGTTTACAGAGTCTACCCTTTATGGAAAGTGTCTCATAGCTCTTTGGGTACAGGATTTTTTTTTTCCCACTACAATTATTTAACAAATGTTTGTGTACTAGCATGTGCTAAGCCCTATGGATATAAAAATGACTAAGTCAGGATTCCTGCCCTCGGATCGCATTGACTAGTGGAAGATTCTGACACATTTATTTTATATTTTTTATTTGTGTATTTTGTTTATTATTTGACTGTAGTTGACACATGTGTTACACGAGTTTCAATTATACAACATAGTGATTCAGCAACTGTATGTTATGCAGTGGTCACTACAAGTGGAGCTACCATCTGTCACTATAACAATGCTATTAAAATACTATTGACAGTATTCCCTTTGCTGTACCTTTAACTCCTGTAATTTCATCATTCCATTATTGGAAGCCTATATCTCCCACTCCACCCCTCACAACCCCCTGTCTTGCAACCATCAGTTTTCTGTATTTATAGGTCTGATCTCTCCCTCTTTTTCCCACCTTTCTCTTTGAGGAAAACTGATTTATATCAAGACTAAGAAGTCATTCTGCCTGAACCGTGTCCTATCATAATGAACATATGGTTGTCAGCTCTACCCCAGCCTCCTGCCTATCTTTTTTTTTTCCCTTCGTCTTGTTATCCAACTCTTTTATTCCTTTCAAAAGATTCAACCAACAAAGCCTACTTCATTGGTTCAGCAAATGTATTGATTTAATGATAAACCTTTTTGGATCCTTAGGTATTTCTGATGTTTGCATCTTATGCCTCTGTTTTTCCTGCCCTCCTTCGTCATGATTTCAGTTTTCCTCTTTACTTTAGGCGAAGGCATGCAATCCACAGTAGTGACTCTACTTCATCTTCCTCTTCTGAAGATGAACAACACTTTGAGAGGCGAAGAAAAAGGAGCCGTAATAGAGCTATCAACAGGTAAGTGTCATACTGATGCCTTTTAAAACTACAAGCTATTTTTTTTTTAAGTGGTGAGAAGGCTGAATAATTTGGGAATAGGTACTGCTTGATCAAATTTAAGAATTAAGAGGTTAATGTATAAACCGGAATGCCATCTTGTTTGAAATACGTATGTGTGAAACTAGTAATAAATTAGAACATATGTTTTCTGACACAACCATTGTATAGCTCAAAATGGTGCTTGGTAAACACTGACATGAGGAAATAAATTTTTTTTTTCATTTTCAATGTATTTTCTGTTTATAATAATTTAATAGTACATTCTTACAGAACTCTTTAGGAAAATTAAGGAGTTTACTCATTTCAATACTCTGTGTAGTATAAGTTCATGTACGTTCGTAAGTTCATATGTAAGTTCACAGCAAGAATTATTCCCATTTTACAGATGTGGGTGGGTGAGTGAAAAATGCAGTGCTTGTATCCTAATAAAATAAGAGAGTAGAAAGTAATGTTTAATGAAACAGAACATAATGAAGGGATTTGCAAACCAACCATTCTTTGTATCCTAAGCTCTGTTCTTTTATAACATTAGATCTGCCCTAATGTGGTAGTCACTCGTTACATGTGGCTATTAGGCGCTTGAAATGTAGCTAATCTGAATTGAGAAATATTATAAATTTTTGTAAAAAAATATACTCTTGGATCTCAAAGACTTAGTACAAGAAAGAATGTAAAATATCCCAATTTTGTAAATATTTATTTTGCATATTGAAATGGTATGTTTTAAATAAGTCAAATATATTGTTAAAATTAGTCTTACTTTTTTGTTTTAGTGTGTCTAAACAAAATTTTAAATCACATTTTGACTTGCATTTCATTTCTGTTGGCAGCAATGAGTTAGATCATCCACAACCTGTATTATTTAGACTACTTGGATTTTTCTTTGCCTTCATTCCTAGAAATGTGCATCTAATCCTGTGGATTTTATAGCATGCAGTTCTATTTCTGTTAAGGGTTATTTAGGAAATGCCTTTTACAAAGCCACAGTTAAAACGTGTCCATCCATCTCCGATTTCACAGCATAAATTCCTTGGGAGTCTGGGGCTAGCAGGACCTGGCACTCAGGGCGGGTCTGGAGTGCTTTTTCTTGTGTTCAGCTGCAGCTTCTTTCTTTGCTTAGGTGCTCTGATGTAAGTGTCTCAGCCTTAGCATGAGCAGTTTGCATTCTCCATCTATGAAACAAGCAGGTTCTTCTAGGTATATTCTGTGTAATCTACCATAACTGTTTTTGAAAGTAGTTAGGAAAGCAGTGATTCATTCTTGCTTGAGAGGATTGATGTGGATCCAAATGCTTGGTGGACTGTGAATGTTTTGCTGAGAGGTATTGTAGCAGAGTTGTTGCAGGTCTGGAGACACACTGCTTTGGTTTGAGTCCTGGATCTACCACTTTCTGTGACTTTGGGCATTTTAGTTAACCTTTTTATGCCTCAGTTTTCTTTTAAAATAGAGGAAATAATAATGCCTACTCCGTAAGACTGTTATGAGGACTTAATGAATAATTGCATGTAAAGCCACCTAAAACAGCTTGGCAAATAGTAAATATTCTGTATATGTTAAGCACAGTCATTATAAAGTATATTGATACAGACTGGATTCCCAAACATGAATTATTTTATGGTACTGTGGCATCTTGAACCGTGGTATTTCATTTGACTGTACATCTTTAATAATAAAACTTCAGAGATTTCTAACATTGAAGTTCTCAACCTATAAAGAAAATGAAGTTGAAATACATATTTTCACAATGGCTGTGATTGAAATTAAACCTTTTTAAAAAGGAAAATATCCATATTTTAACATGGAATTTGGGGGAGAAAAGTGAACTGATGGGGTGTTTTTTTAAAATCTTTTCTAAATAGGTGCCTCCCGCTAAATTTTCGGAAAGATGAATTAAAAGGAATTTATAAAGATAGAATGAAGATTGGAGCAAGTCTTGCGGATGTTGATCCAATGCAACTAGATTCTTCAGTGAGTACTATCTTGAAATGTATGCTTGAACATACATACTGTTTTGCTTAATTTAAAGTTAAATAAACCAATTTTCTCTAAATCAGAACTTTTACAGACTTTTTTTTTCTTTTTTTCAAATCTTCAGGCTACAACTAAAATGCTGTTACTCATTTGACTGTGTATGGGTTGAGTATAGTTTAGGGATGGAATGACATTTTAACTTTGGCTCCAAATCTGAGAATGTCCGTGTTTCCCTTCCATTATCAGGTACGATTTGATAGCGTTGGCGGCCTGTCTAATCATATTGCAGCTCTAAAAGAGATGGTGGTGTTTCCATTACTTTATCCAGAAGTCTTTGAAAAATTCAAAATTCAACCTCCAAGGTAATTTAATTGTACATTTTATTTTAGCCAGAATTGAGACTATGCTACTATTGTCCAGAAAGATAACACTTTTCTGTTGAAATTTTTCAGGCCTATAGTAATTTATTATGCTTTGGGTACTTTGAATATTTTTACCTTCTTGATGTTTAGCTTGAAAAATGGTTTCAAAATTGATTATGAAAAGAAATAATTTCCAAGGCTTTTCCTACATTTAGTGAAATTCTTCCCATACATATTCTTTACTTTTTTCACTTTCAAATTTAGTTTCACATTTATACCAAAGTAATACATGTACATAATTTTAAAAGTCACATTGTACTATAAGTCTTACAAAGGAAAAAAAAGACAGTAGTCTCCTCTCTACTCTTCCTCCTCCCACTTTCCAGAGCCAACTACTACTAATTCCTGTTTATCTAGTTAAATACGTATTTAAATAATATGTTCATACTGGGGGCGCCTGGGTGGCTCAGTCGTTAAGCATCTGCCTTCTGCTTAGGTCGTGATCCCAGGGTCTGGGGATCGGCCCGCATCGGGCTCCCTGCTCAGCGGGAAGCCTGCTTCTCCCTCTCCCACTCCCCCTGCTTGTGTTCCTGCTCTTGCTAGCTCTGTCTCTGTCAAATAAATAAAATCTTTAAAAAGAAAAAAAATATGCTCATACTGTAATTTTTGGTCTGTTTTAGACAGAATCTGTTGACTTCTAACATGAACAGGCTCTTTTGGTTTCCCCACCCCCCATATATATACATTTTCTTCCCTGTCCTCATATGCTCCTGGTAGCTTCTTTATGCACATATAAAATTGTTGAGTCAATTTTCAGTGTGTGCTTTATGATTATGTAAATATTTCTTACAGCTGAGCCATGTATAGTATATTATGACTACATTTTCTCTCTTTTACAACTCTGCTCTTTCCCCTCAGCTTTAATACTGTTTGCCTGTGGGTGGGGTTTTTTTTGTTGTTGTTGTTCTTTAGGATTTTTTTGTAATTAGTTTTATATGTACTTTTCAGTTCATGCAGAGTCTTTGCTAGAGATAAAACTCTTCAGTACAGTTAAACATATCGAATAATTTATTGACTCCTTATTTTTCTAGACACATCTTGGAGCTTTGTTCTCTTGCTTCCATCCAGACTGGTTATTCTTAGTCTTGAGGGACAACTAAGCTTTGGGACTTCTCATCACACTCAGTGGGATTTCCTTTATCTTTCAGTGCTGGATTCCCTGCTTCCTGGAATCAACTAAGACCTTTTTTTTTTTTTAAGATTTTTTTTTTTAAAGTTATCTCCACACCTAACATAGGGCTTGAACCCACAACCCCAAGATCAAGAGTCTCACAGTCAACCAACTGAGCCAGCCAGGTGCCCCTAAGACCTTTTTTTACAGCTGTGTTTTGATGGAGTACATTCTAGCAATACCCTGAGAATAAAGAATGCACAAAAGGTTATTTTTATTTTCTTTTTGAGAATGGTCGTGGAACCACAGTCCGTTGATGTGTCTTTTTCCCCTCCCGCTTTTTTTTTAAATTTAATTTAATTTTATTATGTTATGTTAGTCACCATACAATACATCATTAGTTTTTGATGCAGTGATACATGATTCATTGTTTTCATATAACACCCAGTGCTCCATGCTGTACGTGCCCTCTGCCTTTACAGTATGGAAACGTGTCCTTTGATTTCTGGGAAAGATTTTTGTGTCACTTCTTCAGTAATTTTTCCACTCCATTTTTTCTTTTCCCTCAACTCATGTCAATTGAATGTTGGACTTTCTAGATTAATCTACTTTTTTTTTCTTGTTTTTATCTCTTTTGATCTTTTTTCCTTAAGTGTCTAGTGGGGATTTCCTTAAGTGTCTACTGATCCTTGGCTCTCTGTTAATATTTAAGGGTGAAGGTGGTTTTTTTTAAAGATGTACTTATTTATTTTGAGAGCGAGAGTGCACACACAGGCATGCACAGGGACAGAGGGAGAGCATCTCCAGCAGAGTGCTGAGCACCCCCACGGGGCTCAGTCTCACGACCCTGAGACCATGACCTGAGCCGAAATCAAGAGTCAGTCGCTCAACTGACTGAGCTGAGCCACTCAGGTGCCCCAAGAGTGGAGCATGTTTTTAAAAGCTCACTTGTAGAGTTGTTAATTTGTAGGCCTCACCTTAGGGTGATTGGTGGGTGGTGATTCTTTTACCAGAAATCCTCAAAGTCAGTATCTAGGCGTGTTTTTCCCCCACCAGACACAAATCCTCCAGTTTTCTGTCTGAAGCTTATGGGCCCAGCTGCCAGCATTTTAGCAGTAGGCCTGAGCAAGGGTTAGTAGTCTCCACCTTTCAGCATGGAGTTTTTAACTTAACTTCTGCAGCATCTCATCTTTTCCTGTATCAGAAAGTAAACTATCCAAGCAGTTTGCCTGCACAGAGTAGTGAAAGGGGTGGTCTCACTGTTTTTTAATAATGTCTTATTCCATCCTCCTCAATTTTCAACATAACCCTTCTCTCCTGCCTTGAGATATATTACCTCTAAATTTCAAGAGGTGTTTTGCAAATTAGCTTTTTTTTTTTAAAGGGGGGGCGGTGGGGGGAGCAGTGCAGAGGGAGAGGAAGAGAAAGAATCTTAAGCAGTCTCCATGCCCGGCATGGAGCCCAACACCAGGCTCAGTCTCACAACCGAGATCATGACCTGAGCCAAAATCAAGAGCCGGACGCTTAATGGACTAAGCCACCCAGGCACCCCACAAATGAGCTTTCTTATTGGGAGCTCTACTTTATTTTAGCTTTCATATCACCCACTTTTTTATCTTCTTCCTTTTTCTTCTAGTTTTTATACCTTATTAACCCATTTTTAAACCCTAGTCCCTGATTCCTTTTTCCTCCTGAAACTTTTCTTCCTGAGTCATCCTGTATGGAAACATTGATTTAAGTAAACTTTTTAAACTAGTAAGCTTTTTCCCTTTTCCGTTATAAAAGTTATATACCATACCTCAATCACAGTTAGGCATTGGTGAATTAATTTTTTTAACTAGAAAGATATTAATATTAAATAATGACCCTTGCTGCTTATAAGAAATATTGGAAGTACTTAGTTAAAGTAATTTAGTAAATTGGGTCGGGGGGAGTGCCGTCCCGACCCAGTCTCTCCTTCTCTGCCCCTACTGTGGTTTGCTGCTGAGGTGGCAGAGCTGTCAGGAGGGGCACGAGTGGGCATTTCAAGGACCCAAGATTGCACAAAACCACAAAGAAAATGGTGGAAAATTCACCATCCTCATTGCCTCAAAGAGCAATTTATGGCTTTGTTCTTTTTTTTTTTTTTAAACAAGTTTATTTAAACAACAAAACGCTTAAGTTGAAGGGAAAACTATCTAGGATTCATTTCTTTTAGAGTAATTTATCCCTACTTAAAGACAGATTGCCCTACATGTAACAGCTACATACAAAATAAAATTGTCCTTGGTTTTACAATGATAAATGAAAAACATTAAATTTTTCCAATCAGACAAGGTATGCAAGGATTTTTATGTTCTTTTTTTTGTTAAGCAGTGAGAGGAAAATAACTTACTGGAATATGAAGATAAGAGCTGACTGAACATGCCACTGACGGAGAGAAGGGGGTATTTTCACAGAAGCAGTATTTTCCCCCATCCCATATCCATTTGATGTTGATCAAAACGTACCATTGGCCATTTAGTTAAAAAAAAATGCAATATGCTTGTGCACATACACAGTTACTTTACAATAAAGGAATGGGGAAGGGGAAAATGAAAGAATAGAGGAAGCTGTACTGCAGTAGTCAGGATGTGGTGGAACCAGATAGCGGCTTTCTAATTGAGAATGTCTTCTTGGTCTGGAGGAACAGAGTTCTGGAGTAAAGTAGCTGGTTCCCTTTTTAGTTAGACACCTCCTATCTGCTGCTGGAACACATCAATTATATCTTCATCCTCCATTTCCAGTTGTGCAGGTGTGTCTGTTTTATTGATTGGCTGCCCTTCAAATCGGAATTTGATCTGCCTTATTGACAAACCCTGTCGTTCTCAATTAGGCTTTCATTAGTTTACTAAGTGGTGTGTGCCTCTTAGTCGTAAACTGCACCACAGAATCATCCTGCCCCGCCACCTTAAAATTAATATGATCGTTGTTCTCAGTCTTGACTCCTTCCGTGGGCTTTTCATCTGCCACAGCGAGCACCGGAGTCTCCTCAGCTGTCGCTTCACAAAAGAGGTGCCAGGTCCACACTGAACGAGCACAACAAGCAGCACCAGGAGCGGCAGAAGTTGCTATGGCTTTGTTCTTTTCTTAAGCTCCCAATTTGGCTCCAGACTACATTTTTGTGTGGGCTTTTTATTCCTGAATTTTGGCTAACCTCCTTAGGCTAAACCTATTGGCCTCAAAAATATAGGGCAGTTGCATTGCCTGTCTGTCTCCTCATTACTAGCGTGAACAGTCACTTACTCTTACTTGGAATAAACGTGATGAGTACCTCTGTCCACTCAAGTCCATTCATACAACCACAGATAATTATGCTAAAAATCAGTAGCAGAAGAGATATCAAAAAGAGGCCATCCCAGCATTAAACAGAGATATTCCTGTTTTATTTATTAGTAAAGTAAACCAAAATGTTCTTTCTTGTAGCAAAAGAACTTTATGCCAAAAACTGAATAGTATGTAGACTAACACCAAGCATTAATTATAAGGTTTTTGACCTAATAATTTTGGCCATATTTTGTTTTTGTTTTAAAGATTTATTTATTTGAGGGAGAAAGAGTGAGAGCGGGAGGGAGGGGCAGAGGGAAAGAGTGTCTTAAGCAGACTCTGCCCTGAGCATGGAGCCTGACACAGGGCTGGCTCAGTCTCATAACCCTGAGGCCACAACCTCAGCCAAAACCAAGAGTTGGACTCAACTAACTGCGCCACCGAGGCGCCCCTATATTTTGAGTTTTTTACAATACCCAATACTGAAATGTAAAAAAAGTAGAACTTCTCTTAAAGTTCCATTAATACTATAAATGTTCTCAAATATTAGTTATTAATGGACAGAATAAAATACTACATTACTGTAAAAAAAAAAGTATAAATCTAAAAAGAACTCCCGATTTTTTTTCATTTCCCCTTCCTCATAACATACATTTCCCCTTATAATAAATCAAATATATGATTGTGTTAACCTACTGGTTTCATATGGTGTGTTCTCTTTCTGTTTTAATGGCTGAATAATATACCATTATATGGATGTATCCGTTTTTTTAAAGTCAATTCTGCTATTTCTGGCGATTTAGGTTTTTTAAAATTATTATCACAAATGTCAATATCCTGAATATCTCATTGCTTCCTCTTTGTGTGAATCCTTCCTTAATTCCTTCTTTAGGATATAGCCTCACAAATGACATTGTTGGCTCAATAGATACATTTTAAAAAATCTATTCCTGCCTTTGGCCTTTGTAGGTTGAAATTTTCATTTATTTATTCCATTGGTGTATTGTTTTTTTAGCAGTTGCTTTGTTTTTTTCTTTCTGCATTTGATCGCGTCCATTTCTTATTTTTCTTTTATATATTATTCTTTTGATAGATTTCATCTATTACTGTGAATTTTTTCCCACAATTCTTATTTTGTCATTTTTGCTTCTCTGGAATCTTCTTTAGTGTTACTTTTATATGATGATCTGAAATTGATTATTTCTTGTTACTTTGGTAGCACTTAATCCCTGATGTGTTCTATTTCTATACCCTTTTTACATTTCTAATAAAAATGATGGGTACAGTCCTTTTTTTTTTTTTTGGAATTCTAGCCAAAGAGCAATGAATAACTTTGGAAATATGTATAAAACTATAGGTTACCCCATTACAGTGATATTACCAAGAATGATTTCAGATTACTTACATCGTCCTAGTCCCTGCCACGCAAACACCGGTTATTTAAGCTCTCTTATCTTACTTCCTTTTCTATTCATTCCCATCGTGTTTTCTTACAAAACTGTTGGTGCTGTGTTACTGGCAGTGAAACCAAAGGTTGTAGATGAAATCTGCTATTCTTTCCCCTAATATGTTACAAAAGTAAACTATCAAGGGTTTTTAAGGGTGACTTATTTTATGCAAGATAAGGTAATATGATGAGCATGATGAGTGAGTAAAAGAAAATAGGTTTCAAATAAAGGGTTTTATTAGTTTCAATTTTGTAGTATTGATATTTTCAGGTTTTAAATTGTACTTTGTGGATTGAAACGATATTTCAGTTGTCTTATTTACTTTTTTATTCACTAACTAACTGCATTCATGGAATTGGTTTCTAATTTTGTTTAAATAGTCTACTTTTTAATGTAGTACTAAAATAATACTTATTCTTTTGTAGAGGTTGTTTGTTTTATGGCCCACCTGGAACTGGAAAAACTCTGGTTGCCAGAGCACTTGCCAATGAGTGCAGTCAAGGGGAGAAGAGAGTAGCGTTCTTCATGAGGAAAGGTGCTGACTGTCTGAGTAAATGGGTAGGAGAGTCTGAGAGACAGCTCCGATTACTGTTTGATCAGGTATGATATTAAAATTACCTACACAGACCTATAATCAACGTAGATGTAAGTATGTAAGGATTAGGTAAGTCTTGTATTTAATCATGTTTCATAGAAATAAACTCCGAAGAATTAGAACAAATATATACCCTTTATGGATTATTTTCCTTTGTATGTCCAGATAATACTGACCTATGATGAACAGTTTTATAGGAAAAAGACAGAGGAATAATTGGATCTAAGTTCTTTGGAGTCTTAGGTGTCATACCTAGAGAGAGACTGAACTCTCATACTTAGCAGTGGTGAATTGTCTCATTATGTGAGTTGAAAATAAGTTCTGCCCTAGAGTGACTTTCATTTTCATATCCCAGATTGTATTGACAGCACATTGTGAGATAATACATTCTGATCTACTGAGGCATATTGCTGCAAATGCTTTTAAATCTTTTTATAGAACTCACTGAGTTTCTTTGACTTTATTGAGATGGACTTTAAAAAAAAACAAAACTATGGCATCTTGCTAAATGCTTTCCCATTCTGACCGGGAGGAAGGCTATGTCGTTGTCTTCTGGTCTTTGTCTTGTTTCAACAGTTGGTCTTGAATAGATAATTTTATGTGTCCCAATAACTATAGTTATATGAAACCTAAGGTATATGACCAGTGGAGTATGTATTTTGAATATTTCCAATTGAGAATGCAAATTAAATTGTATTTATTAATATTTTAGTTTGGATCCTTAAAATATAGGTCTTGGATTTACATTTAGATTTATAAATTTTAATAAATTCTTGTAAGCAAGTTGGAATGAAAATGTATTAAAAAGGCTCATATTAAGTCTGTATATTTGAAGTTACTCATGATAACATGCAAACACTGGACCTGTTTTCTAGGCTTATCAGATGCGCCCATCCATTATTTTTTTTGATGAAATCGATGGTCTGGCTCCAGTACGATCAAGCAGGCAAGATCAAATTCACAGGTAAACCTTGCTTGATGGCACTTCTGCCTTTCTTCTTGTATTCTGAGCTGTATTGATGTGGCATGAGGAATAGAATGTTAAATAGTGAAAGATACCTTACAAACCAATAGTTTCCTTATTTTGGTAGAACCCTAATATATAGTACAAAAAGAAAAAATGGACCTGTTCTGCATGGCAAGGTGTTCACAAGCACAGTATCAAAATATTAGTTACAGGTTTAATTCATGATACAAACTTAAAAGCCCACTGGCCAATGAGGTATAAGGCAAATGAAATGAGTGAGGCAGGCCTTTAGTTAGAGTGGGGCCAAGGTTGGGAATGTGGCTGAGCGGCTAATCATAAGAGTGGAGCCAGTTGTTTTTAGCCCCAACCTGTTAACGGAAATGCAGAAGCTGACTCAGACTTGAAAAATGAATTTGTTCTCTTTCTTAAATGTTATGTTCAAATTTTTGTGTTAAGTATCTTTTAAACGTTGCCAACTAATTCAGGTATTTTTAAGACACTGCCTTGGCCAAACAAAATATGTCTTAGTGCATGACTACTAGTTTGAGATTCAAAGATTAGGCCAACTTTTCCATTTTTAGGATGGGAAATTTACACCTCTGTGACAAGCTGACTGCCCAAGGTGGGGCACTTGCCTCTGCCTCAGCTTGAATCTAAATTACTTTTAATTCTAGTTCCTCTTCGGTTTTTCAAAACTTCTTTTCAGTTGGTCTCATGTATTATCCATAATTGCTTAATTGGGATACCCTAAAGCAGATGTTCGCATGCCTTCATATATGCCACTATAGTTTTTTATTGTAAATAATATAAAGAGAAACAAGACATAATAATGTGAGTGATAGATAGGTTTTTATTTTTCTAATACCTAACAATATTTACTGTATTCTGGTGGCCTTCTTTGACTTGATGCTACACAATTTCATTTGTTGCTCTCAGTAAATTAAAATGTTAAATGCTATGGTAAAAATAGTTGTGTCTGTAATACCCTACCAGTAATCATACAAACGTTTTATACATGGCACATGTCATCATCAGCCATACTGTATTCATTGTGTTAAACCAATTGAGTGCTTACTATGTTTTGGAATAGTTCTAAAAGGAATTGGAGAAAATGATAGCACAATTTGGGAAGCACATGCCATCTTAAATACATACATATATTTTTTATTGAAGGATGGTTGACATACAGTGTTACTAGTTTAAGGTGTAAAACATAGTGATTCAGCAATTCTGTATATTAAGCCGTGCTCATACCAGGATAAGTGTATTTACCATCTGTCACCATACAACATTATTACAATATTGACTATATTCCCCATGCTGTACTTTTCATCCTCATGACTTATTTTATAACTGTAAGTTTGGGCCTCTTAATCTCCTTCACCCATCGTGCTCATCTCCCAACCCCCTTCCCTCTGGCAATTACCAGTTTATTCTCTGTATTTATGGTTCCGTTTCTGGTTTTTTGTTTGTTTTGTTTTTAGATTCCACATATAACTGAAATCATATGGTAATTTCCTTTATCTGACTTACTTCTCTAGGTGAATCTATGTTGTGGCAAATGGCAAATGGCAAGATCCCATTCTTTTTTTATGGCTGAGTAATACTCCATTGTATACATATATAGCACCTCTTCTTTACCCATCCGTCATCTTTTGATGCACAGTTAGGTTGCTTTCATATCTTGGCTATTGTAAATAATGCTGTAATAAACATAGAGGTACATATATGTTTTTGAATTAGTGGGGTTTGGGGGAGGGTAAATAACCAATAGTGGAATTATTGGATTAAATGGGGGGGTATTTTTATTTTTTAACCTTTTTTTTTTTTTTTAAAGATTTTATTTATTTGACAGAGAGAGACACAGCGAGAGAGGGAACACAAGCAGAGGGAGTGGGAGAGGGAGAGAAACAAGCTTCCCGCCAAGCAGGGAGCCCGATGCGGGGCTCGATCCCAGGACCCCAGGATCATGACCTGAGCTGAAGGCAGACACTTTATGACTGAGCCACCCAGGCACCCCTATTTTTTAACTTTTTGTGGAACCTCTGTACTATTTTCCATAGTGGCTGAACCAGTTTACATTCTAAGTGACAGTGCATGAGGGTTTTCTTTTCTCCACATCCTTGCCAACACTTAACTATTTCTTGTCTTCTGATATTAGCCATTCTGACAGGTATAAGATGATATTTCATTGTGGTTTTGATTTGCATTTCCCTGATGATTAGTGATGTTGACCATATTTTCATGTGTCAGCTATCTGTATGTCTTCTTAGGGAAGATGTCTATTCTTTCAAAGAATGTGCTCTTCCCATTTTTTAACCAGATTATTTGGGGTTTTTTGGTGTTGAGTTGTATAGTTCTTTATATGTTTTGGATATTAACACCTTATCAGATATATCTTTTGGAAATATCGTTTTCTGTTCAGTGGGTTTCCTTTTTGTTTTGTTGATGGCTTCCTTTGCTTTCCAAAAGCTTTTTATTTTGGTGTATTCCCAATAGTTCAGTTTTGCTTTGGTTTCTTTTGGCTGAGGAGGCACATCTAGAAAAATGTTGCTAAGGCTAATATCCAAGAAATTACTCCCTATGTTTTCTTTAAGGAGTTTTATGGTTTCTGGTTTCACATTTAGGTCTTTTTTCCATTTGAGTTTATTTTTGTGAATGGTGTAAGAAAGTGGTCCAGTTTCAAAGTTTGCCAAAGCAGTCCTGAGAAAGAGCAAAGTTGGAGGTATCACAGTCCCAGATTTCAGAATATGCTACAAAGCTGTGGTAATCAGAACAGTATGGCACTGGCACAAAAATAGATTAACAGAACAGGGTAATATGGTCAACATCACTAATCATCAGGGAAATGCAAATCAAAACCACAATGAAATATCATCTTATACCTGTCAGAATGGCTAATATCAGAAGACAAGAAATAGTTAAGTGTTGGCAAGGATGTGGAGAAAAGAAAACCCTCATGCACTGTCACTTAGAATGTAAACTGGTTCAGCCACTATGGAAAATAGTACAGAGGTTCCACAAAAAGTTAAAAAATAGGGGTGCCTGGGTGGCTCAGTCATAAAGTGTCTGCCTTCAGCTCAGGTCATGATCCTGGGGTCCTGGGATCGAGCCCCGCATCGGGCTCCCTGCTTGGCGGGAAGCTTGTTTCTCTCCCTCTCCCACTCCCTCTGCTTGTGTTCCTTCTCTCGCTGTGTCTCTCTCTGTCAAATAAATAAAATCTTTAAAAAAAAAAAAAAAGGTTAAAAAATAAAAATACCCCCCCATTTAATCCAATAATTCCACTATTGGTTATTTACCCTCCCCCAAACCCCACTAATTCAAAAACATATATGTACCTCTATGTTTATTACAGCATTATTTACAATAGCCCAGAAATAAACCCACGTTATAGGGTCAATTAATCTGTGACAGAGGAGGCAGAAATATGCAATGGAGACTAATTGTATGTAAGAATATAGGATAGACAGTCTCTTCAATAAATGGTATTGGGAAAACCAGGTCGCTATTTTCATTCATATAAATATATATGTGTGTGTGTGTGTGTGTGTGTGTGTGTATATATATATATATATACATATATATATATATATATGAAACTTTGTGGGTGCAAGTTTTGTTTTTGTTTTTTTTAACCAAAGACTTAAACAATCTGAGTATAAATATTTTTGTTAAATTAAGCATTTTTAAAAGTTACATAATTAAACTGTGTTTTTTTATTTAGTAGTAATAATACGATAAGATAATGCAAATTAGCAAGGTTGTGAATGCCTTAGAAAATACGATTTTTAGCCTAAGAGAAAGAGGATATAAATGTAAAATAAGTTAAAACCTTAAAATCTTGGGGCACCTGGGTGGCTCAGTCGTTAAGCATCTGCCTTCAGCTCAGGTCATGATCCCAGGGTCCTGGGATCGAGCCCCGCATCAGGCTCCCTGCTCAGCGGGAAGCCAGCTTCTCCCTCTCCCACTTCCCCTGCTTGTGTTCCCTCTCTCGCTGTGTCTCTCTCTATCAAATAAATAAATAAAAATCTTAAAAAAAAAAAAGAATCTCAAAACCTTAAAATCTTTACTTTGAATTGGGAGTATCAGTATGAACTCACAATGAATTAAAAAAAAAATAGTTTCTAGCTCTGGATACTTTAAAAGGCCTAGAAGCTATTACAATCCAGTAAAATTCGTACCCCTGGCACCCAAAATGTGTTTTCTAAATACTAGGGCTCTTAGGAGAGATGGTGGGTATTGGAAATAAGTCTGGAAATAAGCAAGATAAGCCTGGAATATCATGTAATGCCTGGAAGCAAGGAAGCAATCAGAAACTACCGGAGTCACATCAGAATGACATAGTCAGTTTTGAAGGAGTTTCTATTGGCCAAAGATGGGATAATTTGAGCATCAAAAATGACTACAACAGAGTGAAGTGCATCAAATACATAAGAACTGTCAGTTTTTAATGATTTTTTTAAATAAAAACCTAATTGGTCACTCCAGAGGATGCTAAAATAGTGACTCATTACTCTGAAAATTGATAAAGAAAATGCATCAAGCATTTCTTTTTCCTGTCCTGTAACTATGATTCAGGCCATGATTCAGAGTAATTTAAATAATTGAAGGAGTAACATTGTTCTTTATAGGAAAATCATAGTTTATAAATGCAAGGAAAATTATTGAAATAGAAAAATCACCATTTCGCAAATAGTGGATCTAGACCCGTGGTTTTCAACTGGGAGTGGATTTTGCCCCTCCTCCCACATGGGACAAATGTCTGGAGACATTTTTGATTGTCACAAATTAGAGGAGGTGGACCGTCCACTACTGGCATCTAGTGGGTGAGGACCACAGACGCTGTAAAACATCCTACGGTGCAAAGAACAGCTCTGTACAATAAAGAGTTATCTGACCCAAATATTAATTGTGCCAAGATTGAGAAACCCTGAACTAAGATGTAAAAACAGGTAAAAAGGTTGATAGTGAAGTTTATGATGAATGTAGTAAACTGATAACACCTCACCTAAACCCAGTCCCCTAATCTTAAAGGAAAAACTGGCATTATGTGCCTCTTGCATATACAATAACAAGTACATGGTATATTCCTATGATATATGCTATCCCAAGTATTTCAGCCTGCATCTGTTAAGCTTCTAGATCTAACTGCCAGTTCATAGGAAGTGTGAAAGATAGAGGACAGGTTAAATGATCCTATCAGGAAGCAAGCAGCCCAATCCAGAATGTAGGAAGGAAATTTTACAAGGCAAATGACCCAGTTTCTTCAACAAATAAATGGCAGGAAGGAATAAAAAGAAAGGAAGATTTGATGGGAACCGTTAAGGATTTGAGGGACATTTGACCAAGTGCAGTGTGTGGGTCTTGGCTTAAAAAAATGAAATGTAAAATGGGGCAGCTGGGTGGCTCACTTGTTAAGCGGCTGCCTTCGGCTCAGGTCATGATCCCAGGGTCCCGGGATCGAGCCCTGCATCGGGCTCCCTGCTCCGCGGGAAGCCTGCTTCTCCCTCTCCCACTCCCTCTGCTTGTGTTCCCTCTTGCTGTGTCTCTCTCTCTCAAATAAATAAATAAAATCTTTTAAAAAAAAAAAAGAATGAAATGAAAAAAGATATTCTGAAAAAATCAGGAAAATTAAATATCAGGTGATATTAAGGGCTTATTGTCATTTCCATTGGTGTCCTAGTACTGTGGAGTTTTGCAAAGCCCTTAGATATAAATACATTAAGTATTTAATATGAAATGTGTATGGATTATGTGATCTGTGTGAAGTTTTTTGGGTTTTTTTCTCAAAAAACTATTGGATTAAGTCAAAAAAGGACACTGAGTCTGAAGAGCACACGACTTGATTTCGGGGTCATGAGTTCAAGCCCCACGTTGGGTGTGGAGACAAATAAATAAACTTAAAAAAAAAAAAAAGGAAAGAAAGTGGGTGATGAAGATAGGGAGATTGTTTTAGTCTCTATCCATAATTAAAACATAAAGTTCTACTTTTTATGCTTTATTTGTATTCTATTTTATTTGGGAGTTCTTTGATAATGTGTATACAGTGGAGCATTTTTTAGATACAGTTTGTCTGCTTTTTTTTTTTTTTTTTTTTTGATGTTGTATCCTTTTGCTTTACGAAATGTATTCCAGGATCCATTTGTGGCATTCTAAAGGCCATTTATGTTTTTCATTGATTTTAATCTCTATGCCATTTAATGTGTTTACAGTTTTTAAATCTATTGGAAGTAATGACATGCCCTGAGAAAATTTGTTTACATGTTTATTAAATCTTAGCAAAAGAAGAAATAATATATATTTAGCATCATGTGTTTAATCTCTTCTCTCTTATCTTTACATTTAGTTCCATTGTTTCCACCCTGCTAGCTCTTATGGATGGATTGGACAGCAGAGGAGAAATTGTGGTCATTGGTGCAACCAACAGACTGGATTCTATCGATCCTGCTTTGCGAAGGCCTGGTCGCTTTGACAGAGAATTCCTTTTCAGCCTACCTGACAAAGATGTAGGAATTTAACATTATTCAGATTTTGACAGAATATGTTGCCCATATCATGGACAAATCTTGGCACAGTGAAAATTTGAAGATTGAGTTTTGTATGCTCTGAAGCAAAAGTCATATGTGATTAACATCCAAATATATATGTGTGTATTTTTAGGGAAGCATTATTTTATTTAAAGAAAAGAAGTTGGATTTTTTTTATTCTTTTTTTTTTTTAAATAAAATAATGCTTTCCCTAAAAATACTCTTAAAATTTTCTCAATTTGAGGGGCGCCTGGGTGGCTCAGAGTCAGTTAAGCATCCGACTCTTGATTTTGGCTAAGGTCATGGTCTCAGGGTCGTGAGATCAAGCCCTGCAACGGACTCCAGGCTCAGTTCAGAGTCAGCTTGAGATTCTCTCATCCCTTTTCCCTCTGCCCCTTCCCCCACTCATGTGCTCTTGCTCTCTTTCTAAAATCAGTCAATCTTTAAAAAAAAAAAAAAAAAATTCTCAATTTGAACATAGCCTTTGGTTGTTACCATACAACTTTATTTTGCTTCAGAACATGTGGCCTAATGAATAGTCAGTCCTCAGTCAATTTATTAACATTGGCTTTTTCATGGATACTACCATATAATCCTACCCAGTTATTTTAAAGCTGCTTAATCTTTTGAGAACCAAGCAGGGAAATATGAGTAGGGCTGTCAGTACTCTTAAAAACAATTCTTGGGGCGCCTGCGTGGCTCTGCTGGTTAAGCATCCAACTGGATTTCAGCTCAGATAATGATCTCAGGGTTATGAGATCAGGCTCTGTGCTCAGCAGGGAGTCAGCTTCTCTCCCTCTGCCCCTCTCCCTACTGGTGCTCTCTCTCTCTGGAATAAATAAATAAATCTTTAAAAAAACACAATTTTTAATACGTACCAGAATGAACACTAGTCTCATTGTTATTTAATTTCGTACACATTTATGGTGACTAGAACTTGAGCACTATAAATGCGTATCTTCTTTAACATAAACTTAAATGCTTACAGATACATCTTTTTCCTTTCTTTTTTAGTGTTTCATATTTTTTTATTATAATAGACTGATTTATAGACTGATATATAATAAACTGATTTCTTTATGATTTTAGATAAAATTATTTTAAATTGAAATTATTCACATCTGAGTAACACTTTATTATTAAAAATGTTAAATTGTTCTTACTTGTAGGCTCGAAAAGAAATTCTTAAGATTCACACAAGGGATTGGAATCCTAAACCACTGGACATATTTCTAGAAGAACTAGCAGAAAACTGTGTTGGTAAACATTGCTTTAGGCATTAAAAGATAAAATGCATGCATTTCAGAGATGAAACAAGTTGTAGTCTTGCAACATTATGTTTAAAAAAATACAGGTTATATGTTTCTAATCTCTTATTTGTGGCATGTTTTCTTCTTACAAAATCCTGGATATTGAATAGAGATATTTGATGAATTGGCTGTTGCAGAATTTGAAAGCAAAGTTAGACAATAATAATAGCCATCTTTTGGGTGCCTGGGTGGCTCAGGTGGTTAAGCGACTGCCTTCGGCTCAGGTCATGATCCTGGAGTCCCAGGATCGAGTCCTGCATCGGGCTCCCTGCTCAGCAGGGAGTCTGCTTCTCCCTCTGACCCTCTTCCCTCTCGTACTCTCTATCTCTCATTCTCTCTCTCTCAAATAAATAAATAAAATATTTAAAAAAAAATAGCCATCTTTTGCTGTTCACATTTTTCTAGTCATTCTGTTAAGCATTCTACATATATTATTTCAAGAAATTCTCACATCAGTCCTGTGAAGTAGGTAGTATTATCCCTATTTTACAGATGTAGAAATGGCTGAGCGAGCATAAATGCTTCTCCAAAGATCATACATGTTGTAAATGATAAAATGGAATTTGACCCTGGTCTGTCTGATTTTAAAACTCTTGTTCTTGAATGCTATGCTATACTTAGTGTTTGTACATTTCACTTGCAAAAGTTGATAGATTTGTCAGTGGTTATTACTACCATTATAAGTTCACTGGGTGAATGAGAGATTTTTAGCCTTATTTTAAATATTTTCCTACTATATTGCTAGGTTAAGTTTTAATTTTCTTTCAGCCATGGTCATGCTATTAGGGTGATGCTTTACATTTTAAAATTTTTTGGTTACCTTGCATAGGATACTGTGGTGCAGATATTAAGTCAATATGCTCTGAGGCTGCTTTATGTGCTCTGCGTCGACGCTACCCACAAATCTATACTACTAGTGAGAAACTACAGTTGGATCTCTCTTCAATTAACATCTCAGCTAAGGATTTTGAGGTAGCTATGCAAAAGATGATACCAGCTGCCCAAAGAGCTGTGACATCACCTGGGCAGGCATTGTCCACTGTTGTGAAACCACTCCTGCAAAGCACCGTTCACAAGATCTTAGAAGCCCTGCAGAGAGTATTTCCACATGCAGAAATCAGAACAAATAAAGCATTGGATTCAGGTATGCAACTTGATTGGCCATTTAAAGTTAGTTTTCATAATCATAAAGCTAAATGTTTTATACATCCCAGAAATGTTTCTTTAGAAAAGAGCCTCTTCAGGGCGCCTGGGTGACGCGGTCAGTTGAGCATCTGACTCTTGGTTGCAGCTTAGGTTGTGATCTTGTGGTGGATCTTGGGATCAAGTCCTGTGTCAGGCTCTGCACACTCAGCGCGGAGTCTGCTTGAGTTTCTCTCTCCCTCTCTCTCTGCCTACCCCCTGCTCCCACGTGCGCTCTTTTTTTCTCTCTCTCAAAATAAGCAAATAAAACTTTTAAATAATAATAATAAAAAGAGTCTCTTGAAAGGAATCTAGTCATGCTTTGCCTGGGTATTTGAAGGAAATTTACTTCACAGATTCACAGATTGCCTTCAGTTAAATCTGTTTTAAGTTTGAAATGGCCTTTTTATATTTACTTGTTACTTATATCTACATAGATATTTTTGATTTTTAAAAAATCTCTTGTACATTTCATTTACATTGATTTGCTAACCAGAGCATTAGGTAAACATTTGCTTTGCAATCCAGAAAAGTTACTAATGTGCAATTTTTTTGTTTTATAGATATTTCATGTCCTCTGCTAGAAAGTGACTTGGCATACAGTGATGATGATATTCCATCTGTATATGAGAATGGGCTTTCTCAAAAATCCTTTAAGGCAAAAGAAAATTTTAATTTTCTTCACTTGAATAGGTATATATTTCTCCTGCAAATGAATATATATAATTTTTTGGTGTGTGAATTCCCTAAAACTAAAAGACGGTGGTTGAAAAAGATAAAAGATGCTAACTGATCTTTTTTTTTAAGTTAAAACATCAAATATTTTTATCATTACAGTTGTCACTGTAGTAGAAATTTCCCTATATAAAGTATTCCTAAAATCTGTGGTGGTTGATACTTTCCAAAAACCACGTGAACCATGCTGTTATGGATTGCCACCCACATAGTCAAAATTTTTACCTTAAGAGAGTTAAAAATGGGTAATTTGGGAGGAAAATTTAAATTTTTGCTTTTTCTAAGATAAAGCTAATTTCTTTCAGAAATGCATGTTATCAACCTATGTCTTTTCGACCAAGAATATTGATAGTGGGAGAACCAGGCTTTGGGCAAGGTTCTCATTTGGCACCAGCTGTCATCCATGCTTTGGAAAAATTTGCAGTATATACATTAGACATTCCTGTTCTTTTTGGAGTCAGTGCTACATCTCCTGAAGAAACGTGTGCCCAGGTAATTCATTGTTGTCCAAATAAGCTGTAAGAGAATGCAGTCTTCCAGAGGCACAATCTGGAATTGCCTTATCCTTCTTGAACTGTTTTCTTGTCATTCTGATTTCTAACTCCAGGTTTATGAAATAGAACTATATGTAATTGCCTAGTCATTAAAGAGTATGGATTTAAGTCACATTTCCACCATTTAATATCTGTGTGACCTTAGGGAAGTTGTTAGATCTCTACCTTGTTTTCCCCATGTACAAAATGGAAGTAATGATAGTACTTACCTTGTGTGGCTGGTATGAGAATTAAGTGAATAAAGTACTTAAAACACTAACTGCTATGTGGTTTATGCTCAGATTTTCTGCTGCTTCTGTTTTTGCTATTTTCATGTTAAAATCTTTTAAATGTAAAAGTTTTATATTTTTATATTTAACACAAATCTTCTAGATTGATTAAGCTGTTTTCTTTCTAATTGCTTGAAGCAACCATGTTTTCCTACAAATGAGACTTTCATAAAACATTTAAAAATAAGATTATGAGACTGGGCGAAGCATTTTAAAAACTTGCGGGTTTTATATGATAATTGTAGGAAGTTAAATGTTGTTCCAGACTAATAAAGTGAGCATTACTAATGTACTGACTTTAACTAAATATAATTTTTTTTCCCTCTCTACTAGGTGATTCGTGAAGCTAAGAGAACAGCACCAAGTATAGTATATGTTCCTCATATCCACCTGTGGTGGGAAATAGTTGGACCAACACTCAAAGCCACATTTACTACATTGTTACAGAATATTCCTTCATTTGCTCCAGTTTTATTACTTGCAACTTCTGACAAACCCCATTCTGCTCTCCCAGAAGAGGTAATTTGAGGGGGAGAAATCGCTCTACTTAGAAAGAGACTTATTAAGAATTTATTGTAAAAATTTCCAAGTGCTACAGAGGTGAATAATAGGATATGGAAAAGTTTTCTTATCAGAAATGTCATGTTAACTATTTGGTATATAGACCTGTTGGGCAGGATGGTATGTATAAATATGTATGTGTATAGTAGGGCTACATTATATACTTTTTTCTCTTAAAAAATAGTTATATGTTTCATACTATTCTGCAGTTTGCTGTGTGTGTGTGTGTGTGTGTGTGTGTATAATGTATATATATATATATATACACATACTATTGCATACTATTCTGCAGTTTGCTTTATGTTTGTATATAAAATGTATTTATGTATATATATAATGTATTTTTCAGGACACAGTCTCATTCCTTTTAAAAAGTAGGATGGCTTTTTCCATTGTCTTGATGTACCAAAAATTTATCCAGATTCTTGTTCATAGATCTTTTGGTGGTGGTTTAGTTTTTATCTGTTGAACTGTTAGAGTGAGCATCCTTGAGTTTTATTTAACATGAGCATTACTTTGTGTATTTTTCTAGCATCCATTCCTAAAAGTATATTAACCTTAGCTTAATCAAAGAATATGCACATTTAAAATTTTTGGTGGCACTAAATCACTGTCTTTCAAGTTTGTGCCTATTTAGGCAACTACCAGTGACAGAAGTTCATGCTTTTTCTGCCTGGAATACTCTTCTAGATACTTGCCTGGCATGATTCTTTATTTTTCTCAGGTCTCTGCCCAGGTATCACCTCTCAGAGGCCTTCCCTGATCAGTTTCTCAATTACAGCAATCAGCTCCTCTGCCCATCACTCTCTTTTCCCTTACTCTACTTTGTTCTTATCACCACCTGCCATTATTTATTTGTTTTGCCTTTCTCTCTCCTAGCAGAATATAAAGTACATGAAGTAAGACTTTTTTTCCTACCTTTCAATTGTCAGAGTACATAATAAGCATATTATCGGCTTCTATGTGTGAGTAAGTTTTTCCATACCTTTGACAAAATTGGTTTGCATTTTTTTAAGAATGTGAGTAGGAAGATAAATTCAGATATTTTAATTAATATTTATTGGGTACTTATTCTTTAACAGGCATAGTTCTAGATACTGGGGATATAGCATTGAAAAATATAGACAAAAATTTCTGTCTTCCTAGGGCATACATTTTAATTGGGGGGCGGAGAGAAAAATAAATAAAATATATAATAACCTATTGCTATGGATAAAAATTTAGCTAAGCAATACCAAAAGAGTGTGATAGGGTTATAATGTTAAATAGTCTTAGGCAAGGCCTCACTAAGAAGATGACTTTTGGGGTGCCTATTGTGGCTCAGTCATCAAGTGTCTGCCTTCGGCTCAGGTCATGATCCCAGGGTCCTGGGATTGAGCCCTGCATCGGGCTCCCTGCTCCGTGGGAAGCCTGCTTCTCCCTCTCCCACTCCCCCTGCTTGTGTTCCCTCTCTCGCTGTGTCTCTCTCTGTCAAATAAATAAATAAAATCTTAAAAAAAAGAAGATGACTTTTAAGGAAAGACCTGAAAAAAGTAAGACAGTGAGTAGCCCAGTTGGGCATCTGAGGGGCAAGGTTTCCTGGCAGAAGAAAAGCAAGTGCAAAGACCGTGAAGCAAAAGTGTGTTTGGTGTGTTGGAAGAAACAGCAAGACCAGGGTGGCCAGAGCACAGTGAGTGAAGAGCAGAAGGAAGGAAATGAGATCAGGTTGTCCCTGATGGCTCTGTTTTAATAGTTGATTGTGAATTACTCAACTGAAAGTTGAATAAGCTGGGAAATAAACATGTGTATGTTACAGACTCAAAGGCTTCTAGTTTAGTTAATCTAGTTCTGGACTCTTCCTTTATATTGACTTCTTTATGTGGATATTTCAGCTTTGTTGAGACACTTTCTTCCCTGTTCATTGTTAGCTCTGATTCCTAAAAAATCAACTTATTTTTAAGGGCTTCCTTATCTTAATCTCTGTTTTCCAGGTACTATATAGAACTTGTCAAATCTATTTTCATCACGACAACTCTTTATATATTTGAATCCTCTGTTATGTTGATTTGTATCTCCCCACTTTGACCCAGGCTTTTTCACACTAAACATTTCTTCTATGATACGGTATATTCCTTAGTGTTATTAATACAACAGAAGTTTATTTCTTGCTCACTTAACTATACTACGCAGGTGACTACATTCAGGCCTATCCTCCCCCATGAAGTCGTTCCAGACACTTGGGCTCAGAGAGCTTTCTCGTTTTCATCATGTAGCTTTCAGCTTGCTTTCATTCCACCTCACTGAAAGGAGTGGCCCATTCATGTGCCTGATCTGAAAGATGTATATCGTTTCCTGTCCCGTTCTCTTTGGCTCCTCCTAACAGCAAGGGAGACTAGGAGGTGTAACAGAGCAGTGTGCCCAAGAAGAGGATGTGGGCCTGATAATAGCAAGCTCTGCCACACGACACATATTTTTAGTTTCTTCAAAATTCTAGTCACTCTCCTGAATATCGTTATATTCCTTTTGAAAAGTTGTACCCGGGATAAATTACTCTAGCAGTGTTCTGGTTAACAGAGTAAAGAAGAATTACTATTTAGTAGCCACATTATACCATTGGGCTTATTGTACTCCTAGTCAGTTAAAACTTTGTTAATCATTCTGAAGTTTGAAACAAAGATAATAAGTTCATACTCTTGATAACAAGACAAACCAGCTGAGTTGTGTTTTGTTTTGTTTTCTGTTTTTTGGGGTGTTTTTTTGTTTTGTTTTTTTTTGAGAGCACGTGTGAGTTGGGACTAGGGGCAAAAGGGAAGGGGAAGAGAGAATCTCAAGCAGGCTCCACACCCAGCGTGGAGCCTGACACAGGGCTCCATCTCACAACCCTGAAATCATGACTTGAGCTGAAATCAAGCATTGGATGCTTAACTGACTGAGCCACCCAGGTGCCCCTAGCTGAGCATTCTTTATATGGAATTAGGGAGGTTGAAAAACCAGTCAGCTTAATGTAAGATAACTTGATCAAGAATGTGGGAATTCTGCACTCAAAGATCTTTTTTTAAAGAATAGCTTCTCTGTTTTCTTAGGGTAATATTTCCTAAGGATATAATTGTAAATTGGGTAAAGTCCCAGTACCATACTGCATGGTAGGGAGGAGTGGGCACAGGACCAGGAATTGTTTATTTTAAAAAATGAATAATCTAATTTATGTGGATACAAATAAACAAGTCCACTTTGAGCCTTTTAGTGGTTCAGTGACACTGTCTAGGTAGCATTGTTCTATATAATAAATGAAAACACTGTGTACCATTTGAGGTACATTAAAAATTGCATTAAAAATTGTCCATATCAGAACTGCAATCAGAGTACCTATATGCATGAGCACTTAACAAGTCAGCAGTATGGGAAAAATGAGAAAGAATGTCATGAATAGATTAGAAACTTTCATGAATCCATGGAAGAAAAGCAATGGGGATCAGATTGATGAGGGTAACCACAGTTCAAAGCATGTGCATGAGAGGACTACTTTGAAAGATGGGAATAGTTTCTAGCTCTGAGTCAGTGCTAGGAAGGAATTGAAAGAGCCCTTGGACAACTTTGAGTTAACTGGCTTTCTTCACTTCTGGCCATGCCAAGCAGCAATCAGAAGAGTTGTTCGTCCTTAGCTAAGAGCAGTGAGGGTGGGCCCAAAGATTAATGTGTCAGAGCAGTGACTATCTATGGCTGCCAATATCAGGAAGAATGGGGAGACCCTGTTGCCCAGAAAGCAAATTACAGGTACATTCTATTTCCAGGGTAGACTAGCTTCTTTATAATCACTGGAAGTAGAAGCTAGAATAAACAGAACAAGCATCTATGGGCAGTTAAGAATTCAAAGGCAAAGATGAGCTTATAAGTAAGTATTTGAGAAAGACCGCTCAATGAATAATCATATCCATGCATTACCAACAGACTATTGTAGAAAAGAACCAATTGGAGATATTCTAAATGAAATAACTGCTCCCCTCCAAATAAAAAAAAAACTCCATGAGGCTTTTGAAAAGGAGTAGACACACATGAAGAGCAATTAGTGAGATGGAATATCATGAGACAAGGAATTCTTATGGTATATGATACAAAAGGACAGAGATTTGAAAAGGGAGGAAAAAAAGCTAAAATAGAGGTGATCAGTTCAGGACTAACACCTATTTAATGGGCTTATGGGAAGAGAAAATAAATGTAGAAGAGAAAATAGTCACATACTAAAACCTTTTGTAGAGTTAAAGAATACCTTAAGTTCAGATATAGGAGTTTCTGTGTTCTAACTGATGGATATAAAAAGGCCCAGCGGAGAGGAAAGTATGGCAGAGGAGTAGGGAACCCTATTCCAGCTGGTCCCCGGAATTGAGCTGGATATCTACCAGACCACTCTGAACACCCACGAAATCAGCCTGAGATGTAAGAAGATGTATCTGGGATCTCTACAAACAGAATGTCGCAGGCGGTTGGTATGAAGCAGGGAGCTGTGATTCCGCGGGCATATATCAGAAGATAAAAGAAAGGGGGAGGGAGCCGTTGGGATTCTGCACCACTGGTGAGCGAAAGCCTCCCATGCTGGGAACAGGGCACAGACTCGCAGATCGCAGAGAGGTAGTGGCGGGGAAAGGACTTTAGGGCAACCCCCCCAGACTGAAACCTGGAGCGGCGGGGGCCACGCATGCAAACTGGGGGCGGCTGGCGGTTTTAGAAGCACAAAGGGCAGAGAAGTGCCCCAACCTGGAGGGGAGGACTTGGAGCGCTGCTGAGGGGCACGCAACCCAGGACACTGCACAGAAACGGAGATAGTGTGGCCTGCAGAGCTCACTGAAGAACTGACTGCCATCTCTCTCCTCTGAGGCAGAGGGTTGGAAAAGATCTCTTCTGCTCTGACTCTCAGAAGAGACACAGAAAGCTGCCAGAGAACAAAAGCCCCCCCAAACCGGTTTTCACTGAGCCCATCCCCCACCCCACAGGGAGCAGGGCAACTCTTGCCCAAACAGGGTTGCCTGAGTAACAGCGTGCAGGCCCCTCCCCCAGAAGACAGGCTGGGAGAACAAGAGGTCAACAACCCTAAAGTCCCTATAAAACAGATGCATCTTGCTTGGGTTGTGGTCAATAATTTGGACTCCGTACATTCCCTCAACCACCCCTCAACAGAATGACTAGGAGGAGGAACCCCCAAAATAGGAAAGACTCAGAGACTGTGACTTCTGCCACAGATTTACAAATGGATACAGATAGAACCAAGATGTCAAAGATGGAATTCAGGGTAGCAGTTGTGAAGACAGTAGCTAGAATGGAGAAATCGATTAATGGCAACATAGAGTCTCTAAGGGCAGTAATGAAAGCTGAACTGGCAGAACTTAAAAATGCCATCAATGAGATCCAATCTAACCTAGATAATCTAACAGGGTAAGCGAGGCAGAACGAATTAGTGATCTAGAGACCAATTGATAGACAAGAAGGAAAAAGAGGAGGCCAGGGAGAAACAACTCAGAATCCATGAAATCAGAGAAAGAAGTGACACCATGAGACGTTCCAATGTCAGAATTATTGGGGTCCTGAAGGGGTGGAGAGAGAGAGAGGACTAGAAGATATATTTGAGCAAATCATAGCTGAGAATTTACCTAATCTGGGGAATGAAACAAACATTCGTGTCTTAGAGACCGAGGACACCTTCCAGGATCAAGGAAAACAGGCCAATGCCGCAGCATGTAATAGTAAAACTCAAATCTTAGAACCAAGGAAACCATCTTAAGGGCAGTTAGGAGGAAGAGATTCCTTACGTACAGAGGGAGTAACATCAGAATAACTGGTCAGACATATCCACAGAGACCTGGCAAGACAGAAAGGGCTGGCAAGACATATTCAGAGTACTAAACAAGAAGAACATGCGGCAAAGAATACTTTACCCAGCAAGGCTGTCATCTAGAATGGATGGAGAGATGCAGAGCTTCCAAGACCAGCAGAAACTGAAAGAATATGTGACCGCTAAGCCGGCCCTGCAAGAAATATTAAGGGGGTTCTATAAAAGGAGAAAGACCCCAAGAGTGATATAGAACAGAAATCTACAGAGACAATCTATAGAAACAAGGACTTAACAGGCAACATGATGACAATAAATTCATATCTTTCAATAATCAGTCTCAACGTGAATGGCCTAAATGCTCCCATAAAACGGCACAGGGTTGCAGATTGGATAAAAAGACAGGACCCATCCATATGCTGTCTACAAGAGACTCATTTTGAACCTAAACATACATCCAGACTGAAAGTGAAGGGATGGAGATCCATCTTCCATGCCAGTGGACCTCAAAAGAAAACTGGGGTAACAATTCTTATATCAGACAGATTAGATTTTAAAGACTGTAGTTAGAGACACAGAAGGACACTATATCATTCTTAAAGGGTCTATCCAACAAGATCTAACAGTTGTAAATATCTACGCCCCCAACATGGGAGCATCCGTCTACATAAGCCAATTGTTAACCAAAATAGTCATATTGATAATAATACATTAATTGTAGGAGACCTCCATACTCCACTCTCAGCAATAGACAGATCAACTGAGCAGAAAATCAACAAAGAAGAGTTTTGAAGGACGCACTGAACCAGATGGACCTCATAGATATATATAGAGAGAACATTCCACCCTAAAACAACAGAATGTTCATTCTTCTCGAGCGCACACGGAACTTTCTCCAGAATAGACCACATACTGGGTCACAGATCAGGTCTCAAATGATACCAAAAGATTAATAAGATTATTCCCTGCATATTCTCAGACCATAATGCTTTAAAACTGGAACTCAGGGCACCTGGGTGGCTCAGTTGGTTAAGCGACTGCCTTTGGCTCAGGTCATGATCCTGGAGTCGTGGGATCAAGTCCCGCATCGGGCTCCCTGCTCAGCAGGGAGTCTGCTTCTCCCTCTGACTCTCACCCCTCTCATGCTCTCTATCATTCTCTTTCTCTCAATAAATATGTAAAAATCTTTTTAAAAAACTGGAACTCAATCACAAGAAAAAATTTGGAAAAAATTCAAACACTTGGAAACTAAAGACCACTCTGCTCAAGAATGTTTGGGTCAACCAGGAAGTCAAAGAAGAACTTAAACAATTCATGGAAACAAATGAGAACGAAAACACATTGGTCCAAAACCTATGGGATACTGCAAAGGCTGGCCTAAGGGGGAAATACATAGCCATCCAAGCCTCACTCAAAAAGATAGAAAAACCCAGAATTCACCAACTAACTTTACACTGTAAAGAACTAGAGAAAAAGCAACAGACGATGCCTAAGCCATGCATTAGAAGAGAAATAATTAAGATTAGAGCAGAGACTATGAATTAGAAACCAGAAACACAGTAAATCAGATCAATGAAACTAGAAGCTGGTTCTTTGAAAGAATAAGACCGATAAACCACTGGCCAGACTTACCCAAAAGAAAAGAGAAAGGACCCAAATTAATAGAATTATGAATGAAAGGGGAGAGATCATGACTAACACCAAGGAAATAGAAACAATTATTAGAAATTATTATCAACAACTATATGCCAATAAAGCAACCTGGAAGAAATGGATGCCTTCCTGGAAATCTGGAAACTGTCAAGACTGAAACAGGAAGAAATTGACAACCTGAATAGGCCAATAACCAATAACGAGATTGAAGCAGTGATCAAAAACCTCCCAAAAAACAAGAGTCCAAGGCCTGATGGATTCCCTGGGGAATTCTACCAAACACTCAAAGAAGAAATAATACCTATTCTCCTGAGGCTGTTTCAAAAAATAGAAACAGAAGGAAAGCTTCCAGACTCATTCTGTGAGGCCAGCATTACCTTAATCCCCAAACCAGGCAAAGACCCCATCAAAAAGGAGGATTTCAGACCGATATCCCTGATGAATATGGATTCCAAAATCCTCAACAAAATCCTAGCTAATAGGACCCAACAATACATTAAAAGGATCATCCACCACAACCAAGTGGGATTTATCCCCGGGATGCAAGGGTGGTTCAACATTTCGCAAATCAATCAGTGTGATAGAACACATTAATACAAGGAGAGAGAAGAACCATATGGTCCTCTCAATTGATGCAGAAAAAGCATTTGACAAAACACAGTATCCTTCCCTGATTAAAACTCTTCAGAGTATAGGGATAGAGGGGACATTCCTCAAGTTCATAAAATCCACCTATGAAAAACCCACAGTGAATATCATCCTCAATGGGGAAAAGATGAGAACCTTTCCCTTAAGATCAGGAACACGTCAAGGATGCCCACTCTCACCACTGTTGTTCAACATAGTACTGGAAGTCTTAGCAACAGCAATCAGACAACCAAAAGAAATAAAAGGTATTCAAATTGGCAAAGAAGTCAAACACTCTCTCTTTGCAGATGACATGATACTTTATGTGGAAAACCCAAAAGACTCCACCCCCAAATTACTAGAACTCATACAGCAATTCAGTAATGTGGCAGGATACAAAATCAATGCACAGAAATCAGTTGCTTTCTTATACACTAACAATGCAACTGTAGAAAGAGAAATTAGAGAAACGATTCCATTTACAATAGCACCAAAAACCGTAAAATAACCTTGGAATAAACCTAACCAAAGAGGTAAAGGATATACACTCTAGGAACTACAGAACACTCACAAAAGAAATTGAAGAACAAAAAGATGGAAAAACATTCCATGCTCATGGATCAGAAGAATAAACATTGTTAAAATGTCTATGCTACCCAGAGCAATCTATACCTTCAATGCCATCCTGATCAAAATTCCAATGACATTTTTCAAAGTGCTGGAACAAACAATCCTAAAATTTGTATGGAATCAGAAAAGACCCTGAATCACCAAGGAAATGTTGAAAAAGAAAAAGCTGAGGGCATCACGTTGCCTGATTTCAAGCTATATTACAAAGCAGTGATCACCAAGACAGCGTGGTACTGGCACAGAAACAGACATATAGACCAATGGAACAGAATAGCCCAGATATGGACCCTCAACACTATGGTCAAATAATCTTCAACAAAGCAGGAAAAAACATGCAATGGAAAAAAGACAGTCTCTTCAATAAGTGGTGCTGGGAAAATTGGACAGCTATATACAGAAGAATGAAACTCAACCATTCTCTACCACCACACACAAAGATAAACTCAAAATGGATGAAAGACCTCAATGTGACAGTGGAATCCATCAAAATCCTAGAACATAGGCAGTAACCTCTTTGACATCGGCCACAGCAACTTCTTTCAAGATACATCTCCAAAGGCTGGTGAAGCAAAAGCAAAAATGAACTCTTGGGACTTCATCAAGATAAAAAGCTTCTGCACAGCAAAGGAAACAGTCAACAAAACAAAGAGGCAACCCACAGAATGGGAGAAGATATTTGCAAATGACTACAGACAAAGCACTGATTTCTAAGATCTATAAAGAACTCAAACTCAACACCCAAAAAATATAAGTAAAAAAAATGGACAGAAGACATGAACAGATACTTCTCCAAAGAAGACATACAAATGGCTAACAGACACATGAAAAAATGTTCATCATCATTAGCCATCAGGGAAATTCAAATCAAAACTACACTGAGATACCACCTTACACCAGTTAGGATTGCAAAAATGGACAAGGCAAGAAACAACAAATGTTGGAGAGGTTGTGGAGAAAGGGGAACCCTCATACACTGTTGGTGGGAATGCAAGTTGGTACAGCCACTTGGGAAGAGAGTGTGGAGGTGCCTCAAAAAATTAAAAATAGAGCTACCCTATGACCCAGCAATTGCACTCCTGGGTATTTACCCCAAAGACACAGATGTAATGAAAAGAAGGGCCATATGCACCCCAATGTTCATAGCAGCAATGTCCGCAATAGCCACACTGTGGAAAGAGCCGAGATGCCCTTCAGCAGATGAATGGATAAAGAAGATGTGGTCCCTATATACAGTGGAATATTACTCAGCCATCAGAAAGAATGAATACCCAACTTTTACATCCACATGGATGGGACTGGAGGAGATTATGCTAAGTGAAATAAGAAGAGAAAGTCAATTATCATATGGTTTCACTTATTTGTGGAACATAAGGAATAGCAGGGAGGACACTAGGAGAAGGAAATGGGGGGTATTGGAGGGAGAGACGAACGATGAGAGACTATGGACTCAGAGAAACAAACTGAGGGTTCTAGAGGGGAGGGGGTGGGGGGATGGGTTGGCTCAGTGATGGGTATTAAGGAGGGCACGTACTGCATGGAGCACTGGGTGTTATACAAAAACAATGAATCACGGAACACTACATCAAAAACTAATGCTGTATGGTGACTAACATAACATAAATTAAATTAAATTAAAAAAATAAAAAGGCCCACATCTAGATAAAATTTCAGGATGTCAGAAGTACAGAAGAAAATTTTAAAATCTACTGAGAGAAAAAATATTACTAGGAAGGACTGAAAAATTGCTTCTACCTTCCCATTGGTAACACTAGCTACTAAGGAGACAAGTGAGCAATATTTATTTCCAGAGGTTTTTGTTATTGTTTTTGTTTTTAAGATTTATTTATTTTAGAGGTGGGGAGTGGCAGAGGGAGAGAGAGAGAATCTTTTTTTTTTTTTTAAAGATTTTATTATTTATTTGACAGAGACACAATGAGAGAGGGAACACAAGCAGAGGAAGAGGGAGAAGCAGGCCTCCCACGGAGCAGGGAGCCCAATGCGGGGCTCGATCCCATGACCCTGGGACCATGACCTGAGTTGAAGGCAGATGCCCAATGACTGAGCCACCCAGGCACCCCTATTTCCAGAGTTTTGAAGGAAAATAATTTTAAACTCTTAATTTTCTTCTCAACAAAGTAAGCATTTGAGTGAGAGAACAAAACAAAGATTTTTAGGGAGAGAGGCTGGGGAAGAGGGCAAGAATCCTAAGCAGGCTTCTTGCCTAGTGCAGAGTCCAATGCAGGGCTCGATCTCACAACCCTGAGATCATGACCTGAGCCGAAATCAAGAGTCAGATGTTTAACCAACTGAGCTACCCAGGCACCCCAAAGACAGTTTTGAATATGCCATGCCTAAGAAACTATTACCCATAAACCCTTGACTGAAAGAACTAATTATTAAAAGATTATTCTCTTGGATTTTTATTTTGTAGAAGTGGCATATAAGAAGCAGTGAACAAAGAAAACAGTAAAACTTATTGTCACAAAATTGTGATAGAAAAAAAAATTTTTTTTTTAAGATTTTATTTATTTATTTGAGAGAGAGAGAATGAGAGATAGCATGAGAGGGAAGAGGGTCAGAGGGAGAAGCAGACTCCTTGCTAAGCAGGGAGCCCGATGTGGGACTCGATCCCAGGACTCCAGGATCATGACCTGAGCCGAAGGCAGTCGCTTAACCAACTGAGCCACCCAGGCGCCCTAGAAAAAATTTTTTAAGAAATGTGAAACTAAGTTGGTCTTGGTCTGAATTTAATAATGGCAGGAAGGACATAGCAAAGGAGAGTTAAGAAGTAAACACACATTCAGATTTTTGTCTGATATGTAGGTATTGACTAACCTTACAGTTTGCTAGAAAAAGCTTAGATATATCTGTTAAAACTTATAACAGTAAAAAAATAAAAATACAGGCTATAACTTCTAGGCCACCAGAAAGGGGAAAGAGGCACAAATTCCAGTAAAAATCCCAGCAAAATAGGTAGGATCCTAAAATTCAGTGTCAAAGGAAAAAGTGCTTGAATTTCCAAAAAAAAAAAAAAATGTTGAAAAAGCTATGAGAAGGTTCTTGGCCCACCAAATATTAAAGCATACCACAAAATTAGAAATAAAACTGGAATTTGGGCCAGCATGGAGAAATTAATGTAATAAAATCCATTAGACTCTTGTTTATATAGTAATTTAGTAAATGAATTAGCAAAGATAGAGACATTTCATAAATGATGTTGAGACAATAGGAGGAAAGCTTCATATAACATACTAGGAACATTTTCATATATGGGAGCATGGAAGACCCTGTAAATCAGGTTATGCAAAAGCTATGAATGTAAACTTCTATATGTCAAAGATAACCAAAACAAAGTACGTAAGCATCACACAAGGAATGAACATCATTATCCTCTAATAATAATACGGGGCGGGGGGGGGCGGAAAGGGCACCTGGGTGGCTCAGTCGGTTAAAAGTCTGCTTTCAGCTCAGGTCATGATCTCAGGGTCCTGGGATCGTCCCACATCGGGCTCACTGCTCAGCGGGGAGTCTGCTTGTCCCTCACCCTCTGCCCCTTCCCCTGCTTGTACGCTCACGCTCTCTCTGTCAAATAAATAAAATCTTTTAAAAAAATACTGGAAAAGGTTAAGAGGTTGTTTAGAAACAGCCTTTTGGGATCTCTTTTGCCATTCTTTTGGCAGTAAAATATGCATAACATAAAATTTACCATTTTAACCATTTTTAAGTGTACAATTCAGTGACATCAAGTACATTGCATTGAGTATATTCACAGTGTTGTGCAGCCATCACCACTATCTGTTTCTAGAACTTTTTCATCATCCAAACAGAAACTTTATACCCATTAAACAATTACTCCCTATTCCTTCCTTTATCTAACCTCTAGTAACCTCTGTTACAATAAATTTCTGTCTCTGTGAATTCACCTATTTTACATATCTTGTATAAGTAGATTCATATAGTATTTGTCCTTTTGTGACTGACTTATTTCTCTTAGCGTGTTTTCAGAGTTCATCCATGTTGCGGCATGCATTAGAATTTCGCTCCTTTTTAAGGTTAAGTAATATTCCATTTTATGTATATATCACATTTTTATCCATTCATCTGGTGATGAACATTTGGATTGTCTCTACCTCTTGCCTACTATGAATAATCCTGGTATGATCATTGGTATATAAGTATGTGTTTGAGTGGTGGGTTTTTTGTTGTTTTTTTTTTAGCTCTTCAGATCCATATACTAGATTACATGGTAATTCTGTGTTTTCCATAGCCGCTGCAACATTTTTACATTCCTATCAGCACAGGGGTTCTAATTTCTCTACATCCTCAACAGCACTTGTTATTTTCTAGCCTTTGTTATTATTTTTTTAATTTCTTTTTAAAGATTTCATTTTTAAGTAATTTCTACACCCACAGTGAGGCTCAAACTCACAACCCCGAGATCAAGAGTTGCATGATCTATCAACTGAGCCAGCCTGGTACCCCCTAGCCTTTATTCTTATCCTATCTCACTTTGGGTTCTGAGCGTGAGTTAATTGATCCCAAAAAACCCTTGAAATCAAATATTGCCATGTCACTTGCCACATGAATTATACTTTGGAGTCTTGAGTTTTAAAGAAGATCCCCTATTTTTTAGTTCCTACCCTCACGCATATATGATTTATATATAACTCCAACATATAGAAAAGATCTGTGTTTTAATAAAAACATCTCTTTAGTACACAGTTCAGGTCATTAAAAATATGTGTGTAATAACCCACTGTTGCATTGAATGATATATACACGGTATTGTGTATACACATTTATAATGCATGTATTTTCTTTTTTAAGGTCCAAGAATTATTTATCCGTGATTATGGAGAAATTTTCAATGTCCAGTTACCTGGTAAAGAAGAACGAACAAAATTTTTTGAAGATTTAATTCTAAAGCAAGCTGCTAAGCCTCCTTTATCAAAAAAGAAAGCAGGTGGGGCGCCTGGGTGGCTCAGTTGGTTAAGCGACTGCCTTCGGCTCAGGTCATGATCCTGGAGTCCCGGGATCGAGTCCCACATTGGGCTCCCTGCTCAGCAGGGAGTCTGCTTCTCCCTCTGACCCTCTTCCCTCTCGTGCTCTCTATCTCTCATTCTCTCTCAAATAAATAAATAAAATCTTTAAAAAAAAGAAAGCAGGTTAGTTTCTCTATCAAAGTTTAATGTATAATAATTTCGAGAAAGTGGGAATAAAATATGAATGGCATCGTCATCTTCTAATAACACAAACTCAAAACCTCAGGCGTTAGGTTTGCTTATAAATCTCTATGCTTCCCATTAAAGTAGACTAAAGATCTTAAAGCATACAAGGACTTTCCTACTGTAGTTCCAGTCCATGGAGAATTTCAGCTGGAATTCATAAAGCTCCAGCCTGTCTTCCCAAGCCCGATTTTGGTACTTTTGTTCTCCCCTCCTTCCCCCATCTCTTTCCTTGCAAACACTCTGTTTTTACACCACATGCATCATATTCCTGTCTTTTCATAATTTCATTTATGCTTGCTCTCTGTCAGTAATGCTTCTATTCTCATTGCTTATCTCTGCCTAAGGAACAACTTGTCCTTCTATAATTCATTTTTTTCCTCCTTAACATATCTAGGCATAATTAATTTTCTACCATTATGACCCAGTGTGCTTTTTTCATACTACTAATATAACATTACAATGATGTGATAATTGTCCCTTACTCCTTTAATAGATTGCCAATTTATTGGGGCATCACTCTCATACTCCTTTTTTATCCTGAGTACTCAGTGCATATCTGT